>NW_027528977.1:16328081-16440211 GCF_008692635.1 Crocuta crocuta | reverse complement strand
AGGAAACCCTCATCCTCAAACTGGACTTTAAAAGACCAACAAAGCCATAAATATTAACAATTCTGATTTATGAGGCCACAGAGGCTCATCCCTAGTCACAACAGCAAGCTCAAAGAAGTCGGCCCGAATGGAGAGAAACGCAAGAGGCTCGGTAAAAGGAAAGAAAAAAACTATTAGCTTGATTTTCTACAAGTGGGCCAAGACTTCCTGCTGATAAAAGGTGAGCATTTGGGCGAAGCTTAATTTAATAAAACATTTGGGAAAACACTTTTGTAGCACAGTCAAGATTTTTAAAATCACCTAGTCTTGGGAAAACACTAGAAACAATTTAACTGGACTCAGTGATGGAATACTTTGAAAATTATAATTTGATCAGACGCATCAATGTGGGTTTACGTAAGGGAGACTTTAGTACCTAACCAGTTATAAATAAGTTTCCTGGATAAATTACTACCCTGGGAGATAAGAGACAGGCAGATATTGACAAGCATTTACAGAAAGCCTGGAGCACAGTTTCACATATTATTGGCCAAAAAGACGTATGAAAGGAGATTAGGAGGCTGTGGAATATATACTGCCAAAAAAACAACAACAACACCTCATTTCATATTTTAAGCTGAATAAAAGGTAAGAAGCCAGGTGACTTGAATGAATTTAACTGTTTATAAACAAAGCAAAAAGTGGGAAAAAAATATAGTCCAGTTGGATATGCTCAACCTTTGATACTTCTGGTCACCTAGTGGTATTTATTTCAAATCTTTTGGCCCAAATGCAGTAATGGAGGTAAAAAGATGTAACATAAGCTAGGCTGGGCATTGAAGAAAATAGCAGTCAACCCGCGTTAGCAGCTGCAGATCAGCAAAGAGGGACCCCTTTACCACAAGGCATGTCTGCTCTTTATTGTTTGCACACACCACAAAGCACATTTTCTGACATCTAGGAGGGCCCTTAATACATCTGGTGAAGAAGGGTCTGAACGCTAGGTATCACTGATGTGTCCCCAAAACACCTGCAGATCATAACCAGGCCCAGAGCCAGGACTTGGGCGGGGCTGGTGGAGGCATGGCACCATTTAAGGAGGTGCTGAGTCGCGGCTGCAACCCTGTATGTACACATCTCTCAGAGTGAGTGCCTCCTTATGGGTGCACCCTGGGCACCCGGCTTGTCTTGTCCTAGTCTAGGCTCTGACAAGGACCTTTTCTTCTCAGAAGAACTGACCCCGAATGCCTCACTCTCCAAGAGGAGAAATGGTGGTTGCCTCCATTTAGAGTTTTGTGAAAGAGAAACATGATGATAAAGTATCTATTGAAGACAAAATGGGAAGAATAAAATTAGGGCATTCGTTGTATTCTCAAACATTTAGGAGATAAGTAACACATTAATTAGGTATGAGAATTTGCTTACTTCAATAATGAAAAGATACTAAAACTTCAAGTAAAGCTGGAACAAGAAGATGAAGTTTCTGAGCAGTACAGTCCAGAAGCAAACTTTAATAGGGCTTTTTCAGGGCATCTGGATGGCTCAGTTGGTTGGGCATCTGACTTTGGCTCAGGGCATGATCTCACAGGTCATGAGTTCGAGCCCTGTGTCGGGCTCTGTACTGATAGCTCGGAGCCTGGAGCCTGCTTCAGATTCTGTCTCCCTTTTTCTCTCTGCCCCTCCCCCGTTGATGCTCTGGCTCTCTGTCACTCAAAAATAAATGAACATTAAAAAAAATTTAATGGGGCTTTTTCTCTTGTGACTTTCTAATATGAACTTGAAACAGCTATAAGATACTAAGGTACTTTGTCCATTTTCATCAGTCCCAAAATATATATAATTATGACTCTCACTGCATTTTGACCAATATTAAATAAGTTCAGGGAAATAAGTTCTGCCTATTCAACCTTGGAGCCCTTATGACATACTTCCTGTTGGTCATCCAAAAGAGACTTCATGCTAAGAGCACTCTGACACACTAGTGTTACAAACTGATATTATACAGCAACTCTAAGTACAGACAGAATTCTTCTCTTATCACTCACTTATCAGCACTTACACCTAAAATGTTCACTGTCTTTCTGAAGGTAAGCCTTCTGTTTGATTCTGAGTTCGTGCTTATAGTTTTCAGGTGAATAGCTCAATAACCCCAACTGAAATGTGTGGTGATGTGTCTACCTTCCCAACTGTGAACTCGTCCACGCACTCACTTTATCTCACCTGACTCTGTTTAGTTTAGGAAACAAGATCTGCCTTCGAAGTCGTCGAGTGACAACATCTCAGAACTGAGCATCTCAATAAAGAAAAATAAGCAATAGCATATGGTTCTCCTGACTGAGGCGGGCCAGGTTCGGTGCTCATAATGTGCAGAAGTGCCTGAAGAGATGCTATATTGATTGTGAGATACAATTGTGAATTTTATTACCTTCTGGGAAAAAATAGGAAACATAAAAGCAAGAGTTTTGTGCCAGATGTAAGAACTAAACACTACGGTTATCTGATTAGCATTAGAGACATGTGCTTTGAATGTGAAACATTTGTAAGTCTCCCCAGGTGAGCTCTCGATCTTATCTGCGCCATTTATGTCAGACTTTTATATGCCTACTCTTCTCAAATGGGACGCAGATGAAGTCCAATCTTTTGCTTAGAAGAGTCTGAGGAGAGCACTGGATTTTTTAAATTTTAAAGCTGGAGTGATTTTTATAACAGAGACTCAAAACGTTGGGCCCTTACTTGGAATCACCGGGAAGAGGAGTAAGAGAAGGCTGTTCCATGTGCCACCATGTTTTCCATGCTACCGGTGTCACCTCCTCTTTAAACTGTCAACCCTGATGGCAGAAGCTGTCTCACGTCTACACATTAAAACTGACAGAACCTCCCAGTCACCACCACAGCCCACACGTTATATGTATTCTTCTACGTGTGGTTTGCTTCCCCCAAACACATCTCTGAGGGCTCTAAATGTCCTCAACGCCTGAACTTTTTCAGCCTAAAAAGTTCTGTGGGGGTTCAAGGAGGAGTTAGGTCACGATGCTTCCTACAGCCTCGCAAACTTAACAGCATTAACACATTTTTTAAAAAAATGATACCTTGTGAATATGAGGATAGGGAGAGAGAGATGCTCTCACTTTTGGAAGGGATATAACGTGGTAATACCTTTAGATTGGGCAACTTGGTAATGTATCTCAGTACTCTTACTATGTATATAACCTGTTGTTTAGCAACTATTAATAAGGAAATAGAATGGCAAAAGCACACAAGATTATATGGACAAGTCTAGTCACTGGGGCACTTTTGATGATGGAAAAACACTGAAAACCACCTAAACTTCCCAACTGTAGGAGCTGAATACCATAACCTATCATTATAGGGGAAGACCAGCAGCCAAAGGAAGAAGGCTGTTGATAAACTTAGACAAATGCTCTCTCGATATAGTTTAAGTGAAAAGGGAGGTTTCCAAAGAGTCTGCTTGGTGTGACCCAGTGCTACAAATAGAAATGTGCACGTGTGCACACGCGTAGGTATGTGTGTACATATGTGTGTGCATGTGTATGGGGAAAGAAGATTTGGGGGAAATTGCACCACAGTATGACCAATGATTTTTTTTCTAGGTGAGGGATTCTGAATAAATAGTTTTTATTTTTCGGCTTCTCTGCATCATGTGATGCAGATGTCATGTGATAGAATACTTGTGTAGCAACTCTTTAAAAACTGTCACATTCCTCTGGAACCCCTGTCTCAAGTTTTTAAGCGTTTTCAGTACCTTCGTTGCACCTGTCCCTCTCATGGCTCCACACCCACGATATCTGTGGTCAGGCTGCCTCTGCAGAAAGGGGAGCATGTGGTTTCCCACTTTCCTTCCTGCTGTGGCAAAGCTGGCAGAAAAGATGAGGTCTGTGCTCTCAGACACTCTCCCTCCTGCCAGCATCGTATGCTTGTGCTGGAGTCTCTTCCCAAGCCCTGCTCACCTGCTCTGGCAGGCGTTCAAATTCCTTCCTCATTGCACTCCCTGGGCCTTGGAAAAGAGAGTGGGTTTTTAAGATTCCTCACCACACTCCTCCCTGAACATAAAGATAAAGAATTATTTATTTCTGCCCTCCTGTTAAACATGGCATTCTTGTCTCAGAGCTGATCTCCTCCTCTGCTGGCCCAGGTCAGCGGGGCTGGGGGTACTGTTCATCACCATCGTTATCAGCAAGCCTACATACTCTCGGCTTCCCCCAGTCCATGCCCCGCTCAACTGTTATTCTTCCTATGTCTCATTCACCTCTCCCTGTTCTTCTGGAATTTCAAACTCTTCTCTCCCCACACATGGCTGGGATGGAAGCTCCTGTCTCCATGTGTGCACAATGGCAGAATCCCATCTCTGTCGTCGCCCCAGCAGATGCCATCCTCCACTGCCATCGTCAGCAGCATGTCTTTGTAGTGGGCTCTGTGGCTGCATTACAAAGGGAATCCTTCTGCAGACCTAATTGTATACCTTTCTGAAGTACTTGTCTTTAAAGAGCAAAAACCCTTTGGGGAGGCCTGGGTGGCTCAGTCGGTTCAGCATCTGACTCTGGATTTCGACTCAGGTCATGATCTCACAGTTCATGAGTTCAAGCCATGCATCGGGCTCTGTGCTGACAGTGTGGAGCCTGCTTGGGATTCCCTCTCTCCCTCTCTCTGCCCTTCCCCTGCTCGCTCTAAGAAAACACATAACCTTTAAAAAAAAAAGGAGCAAAAAAATCTCACTGGGAGATAGGATATAAACCTTAACTTACTCATCCATAGAAATCTGGTTCCTATTTCACCTGCCAACCACAACTATTCTTCTGAACTTAGAATCAGTTCTCTTGTTTACCAAATCTATCTCCTACTTCATAGTGTCTTGGCTACATACCACTATACGTCTTTGCCCTACTCACCGCAGTCTCNACATGGCTGGGATGGAAGCTCCTGTCTCCATGTGTGCACAATGGCAGAATCCCATCTCTGTCGTCGCCCCAGCAGATGCCATCCTCCACTGCCATCGTCAGCAGCATGTCTTTGTAGTGGGCTCTGTGGCTGCATTACAAAGGGAATCCTTCTGCAGACCTAATTGTATACCTTTCTGAAGTACTTGTCTTTAAAGAGCAAAAACCCTTTGGGGAGGCCTGGGTGGCTCAGTCGGTTCAGCATCTGACTCTGGATTTCGACTCAGGTCATGATCTCACAGTTCATGAGTTCAAGCCATGCATCGGGCTCTGTGCTGACAGTGTGGAGCCTGCTTGGGATTCCCTCTCTCCCTCTCTCTGCCCTTCCCCTGCTCGCTCTAAGAAAACACATAACCTTTAAAAAAAAAAGGAGCAAAAAAATCTCACTGGGAGATAGGATATAAACCTTAACTTACTCATCCATAGAAATCTGGTTCCTATTTCACCTGCCAACCACAACTATTCTTCTGAACTTAGAATCAGTTCTCTTGTTTACCAAATCTATCTCCTACTTCATAGTGTCTTGGTTGGCTACATACCACTATACGTCTTTGCCCTGCTCACCGCAGTCTGCTACATGAAACTCAGAAAATTTCGAAACCCTGACACAGATTGACTTAGGACTGTCATAGTTCTGACTCCTTCTAGCTGTGTGACCTTGGGCAACTTACTTTACATCTCTGATCTTCAACTGTGAAATGATGACAGTAATTTCTATTGTGCACTGATGTTTTCAGAAGCAGAAGAAAACCCAGTTGGGAGTCTGATGGAAGTGTTGCACTCCCGGTCTACAGAATTTTTGCTCAAAAAATATCCAGTGCATTTTTTTATGAGACACCAACCTTATAATAATCATAATAATTAATCATTTTGATGCAGAGTCATTTTCATCTTCACTAGCAGAGAGGAACAAAGTCACTTGAGAAGTAAAATGAAAGAATTGTTGTACTTTGTGTTTTGGTTTATCTTACCCCCTGAGCTGATTCTTCGCTTTTGTCTTTAAACAGACGCAGTGGAAGCAGTTAAATAGGCTCAGCCTGAATGCAGACAAGCAGGCAGTCAATTTTAGGTTGTGATGAATAAATTACACAGAGGTTTTTGGCTTTGATTTTAATCCTCGGGTGACATGTTGTGCCTTGAGCTGCTTACTGCCCAGGCACCAGCGTGCCACTGGACACAGACAACTTTAACCTGTGCAGTCCCTAGCCACAGGTGGTTCCACTGGTGGCTTCTACAGTACTCCAAATTGTGGGGCTCTGATTGTTTGTGTTTGATTTTCTCCTGTTCAGGGAAGCAGCAGCAGGAAGAGGCTCCCTCCCTCTCTCAGGCCATTCTGAAAACAGCCATCAAGCTATCAGCAAGAAAAGCCGCCGGATGGGGCTGCTCTGCTCAATCTGGCTGATAAAGTCAAACACATCTAGATGATTTTCTGACAGGTGAGGAGTTGACAGCTTGATAAATGGGAATGAGACGCCCTGAATTTGACAGTGACAGGTGCAGTTCCGTGAACTTGCCTTCCTTCCCTGAGGCTGTCCTGGCTCCCAGGCAAGAGAACACTCATCTGGGGCTCTCTTCTGGGTCCTTGAGACAACACTTCTCACCCTGACATCCTAATTCTTCCTTGCCATCCTTTCCTTTAAAATCAAGACCAAACAAAACCAAAAATATACTCCCTATGGTGGACTGGGTGAGAAAACCCAGAAACGGAATCTCTGCAGGAATCCAGCACTTAAGCTGCTGTCTGTCCACAGATTACATCATGTAAAGCTGTTGTGTAAAGTTATTGCATTTGTGTGTGTGTGTGGGGGGGTGGTGTTATGTCAAACTCCCACCCCCTCACCTATTCTTTTCTAGTTTCTTACTCCCACCCTTAAACCAGAAGAACCTTTTATTTCTAACACTTAAGAGCCTGGATTGTCACCACTTCACTAGTCCCTTGCTATGTGCCCATGGGCAGGTTATATAATCTCTCCATGCCTCAGTCTCCTTATCTGTGAAATGGGGAGTTGCTTATTTAGCAACTATTAAGTGCTTATTTTGTTCCAGGCATCACATCTATAGAGAAGAACCGTAAGCTTTAAAACTTTTCTTTTTAATATTTTTAATTTATTTCTAGGAGAGAGAGAGAGAGAGAGAGAGAGACAGCGTGAGCAGGGGAGGGTCAGAGAGAGAGGGAGTCACAGACTGAAACAGGCTCCAGGCTCTGAGCTGGCAGTCAGCACAGAGCCTGATGCGGGGCTTGAACCCACGAACCGCGAGATCATGATCTAAGCGAAAGTCGGATGCTTAACCAACTAAGCCACCCAGGCGCCCCAAGAACCGTAAGCTTTAAAAAAGCCCCTTGCATTAAAAGGGCTTGCCTGCTGGCAGGTAATTATAGGACTCACATCCTTTATTTGTCCACCAACTAATAATTACTAAACATTTTCTATAGGCCAGACACAGCTCTAGAGGCTGGTGATCAATGGTTAAAAATGCAATGTTCCTGCTCTGATGGAGCCCAAGTTTGTATCGAAATCACATGAGAACTACATGAGATTAAAGCAAAGGTGTGCTCTCTGTGGTGGCCATGGCTATCATCATCATCACCTTCATCATGTGTGAATCACCTGAGGCGACATATCAATCATCTCTAGTGCGGTCTGGTCCCAGGGCTCTCCTGCTCCACGCCTGCATTAGACCCCTGCGAGGGCGGGTGCATCTAGTGTGAGATGGGTCTCAGCTGACCAGGGCAGTGGAGGTTCTGCTGTATTGCAGGGAGCGGAGAGACATTTCCTCGGTTCTCCGTTCTCAACCTGGTTATATCTAATGTGTGCAAAAACAGATGGGAGCTTTGCTTTTCCTAGACAGTCTTGCCCCTTCCCACACCTAACCTGGGAACTCAGACTTCATAACTGCACCTCATAACATTAGCAACCGTATTTCCTGCCTTCCAGGATATCTGCTTTCAATCACCGAGAACCAGATTTTATCTTTTATTAGAAGTATTCAATAAATATCTGTAGAAACGAATGTATGGAGAGGTAGGTGTCCACATGCTCACAGCAGATGAGCAGGTCACATCAGATGAGCAGAAGACCAGGGCATCCCAGAGCCCTCTGCTGCAGAGAAATGTCTGCTCTGGGGCTCTTTTTTCTGTGGGGTGCCTCCAGAGAGCACCCTTTCATTTCTTGTTCACCCTCTATCTCGAGCACCTGCTGAGTACCAGGCACTGTCGTAGATGCCAGGTATCTTGGGGAAAGAGAGAGCTGAATCTCCCTTTCTGGACTTAACATTGTAGTTAGGGACATAAGGAGCAAATAAGACTACATGTAAATAAACTGCAAAAATAAGTGCAGATTTAGTAAATGTTACATAGGAAGTCATCGTAGCGATGGGACAGAAAGTATTTGGAGGAGGCGGCATTGGATGGGATGCCAGCAGGTCTCTCTGGAGAGGTGGCACCTTCTGAGCTGAGATCTGGAGGATGAGAAGGACCCCGTGGTGAAGAAGATCTGGAAGGGCATTCCAGGTAGAGGGGATGCATGGCTGCCTTGCCATGGACTGGGGGGTGGGGGGTGGAGAGGGGAAGAGTGAGCAAGAGGAAGAGAATGGTACAGGATAAGGTTGGACAGGGAAGGTGGAGCTGGGCTGTGCAGGATCTGGAGGGACCATGGGGTGAAATGTGATCCAGCCTGGCTTGCTGATGGATTGGCTGGGAATCAAAGTGGGAAAAGAAATCTGAGAGTAAAGAATGACTCCTAGGTTTCTGTCTGGAGTAACTGGGTGGATTATGGAGGACCCATTTCCGAGGGCAATACTGGTAAAGACGCTCAAGATCTTATGCTTTTTTTTTTTTTAAAGTTTTATTTAGTTTTTTGAGAGAGAGATAGAGACAGTGTGAGCAGGGGAGGGTCAGAGAGAGAGGGAGACACAGAATGTGAAGCATGCTCCAGACTCTGAGCTAGCTGTCAGCACAGAGCCCAATATGGGGCTTGAACCTACGGACCATGAGATCATGACCTGAGTTGAAGTTGGACGCTCAACCGACTGAGCCACCCAGGCGCCCCAAGATCTTATGCTTGAATCTCAGTTTCCCTACGTGTTAACTGAGTACCTTCTGATACAGTAGTCTCTAAGCCCCTCTCTAAGCCTTTCCTCAGCTGTAAAAGTGGTGTACTAAATCTCCATTTAGGGATGTTGTAGTCAGTAAGCGAGAAGACCTTTGTGTGGCACCTGGTGTGGTGACTAGTCAGGAGGGTTCCATGACTGTTGGCTCCCTTTCTTTCTCTTCCCTTTGCTGTGTTCTATACACTCATATACCTGTCACTGCTTGTTTTAACTCAGTGTTTGCTGGTGCCTCGCAAGGGTGTGAGCAGCATGCAACATCTCTCCCACACTTCAGGGCAGCTGTTGTCACTCTGCTCTTTCCTTCCATTTGTGGGATCAAATGCATTCTTTCCCAAGTCCTTTCTTCCCCCCAGGCTGTGCCACAAATATCCCCCACATGGACTTTTAGGTTCCCTTCCCCTCTCTAGGTGTAATTTCCTGGTACAAGCAGAGATAAGAAGTGTTTGGCTGAGCCAAAATGCTGGCAGTGACTGGGGCATGCTTTCCTCAGATGACCTTTGAAATTCTTTCCAACTTAAGGATGCCAAACTTCAGCTGAACACTGATTCTGAGTATTGTCTTTGCAGTTCCCAAAGAGATAAGGGGACATGGACAGGTTCCTTCGGTCTTGTTTCTATGTCTGTCATGAAGAGAATGACAATTTTCTAACTGTTGGCTTTTGGCTCGTTCCTGGTCAGAAGTAAAATCATCTGGAAGTAACTTTTCTTTTTCCTGTTCTTCATAAAAAATGTCTAAACAGCTTTATTGAGACATAATGCATATACTTTTAATCTGTCCATTTAAAGCAAGCAATTGTGCAAGCATCAGTGTCATCAATGTGCACACTTTTCACCAGCTCAAAAAGAAATTCCATATCCTTTAGCTATCACCCCATCCCCCATCTCTGCCCTACACACAGCCCTAAGCAACCACTAGTCTGCTTTTTGTCTCTACAGATATCCCTATTCTGGGCTACCGTATGAATGGAATCATATATCACGTGGTATTTTCTGACTGGCTTCTTCACTTAGCATACTGTTTCAAGAAGCACGCATGTGGTAGCATATACCCATACTTTATTAATTACATTTTATGACTGAATAATAGTCTGTTGCATGGATACACCTTATTTTTGTTTATCCATTTGTCTATTCTTGACTTTGGATTGTTTCCACTTTTTGGGTGTTATGAATGCTGCTATGAACTATTGTGCACAACATGTCTGGACATGTCTTCATTTCTCTTTAGAAATAACTTTTTAAAACTTTTTTAAAAAATAAATTTTCTCACTAATAGGATGGCAATGACCATTATTATAGCAAATGACATATACTGTGTTGTTAGTTGGTATCAGGAAGTGTGTTGATTTTATCTTCTTGAATCCGCATACAACTGGCTTGAGATAGGTACTATTATTACCCCTAGTTTACAGATGCGGAATCTGAAGCTTACAGAATCTGAATAACATAAAAGGAAAGAGAAACTCCTAGATACTACCCATGATTGGTTTTCCTAAGAAGAGAACCAAATATGAAAGATATAGGTAGACTGAGCCTGAACATTTTTTCTTCTAAAGGTTCATATTTCTGATAGGCATCCCCCTCCAATTTTATATTCATTTTTCTAGAAAGGAAGTAAAATTTACCTTCATAGTTTTGCATCCAAAACCACCTCCCTGTTCTTTAATGACGTCAATACAGAAAAATAATACTGCAGGGGCAGCTGGGTGGCTCAGTGGGTTAGGCATGTGACTCTTGATTTTGGCTCAGGGCATGATTTCAGGGTCATGAGAATGAGCCCTGCACCTAGCTCCGTGCTGAGTATGGAGCCTGCTTGGGATTCTCCTCGGCCCTACTTCCCCTGTCTGAGAAAGTACTGAAGGGTACTTTCTCTAAAAGAAAAAAAAAAAAAGGAAAAGAAAAATAATACTGCGAAGATTGTATAAACATAACCATTAACGGACACAGATTTCAGGTTTGTCCCATAACCCTGATGGTCCAGTTTCTAAATAGAGTTATATGTAAAGAAGAAGTTAGGAAACACAGACGGTTACAAAGGGATTTCAATATTTATTTGAATCTCTTAAATTACACTTATCTGGAGGAGGACTTTCCAGACACCTTCCTGATCTCCATGTGTCATATGCATACCTCATGGATGTTCTGCACACTCCTACTTGCTAACACACCCCCGTCCCTCAACCAACCCTGCCATTTTACCACCTCTTGTCCATTTTCCAGACCTTACATCACAAGACATCCAGGAACTAGGTTGGTAAAGATAGGATTCTTTCTTGGAGGGGTGGGAGATGGGGAAGCAGCAGGGAATGGTGGGGCAGAGAAGAATAGGTGTAGAAATGAGAAGGAGGGAGCTGTTACATAAATTCCATTTTCTTTTTATAATGCACACATTTTTCACTTTAGTGTTTCATTCATAGGAATGAGAAGATATTGACTTGTTCAAGGAGTCCCACCTAGCTAATCTGACCAATAGTTTATCAAGGTTAACAGACACATGAAGTGTACTGGGTACATGAACAGCAGAATAGCAGAATGAACAACTTCTCTGGCTCTGACTAGAATGCAAATGGCTGGCGTTACATAAATAGCAGATCCTCATTATTCACAGATTCCATCTTTGCAAATTTGCTTACTTGCTAAAAGTTATTTATAACTCCCAAATCAATACTCAAAGTGCTTTTGCAGTCACTTGTGGACATGCAGAGAGAGTTAAAAAATTTGAGTTGCTTGATATACAGGGTCCCAGCTGAGGTCAACCAAGGTGATGCTCTGCCTTCTTGGGTCAGAGATGGCCCAGGGGCAGACAGCCTGAGAGCGAGGCAGTGTAGTGCAAGAAGATGCAGCTCTCAGACCAGCTGGGTGGGATTTAATTCCAACTCTGGCATCGGTTAGTAGGGTGGCCTCAGGCAAACCTTTTAACACTTCTGAACTTTGTTTTTTATTTCACAAAATAGAGCAAACAGAACCTACCAGAATGAGTTGTTTTTAAAATTTAAAGTGATAATCGTGAGGTGTGCATGTGTATGTATGTGTACGTACATATTTCCTGTAGAACAATGATTCAATATTCACTAATTTAGCATTCGAGGTGACTTTGTAGACTATAACCACCATGAATAAGGAGAATCCACCACATACTGATTTTATGGCCCTTGGGTGACTTGGATAATGGGAAGGAACCTACACCCGTTTTTAGAAACTAGCAAGCTGGGTATTCTGTCCAGGACTCATCTTCCCAAGACTCAACTTCGATTTTTGTCTGTTTATCTAAGCCTCATAAAAACTTAGACATGAGAGATCTAAGACTTTAAAGATGATCTATCTCTTTTCTTTCCCCCACCCCGAACGATGAAACCTTTCTTTGAATGAAAGCTGACATGAAAACCTTAATACATAAATCAGATCAAAGTAAGGCCGTATTCTTGAAAGCAGGGGCCCAGGGAAATCTGGAGTTTTGACAGACAGAATGTTCCTTACATTCTTTCTCTCTACCCCACTCCTGAAAGGGCCCATGGGGCATGTCTAGAGAACCCAATCCAGGAATATGAAGCTCAACTTCCTCACGGTCTATGCAAATTCAAACTACAAAAGGTAAATTTACTAACAGTGCAAATCAACAAAGTCCTAAATAGGAAGGCCCTCCGAATTCTGTAAAATATTAGAATTCCTCCAAAGTTGTCTACCCAAGATACCGAACAGTCAACCAAGACTTGTCTCTAATTTATCTTCTTTATCCCCAGCATACATGGCACATAGAACACAGTAAGGATTTTTATTAATTAACAAGAAGGACATCACAGATATTAGGTGATTTCAATTCCAAAATGGGAAATATTCAAAACCTATATAAATTCTGGCCATTTGTAATCCACTTCAACAATGTCAATGGGGCAAATTTGGGTTTATAGCTCATAGGGCTTTTATGAAAAATACAGATAACTACAAAAATTTTTTAAATGTTTATTCTTGAGAGAGAGAGAGCACACGCACATGAGCAGGGGAGGGGCAGAGAGAGAGGGAGACCCAGAATCAGAAGCAGGCTCCAGGCTCTCAGCTATCAGTACAGATCTCGACATGGGGCTTGAACTCACAGATTGCAAGACCATGACCTGAGCCAAAGTCAGACACTTAACCGACTGAGCCACCGAGGCACCCCAATACAGATAACTATAAAACCATAATTATAAAAAAATCCTTCTCCTCTTGTTTAGAATACTTTAAAGTGTATATATATTTAAAGCTGGGATCTATCTATCTACCTAATTTTACCTATCTACCTAATTTGTTTTTTTTTTTTTTTTTACTGAGTTTGTTTTAAAGTTTGGAAAACCAATATCTAGAGAGGTCTAGTGTCTTGTTCAAAGTCACACAACTAGTTTGCAGTGGAGCTAGACCTCAAATTGAAGTCTTCTGCCTCTTGGTTCACTGCCTTCTCCACTTTTAATACTACTTACTTAAGTCCTATCAGTAAGGGCACCTGACTTATGAAAGAGAGCTATATTGCTCAGCAAAAAGAGAAAAATCCTTTGTTGACCCCATCATCTTTCCAGTTTGAACTAGATCTTGGCCTCAACTACTTGATAGGAGGTCAGATCTCCAAAAAACAGAATTATATCTATATTATATATATAAATACTTGTTTATCTTTGAGAGACAGAGTGCGAGCAGGGGAGGGGCAGCGATAGAGGGAGACACAGAATTTGAAGCAGGCTCCAGCACAGAGCCTGATGCAGGACTCAAACCCATGAACTGTGAGATCATGACCTGAGCCAAAGCCAGACACTTAACTGACTAAGCCATCTAGGTGCCCCCCCAAAAAACCAGAATTTTAAAAAGTAAGCTGTTTTTTGGCTTTGAGTTTTGAAGGGACCAGGTTCTAGAGACTTAAGAGTAATTTAAGGGATTTTCAAGAGTACCTTTTTACAGATTTTCAGATCACTGCTTAATTTAGAACCAAATGCTTGTATTAATTGCACTACATTATATTTCCCTCCAAAAATAGTTCCACTTAGAAGAGCCAAAGGGCTCTGAAATCATCTTGAGAGAAGAGTGGAGGTATCTCTTAAAAAAAAAAAAAAAAAAAAAGAACAGTTCAGAACATGCTCCCCTCTGTTCTTAGGGAGGGGGCATTACCCACCTACTTCCTGCCCTGGGCAGAGACTAAGACTTGGCCTCATCTTCTACCTGAAAAGACAACTCTGGCCTCTCCTCTGAGGATGGGAAAAGGACTGGGAGTTCCTTTCTAGAAAGTCTGCTCATTTGCTGCGTCTTCCTCCTTGGCCTCAGGGGGCTGGCCTCCTGCCATTCACTTTCCCAGGCTGGGCCACACATTCCTGTGACCTTCTCAGATGTGTGCTCCATTTAGTTAGAAAAGTCACCACCCTACTTTCACCAGAAATGCAGGTAAACATAGCAAAGAACTTCCTGGATAAAGGACTTCTGCATACCTGACACGTGTTGCTCACCAGACCCTCCTCAGCCTACACAGGAGCAAGTGAAGTGGGTGTACGGCTCATCTCACTTGCTGAGGAAACCCTGTGTTATCCGGTTTTCCCAGGGCCTGGGATAGAAGCTAATACTGGGACTCTTCCTAGGCGGCTGTCATTCTGAAGTCCTACTTCTACTAAACTACATCAGTTTATGAATCATCTGGCTGATCTCAGATGTGTCGTTCCTGTCATGGACCATGTCACTTCAGCCAGGAAAGCCAACCCCTTTTCCTCCATTTGCTATCATCACATCCCATCCCTAACTCAACATACACAAACACACACAGCACTGGTATAGGATGCTGACTAATGTGAAGATTGAGGGGATGCAGGGAGGCTTAATTTTAAGCATCTCTGTTTTTAAAATTTTTAGCCACCTTTCTCTGTAAGGCTCCACCTCCTGCATTCTTCCCTGGATTCTCTCCTTTGCTTTACTCTCTCAAAAGAGTCCTCTGGAGACCTGATCTTTGCCCCATTTCCTCCCACTTTATCAGGCAGGGCAGTTTAAGTGTGCCAAATTCCCCACTCCAGGTAGAAGTCTTAGTTTTGGAACATGTCCAGACCTGGTAGCACGTCCCTGCTCGGGGTCCCACTCATCCTCACTCTCTCAGGCAGAGGGCAACTGGGCACACATTAACTTCTACAACTTCTACTTCTTTAAGAGTCAAAGCAGCTAGGGTTGATTTTATTTCCAGCAATAATAAATATTTCTCCATAAGCCACAAACTTCACCCTACCCTGGCCTAGAGACTCGATGGCCAACGAACAAGAACAAGGTCAAACATTGTAGGTACCAATGACTCTAAGTACTTTTCCTTCATATGCATTCACTTCTCATGTGCCTTATGAGGTAGGTGCTACCTTATCTCCTTTTACAGGGAGAGGAACTGAAGCTCAGGGAGATTATGTAACCTGCCCAAGATGGCAGGACTGATGCTTTCCCCTCAGAATTCGTCTTTTTGATTCTTCTGTTATGCTCTTTTGCTTGATTCCACTGTCCTCAACATGGCTGCAGAACAAAGTTTCCTGGGAAATTGAGGACCTAGAATTTCAGGTAGGTGAAGAGGAGGTAGTGGGGCCACATATGCTGTGCACCCCACTGCCTAGTTTTTGCAAGAGAGCTTGTCCAACCTCAGAGAATGTGGCATTCCATGCTAACCAATCATTTTAAATTCCTGCAATAAATGAAAAAATAAACACACAGCTAAGGATATAATTCAGCTAACCTCGCTCCCAAATGAGGCTGATTCCAGATAGAAAGCAGATTTTCATATTTACTGTATGTGACAGCTGTAGGAATTAAATGAATCATCTGTCTGTCTCGATCGCCTTGTTCCTCCTGTGCTGTATGTATCTATCCCTGGGGTTGTCTGTCTTCCCATTCCAGAAAGACAGATCAGTGTAGTTTCAATTATTAATTCCATGTTTGGATCACAGTAACACCAGTTCCAGTTCAGTGCCCTGCAGTTCCTATTGATTTAAGTGATGAATTATCTACACTGCAATGTATTATTAACTTTATTTTGTCTCTTATTCCTTCCGCATTCATGCATCAAAATAATAAAGCACCATTCACGGGCTAAAAGGACCCTTTTCCCTTCTCACATTTCCCATAAGGCAAAGCCAAGGCACACCAGGGAGGTAATTACACAGAGCTGGGAGGGGGGTTGGATATTTATTTTGCCTATGAATTATTTATCTCAGCTGTGAATTTGAGGGAGGGGGTTGGGACAGGGATCTTGAGAGGTGGCAGGGATCTGAATGGGGAACAAAGAGGCCCAGGAGTAAAGTTAATGAAGACAAGTGAAGACTAGAACCTTGGAGATGCAGGAGAAATAAAATAACCTCAACTCAGAAGGTCAAGTTCTGTGAGTCTCTCTTTACACTTTGTGATGTCAGCAGGAGGATGGCTGTGGGTGTGTAATGGCTGTACAGTGAAGGGAAGGGGGCAAGAGAAGTCACCAGTGTTTCTTGTAAGGCCTTTTATACTACTTTACTCTGTGTTCTCCATGGTAAGACCTACTGAGTGAGGTCATATCCTAGTGAGACATGGAATGGCAGAAGTATGGCTGAAATTGGTTGGTTCTGGCTGCCCATCACCACCTTCATCTTCTTTGGATAAACAAGAGGCACACTGTCCAATTACTTGCTGAGGGATTGCCTTTTGCTGCATAAAATCTGGGAGGGCTGTTACTCAGGATGCCCTACCTTTCCCTGGCCAAATGCATGACCCAAGCTGGGCCAATTAGATTCTCTCCCCACCAAATGGCATTTGAATTACAGGCAAAGGAACAACAACAACAACAAAAACTGAATGTAGTTGCCATGTATTCATTAGCACTGATGCCTGGGTATAACTGTCAAGAGATCACTGCTCTCAAGACCCTCTGAAGATGATCATTGCCTGTCTTTGCAAACTCTGTTTTTCTTTTCTTTTTTTTATTTAAAAAAATGTTTATTTATTTTTTGGGGTGGAGAGAAAGAGACAGTGTGAGCAGGTGAGGGACAGAGAGAGAGGGGGAGTTAGAGAACCTGAAGCAGTCTCCAGGCTCTGAGCTGTCAGCACAGAGCCAGATGTGGGGCTCAAATCTGCAAACTGTGAGATCATAACCTGAACCAAAGTCAAGATGCTCAACCAACTGAACCACCCAGGTGCCCGGCAAGCTCTGTTTTCAACCTTCTCTTTGATGTGAGATGCCTCACGCCCATATGGTTTCAAAAATCCTTCTTTTATTTGAATTTGGTTGTGTTTTGTTACTTTCAACCAGAGAACTCTGCCTGAGCTGTCAAGGGACTTGGCTTTATCTGGAATGTCACTGAACACTGAGAGATGGGAAAGGCAGAGAGAGAAGTGATGGAGATCTTGTCCACATCTCTAGTTTCATCAAGCAACAATCACACAGGTGGGGAGAGCAGGGCAGGAGGGAAAGTGAAAGAATTCCTCTGTTTCTTTTCTCCCATGTCTTGTTCCAACTGAACCCAAACTCCCAGCCTCCAGGATTCCTACTGGAGTGACTCCCAAAGTCAGAGAGCCTGGAGAGACACCCCGTCTGGCAATCTACCCGAAGCGAAGACCTCAGCATGGGTTACCAGGGGTCAAGCGTCTACCGATGAGCCAAACCCCAAGAGAAAGGAGAGGCACCCAAAGACTTCCCAGCTTGAAAGGGAAAAGCAACATGCTAAATGTGTAAAAGTTTCCATGTGTAGACAATCGGAGGATTACCTGGGTCTCATTTGTAATTCTACTAAAACTTAAAGACTTTGTGAGAGGATGCCTGCCTCACCTAAGGCAGCTCCCATCTTGTGACTCATGGCTCAAGAGGCAGTCTTGGTGTGAAACAGATGTCATGACTGTTTTACTGTACTTTCTACTTGCCACTGTCGCTCATTGATTCCGACAGAAGAGCCATCGCCTTTCCTTTCCTTTCGTTTCTTCTCCCCACCTTCCCCCATTTGAAGGGGACAGAGCTGAACATCTCACAAGTACAGTCTGATTCTACCAGTCACCCCAGCCCCTTACAAGAAGTAGAGAATGGCCAGTGATGCCAGAGAAATAAGTTCTTTCTCTTTCCCGTACTTCACCAAATAAGGAGAAGAGGAGCCGAAAACCACTGTGATTAGATTATGTGGAAGAGGGTCAAAGATTAAAAATCCGCTGCCTCTCATTATTAGAGGAGAGATGACAGATTCAGACCAGAGCACAAAAGAAAATACATTATTTCAAAACAGGATATGAAACCCAGTCCCAGGCGATTAGTCTCTGTTAAGTAAATTTACTATCTAATCTTTTAACTGTCTCCCGAAATTGCCGGTCCAAAGTTCCCTCCCTCCTTAGTTGGAAGGTCAACCTTGGGCGTGCTGTCATGTGCCCCAACTCCGTCAGCATGCTAATGGAACCAGTGTTCATCTCAGAGGGTGGGGGTGGGGTGGGGACTGGAGTGGAGGGGGCTGGAAGCAAAATGTACCTCATAATAAAAACAGGATGTGAGCGCCACAGAGCTGCCCAAATGGAGGGAGGACAGGGATGTAGGAAAGGGGAAACTGTCCCAGCTTTGGTTTCAGAGCCAGACCCATCATCCTGGAGACTGTTCTTGAACATCACTTGGGGCTCCTCCTGAGGAGACTCTGCTTTTTCCACTTAGCCCCAAGAGGCCCACATGCCAAGGAATCCCATGCTCCCAGACTGTTCTCAAACCAGACCAACCTTCAAAGCTTTGATTTTAAATGAATGCTGCATTGCAGGCCAAATACCACAGGCCTGTTTTGGGGCCCAGAGAGGACAACATGTGCACTTGGAGGCCAGACGGGCTCACAGCACCATCCAAGCAATGAGAAAACAAAGAGAAAACAGGACACAGTGAAATTGAGGGTCTGTTTCTCAATATCTTTCTCGGCTTGGGTGCCACTCAACGTGGAGTATATGAATCAGAGAGGTAGAGAACATCAGACTGAAGGCAACTCCTTCCTTTTTCTATTTACTACAAGGAATCCTCTCTCTCTCTCTCTGTCTCTCTCTGTCTCTCTCTCTCTGTCGTCTCTCTCTCTCTCTCCTTTGCTATTTTCTCATCATCTGTTTAGTCTAAAAGGCTGAACTGCTGCACAAAGAAAGTTCTCTCCAAGAATGAGTTTTCCAGAAAAAGCTCTTCAGACAAGGGCAGTGTGTGCAACACTCTCCACAGCCTGGAGAATGGGGCATGTGTTTAACAGGAGGGGACTGGAGCAGAGGTGGACTCCCTGAAGGATTCTTAAGGTGCTCTGTTTGTGTGATTTATCCCTTCTGGAAAATCCAAACATACAAATGTGCCTGCTGTAAAAGCAAAGGCAGACGTGAGGACTCAAGTCCCAAACAAAGCAACTGCATACCACTCACCTTCCCTGGGGGCTTTCTCAATTTTAACCTCTGTAGGTTTCAACCAAAGCACATCAAAGTGAAATGCATGTATTTCTGCTGGGGATCAGTGGGTGTCATTTCTCTCTCTCTCCTGAGCCCTCAGCAAGCTGCACAAAGAAGTCCAGGACAGCAAGACCTGGGCAAAAAAGGCCTTCTCTCAGCTCCTGGGATTTCAGAACCCGACATCACCGTCTTGCTCATCAAGTGAGCATAACTACACAACTTGGAGGCCCCATGCTTCTAGAGTATGAGATGCCATCTTTGAAGACTTAAACCCCAAATACTTTTTATCTAGTAACCATTTGTTCACATGAGGTTTTATTCACATTCTAGAGGGGCCAGGCCAGCTCTGCATGGCTTCCAAATTCTAACCTACACACCCCTTCTCTGCACCTAGAATGTACTATGGAGTGATGCCTGGGTTTGAACTTTGTGTAAAAACTGATGGAGATGGCAGACAGAGTCCTCACTCGCACATCATCTGACCAAAGGAACGGCTGCGTTCTAGGTGGGGAACTGTGCTCAGGGCTTGAAATGCATGAGTTCGTCTGGACTTCAAAACAGTCCTGTGAAGTCAATGCTTATACTTCCATCCCTAAGTTATATTGAGGCGACTTTAGTTCAGACAATGTCAGTCCTTAACAAAGGTCACCCAGCTTGGTAAGTGGCAGAGTGAGAATTAAGACCAAAGGTCTCTCCACAGTCTAAGGTCTTGTCTTTCCATATTGACTTGAGTAATACAGCAGGGCTTCAGGAAGGTTCCATGCCCTTTGATCCACTGCCTACAGGCCACAGATTTCATCTATGAAAATAATTGTAAAGGCAGACAAAGATGTATGTCTGCCACTGATTGCGGAAATTTGGGAGAAAAATATGGCATTGGCTAAATAAAGTATTATATCCATATAATAGAATACTATGTAGTCATTAAATGACTAGGATAGATAGTCTTTAATGACATGGGAGTTTTTACAATGTAATGTTAAGTGGAAAAAATGAATGTGTAACCAAACGTCCATACACAAACTAATGGATACATCCATTTTGGTATAACCTTACAATAGGATACCATGATTCCGTGGAAAATAATGAGTTGGTTTCCTTCCTTCCTTCCTTCCCTTTCTTTCCTTCCTTCCTTCTTTGCTTTCCTCCCTCCCTCCCTCCTTCCTTCCTTCCTTCCTTCCTCTTTCTTTCTAGGATGAGTTCTTACATGTACTGACTTAGAAGGATTTCTTCTTTTTGCTAACCAGTTATTTTTCCCTCAAAACATATAATTTTTTTAAAAAATAAGATAGAAAGTATTAAAACCAATTTCAACACTCAGGTGCATGCATTAGTTTTAGAAACTGTCTCAATAGTATGGTTTTGTCATTATGTGTGTGATGATGATACCACACATTAGCAAGTGGCTTTTGTTTATCAACATACATGTACTCTGAATCACACATTGGTTTATTTATCAGTGTGTACCTGGCACCCTGTGGGGTCCAGGCTAACAAGGATTTGACGGTACAACAAGTCAGATTTTGGTAATGGGGAGATCTGAGGGAGGCTGGAGTCAGATCTGGATAGATAGTGGAGAAGACAAAAACCTGGTAAGGCTTGGAAGCGTCGATGAAAGAGGTTTGAGGATTATTCCCTCCTCGTGAAGTCGTGCCAATGTATGTGGTGGGTGTTCCATACATAGACCCTCCCCAGTGCCCATCAAAATAAAACAAATAAAGCCTTTGGTGATAGGGCCAGCAGAGCCAAGAGCAGGCCTAATCAGCTGGCACTGTGCCCAGCCAACACTCACTGATTTTAATTATTGCGGATGGAGTTGAAAAGTTACCTAATGCCCCAGGGCACTGCTGCCTCTACCCCACCCACCCATTATGATAATAACCGTAAGTTTTCATTTCTTCTCTGATCAATATCTCTATTCCTGAATTCTAAAGATACATCAGCTGCTTAGTCCTCTGATAAATGGTTTCAATCAATGTCAGAAGCATTATTCCTAAAGTTCTGGATTATTCTATCAAAAGAATCTGGTTTCCCAAGAAGCTTCTAGGACCCTGGATATTTAGGGGGATGGAAGGTTAGAGCTGAGACTGAGGCCCCATTAACTCTCAAGGGATTGCTGCCAGTCCATCACCTGTTGACTACTGGTCTCTGAAGACATAAATACAGAAGTCGAAATTAAGTAATCTATATACTTTATAACCATTTGATGTTGCCACATCCTGGTGATCTTGATCAACTACACACACCCTTTCCACGACCGATGCACAGTGTTGTAATTGTTTCTTGTTTTTCTGATTATATTTTTTGAAGTGTCATTTTATGCTTGTTTTATCTAAAAATTAAATATTTGGGCCTCTATGTTGTATGTCTTTTTATTTTATTTTATTTTTTGAGGCAGAGGAGGGGAAGAGAGAAAAGAGGGCAGAGGATCTGAAATGGGCTCTGTGCTGACAGCAGCAAGCCTGACATGGAGCTTGAACCCACAAACCACAAGATTACAACTGAGCCAAAGTCAGATACTCAACCAACTGGGCCACCCAGATGCCCCTATTTTGTATGTCTTTTTAATGTCATTTTTCTAGTAGGTCATTTTTATTATATTTTATAAATACATTAGTCTGTAGTTTGGAGGATATTTTTTAAAAAAAATTAATGTTTATTTATTTTTGAGAGAAAGAGAGACAGAGATGGAGAGAGACAGAGACGAGACAGAGACTGAGTGGGGGAGGGGAAAAGAGAGAGGGAGACAGAGGATCTGAAGCAGGCTCCAGGCTCTGAGCTGTCAGCACAGGGCTTGAACCCACAAACTGTGAGATCATGATCTGAGCCAAAGTTGGACACTCAACTGACTGAGTCACCCAGGTGCCCTGAGAATATTTTTTTTTTTTTTAATAAAGGAAAAAAATCCACCTCCATAGATAGTTTCAGAAGTAACTAAGCAGGTCTGAGCTTAGTCTTTTCAGACTTTTTATTTTTTTTATTTTTATTTTTTTTTACAAATAGTTTATTGTCAAATTAGTTNTCATCAAGATTAAAAGCTTCTGCACAGCAAAGGAAACAACCCACAAAACTAATAGGCAACCAACGGAATGGGAAAAGATAGTTGCAAATCACATATCAGATAAAGGGTTAATATCCAGAATCTTTTCAGACTTTTCAAATGGAGATAATTAAGAATTGAATAGAGCCAGCTTTGGGGTACAGCTTTATCTGTGAGTAGAACCCCAACTGGGTGGCAGTTGGAAGGACATCAGGGCCTTCTAAGACTCTTTTTGGACTAAGCTGATGAGCAGGCTAATGGAATGAGACAATTCTGGAGCACAACATCCTTATTTTGTTCCGAGAGACTCCCACTGTTAATCTCCTTATTTCATACATAGTCATTATCCTCGCTGCACTCTGCTTTCTTGAAATTTCACTCAAACTTTCTGGTGTGCACAGCTGTGCCCAGCAACATTACATGTTTCTTTAACAACATTGGCTACAAGAAAATGTATATAATAACGGGGGAGGTTAAGATACTGCCCATAGCTTTGACCTGCTAGCTTCGTTTCCTTTGCGAAAGAATAATCATGCATTTTCAGCCACGCCGTTTAAGCCATCGAATGACCGAAACTGGAAGGTAAGAAGCAGTCACACTGCTGTCCTGAAGGCCTGGGTGAACTGAGGCTCGTCTCAAGTGACATTTCCACTCGCACTTGAGATGGATTTCAACGTCAAAAGGCTAAGTCAAACTTCCTGATAGCTACTGGCTCCAGAAAATTCTGCGATCAAAACATCACTCTCTGTGCAATAAAATATTCCTCACTATGCAGGGATCTTACAAGTCTCATCCCCCAGGTAAACTCTCCAAGGCTACCTAAAGCCAGGGATTTCCCTGTCTGGTGCCAATTTATCTTTTCACATAAATCAATAGTAGGTTAGCGCTGTGATTTTCTCCACCTAAGCCCTGCAATCCCTTCCCCAGGATGGGAGCAAATATCTTCTTCATCAGAAATATTATAAATCCTAAGTGGAGCTTTGATGTTGCTTCCTTTCTCTGAGGCTAAAATTCTTTTTGGGAGGTGGCACAGGGTGATGGAGAAGGGCCAAGGACTGAGGTCTGTTCCCTGCTCTACCGCCTTTCAGCTGTGGGCCTTGAGGGAAATCACCTCATTTCTTCTGTGCCTCAAGCTTCTTCATCTGCAAAATGGGGGGAACTTATTCCTAGACTTATTGTGAAAATTAAATTATAAAGTACTCAGAACAGTGCCTGGAACATAGTAAATATTAGCTGGCATGATTATTTACTTATTTAAGAGGGTATGAATTACTTCTAAAAGTTTTTTTGAGGTATGTGATATAGACAGAGAAATCACAGAAAAAATTTCCTTTGTCAAAAGAGCCAGACCTGTCAAATTTGAGTCTCGGATGGAAACTCCATTAGGATATCATTACCATGTTTAAAGGAGGCCAAGGAAGAAAGGAAAAGGAAACGAAGGAAAGAGAAATGGAGAGTCTGATAGGAAAAAGAAGAGAAAAGGGGGGCAAACATTGCAAAATATGCTTGTGACAAACCAGACTTTGAAATGGGCTGCCATAAAATTAAAAAGCATCATAACAGAACTTAGAAACCTCCCAGAGGAGGAGGAAAACAAAAACCAAGTGAATTTGAAATCCCAGCAAACGTGAGTAGGAGCAAGAACACAGCTAGGGACCGGCTGGGTTGTCTGTGTCTCACGCAGAACTCCTCAAATTGCATCCCCCTCTTTAACAGGGGAACTGGTTATTCAATCTGCATTTCCTAAATGAAAACCAGCTACCCCATCTGAATTGCCCAAATTCAATTAAGTCACCTGGCATGCTTCCTGTCAATACTCTCTCTCTCAGCTGGCTTCGTCTTTTAACTGTTCTGGCTTCTGATCATCATGAAGCTAGGGCAGCCACACTGTCTACAGAAGGCCAGCAACAGGAGAGCACGCTTTCCAGTCCCCGTGGAATACCAAGGGGAGACTGTATGGGGCCTAATGACCTCTTGTTGGGAAAATGTCAGGGTAACTCTCAAACCCCTTGTTTGCCCTACTTTTCCAAGAGGAGGAGCCCCATTTACAATGTTTTCTACTCCTTAATGGACTATTGTGGAATTTAGAGAAAGATAACTGGAATATGAGGCTGATTTTCAGCTAAGCATTGATGAAATGTGAGTTACAGGGGAAATTTACATATAATAGAAGAACATCTCAAACCACAGTGGACTTAGCAACCCAAGGAGCTTATTAGACAGATTCCAGTTCTCCCCACCGACCCCCATTCTGAATCAGGATCAGTTCTGCACTTTCAAGTACCTAGATTATTCTAATGGTACGCTTTAGGAAATGACCTAGAAATATCACATATGAGAGAAACAACAGAAGGAATGTTGCAAGAGGCTGCAAAGGAGTTAGCTAAAATTTTCAGGTCATTTCACAGAAATACAGTGACTTGTCCCTTAAGTGCCTTCCCTACCAGACAAGATTTCCTTTTTTAAAACTAATACTCGAATTATTATTATTGTTATTAATTTGAGAGAGAGCAAGCAGCAGAAAGGGGCAGAGGGAAAGAGTATCATAAGCAGGCTCCACACTCAGTGCAGAGCCTAACACAGGGCTTGATCCCATGACCCTGGGATCATGACTTGAGCTGAAATCAAGAGTCAGACACTAAACCGACTGAGCCACCCAGCCTATCAGATGAACTTTCTTGAGGCCAGGGATTTTTGGTGCTGCACCTTCAGCCAGCCACCTGGCCTCTGCACCCGGCAGGACTTCAATTTCCAGATAGGGACCAAGCTGCAGCCTGAGAACACTTTAATTCTTTCAGTAGAAGTCAGGACCCAGTTCCATTTACGGCTGCCATAGAAGCTGAGCCAGGAATGCGCCGTCCTGGCTCCAAGGTCACTCTGCCCATTTTTTTGATTTTGCAAGTTCTTAGGAAGTAGAAACAGATTACGTTTCAGCAATCTTTGTTTTGCTGTTCATCAGCAGGTCATCAGAAGAACAAAGTAGTGGCTTTGGTTTGGCGGAAGGAGTCGATCCCAAACTGAAGGGCAAAGCAGCCAGGGGGAACGTGTGTTGACTGATGCCTTTTCTCCCTGGCATCTCTCTCCCTGGTTTTATTGCAACAGCCCCCATTTTCCTTTGCACAGCCTGCCTTCCCTAAGTTTGGGTGGGCAGAGCATGTGGCCCTGGGATTCTCATTCCTCTGTCCTCAGCTGCACCCAACGGGAGGGGGCGTGTTTGCAGAAATGCTGGAACAGAGACAAAGGCAGGTATTTTTTTTTTATTTTTTTTAATGTTTTATTTATTTCTAGGAGAAAGAGAGAGAGAGCGAGAGAGCGAGCAGGAGAGGGTCAGAGAGAGAGGGAGACACAGAATCTGAAGCAGGCTCCAGACTCTGAGTTGGCAGTCAGCACAGAGCCTGACGCGGGGCTCGAACCCACGAACCGTGAGATCATGACCTAAGCGAAAGTCGGATGCTTAACCGACTAAGCCACCCAGGCGCCCCTACAAAGGCTGGTATTATTCTCCACTTAATCTGAGCCTCGAAGATGTGAGGTCTGGAGCTGTGGTGGTCCCCTTACCACAGTGAGGGGAGCACCCATTTGCAAATGAAGGCTATGCAGAGAAAACTAGGACAGAGAGAGAGAGAGAGAGAGAGAGAGAGGAATTGCGATTTGGTGATTATATTTGGACTTCTGATTAAAACATCCTGGGGTGCTTTTCAGATCCATGATACAGTCATTTTTTTTTTTTTTTTTTAATATAAGGTAAATTTGGGTTGGCTTTTCCTAAAACTTTGTAACTAAAAAACACCTAACCAATGCAGTAAGGTTTTTTTAAATGAACTGTTCAGGGGCCTCTGGGTGGCCCAGTTGTCTAAGTGTCCAACTTCGGCTCAAGTCATGATCTCACAGTTAATGAATTCAAGTCCCGCATGGGGCTCTATGCTGACAGCTCAGAGCCTAGATCCTGCTTTGGATTCTGTGTCTCCCTCTCTCTCTGCCCCTCCCCCTCTCATGCTCTGTCTCTATCAAAAACATTTTAAAAAAATGTTTTAATGAACTGATCAGCCTCACAAAGAAAGTACTACATTCATATTCTTCATATACTATGCTCACACCAAGTCTCCCGATAGGCACATACATTCAGTTTCAGAAATCAGAACACATCCTGTGGCTCATCCTTTGCCATGGTCCATTTCTTATCTTTCTTAAGGTTAATTCTCATGATTTCCCCTCCCACGGTGCTAGCTGCTAGGTAGGTAAATACCATGATGTAGGGCGGTGATCCCCAAATCATAGGTAAGGAAACTGAGGCTCAGAGAGGTGAATTGCTTGGGGTCTACTGATGAGTGCATGTGTCATACCACTGCACTTCCCAGTGGTGTGAATAAGGACAAGTCAACCCTGTTCTGTGGAGTCCTCCTCTCCCTTGGGTGGCACAAAGGCATTCTCCACCTAGCTGGGGGGAGAGGGCTCCCAGCACATTCACCAGCCAGAACACGGGCAGCCGAGCCCTTGTTCCGGTTCCTAGACCCTCGCCCATCTGCCTCGCCTGAACCCTTCTCTGTTGTTGCCTAACTTTGACTCTTCTGCACATGCTGTGAGCGCTGCCCTCCATGTCTGCAATAGTTTTGTTCTCCTCCACCAGTAAACACATGGAGGTTTTAGCACAGGCTTCGAGTCAGAAAGACCTGGGTTCACACCATGACTCTCATTTATCATCTGTATGACTATGGGTACATGACAAACTCTCTGAGGCTCAGTTTCCTCACCTATGAAATGGAGGTCATAATAAATCAGATTTCATGGAGCTCTTGCAAATTAATGAAATATGTTCAAAACGCTTAGGATAGGCCTACTCATGCTAAGGTGATAGAAGCTAACATTTATGGCGTCTGGAGTCTGTCAGTACATCTTTTAATGGTTACTAAGTGGTAGATAGCTGTGCTTACCTGACTCCTACCCTTCTTTCAATGGCTGCTCCATCCTGCCCTCTGCCTAACCTGTAATCCTGACAACTCTAATTCCCTCCCTTTACTCTGGATCCCACTGCATTTGACATCAGAGCCACTCCCTGCTTTACCCCCTGACTTGCGTCCATCCTTCAGTTCCCCTAGGTGAGTCTCTCCCATATATTCAGGATGGCCCATCTCTCCCACCCAGACTCCGTACCATGCTATTTCTGTTCATGCTAATCTCACCCCCTGTCGAGACAAGTGGTTGAGGCTATGAGTTTTAGGACCAGGCTCTCCGGCTTTCAAGCACTAGCTCTTTGTTTTGCCACCTTAAAAAAGTGACAACATCTATCTTAGTTTCCTTATCTGTAAAATGGTGATGGTAATACCTACTTCTCAGGAGGATGGGAACGCTCTCAGAGAAACTGCATGGAACGTGCTAGTCATAGTTGTTTATTGTATGCACACAGTAAGCTCTACCCTTGTTAATCTCATTACAGCTTTAGCTGCCCAGCACTTATCTTGCTGCCTCCTAGCAGTTGGGAGCTAAATTGATTCTAACCCAGGGGCATTGGTTTCTCTGTGGTTAGCTGCACTGTCCCACATTCTCCAGTGGCCACAAGGTGGCAGCCTATCCATTGTAGAGGAAGCTTCCATTCCCAGAACAGGGAGATGAAATGAATTCTTATGGAATATAGAGATGACTTTTCTTTTTCTGTTTTTGGTGGTGGAGGAGGGCAGGGATGAACTCAGAATACTCATAAACTCTCGTTTCCATTGTCTGTGAGTTTATATTAGTACACAGCAGCCCAAAGAGGCACAGCTAAAGCAGATTAAACAAGTTGCCAGCACTTCAAGGTGCTTTCTTTTAGCATCCTTTTAGGTTAGCACCCATTCCATCAGCCATGCTTCATCAGATAGCCTGTGGGGTTTAGAAATCCCCTCTAGGCTGGGCATCCCCAACCCATACCTACCATAATATGTCAGGGAGGCTGATGTGGGGCACCTAAGTGCACTTAAAGTGAGTGTTTTGTTCAGAACTTTCCTGATTTAAATTTTTTTAATGTTTATTTTTCAGAGACAGAGATAGCACAAGTGGGGGAGGGGCAGAGAGAGGAGAACAGAAGCAGGCTCTGTGCTGACAGCAGAGATTCCGATGCAGGGCTCGAACTCATGAACCATGAGATTATGACCTGAGCTGAAGTTGGATGCTTCACCGACTGAACCACCCAGGTGCCATAAGAACTTTCCTGGTTTTAAAGCTGAAAGTCTGGTGTCCTGAAAAGTCCCTTAGTTGCTGGCAAAATGGGGTGGTTGGCCACTCTAGGACATCTCTCTGCCACATTGCTCTTCTCACTCGACCACGTGGTTTTCCTTTCCTTCACAGTGACATGGGCATACAATTTGCCAAAGCCCTAGAATTCTATAATTGTATATTTGGAAGGGATCATAGACAACATCCAGTTTCCCCAGCATGGGAAACACAGCTCTTTCCATGGGCTTCCCGTCCACTTGGAGCCACAGCATACGGAAGGAGGGGTGTCTGGCTTCCTGGCCACTCTCTCAGAATAGCTTCTGGAAAACAGCAACCCAGCACAGGATACACCCAGAAAGACTGGAAGATCTAACTTTAAGCAAACCTCACACCAGATGCTTAGCGATGTAATTAATGTATTCCTCAACCTGCACACATCATACGAGGGTGAGGGCTGGGATTTAAATTTACCCTGGATGGCACACCTTCCCAGACTTCACTTTGGTACAGTTGGGTAGGATGGAGGAGGATTAACTAGGAGATTCTCCCAAGGGCCAGCAGGGAACAAACTGAGCTATGCAAGCCTTACTGGATTTTGCTTCCAGAGCAAGAAATGTACCAGCTTTCTCCTGGAATCTTCGGTACTTCCCCATCTCAGCTGTGCCAGCCGTCTGCGCTCCTTGTTCACTTCAGAAAGCAAAATTTTCTGGATATATTTTCATTAACAAATCCGGCTGAAGACAAACTCCTGCCCTCAATGTTATCAGACATTTATATCTCCACAGTCCCAGCCTTGGCACTAATAAATTGATTTGCTCAGAGACACACCACTGAATTCAAATTTTTTCATTGGAAAGCTAAACTGAATGCAGGAAGCTTTGCAGAACAGGACAGAAAGAATGCTTCTTTTTCAAAGTCATGAAAACCAGGCAAATCCATTAATAACTGAATAGCGTAAGTATACATCTTTAAGAAGAGACTTTTTTGTTTGTTAAATATCCTCACAAAACAGAAGTCTTATTCATAACAAAAACATGGAGAAATTGGTTTTTCAAAACAAACTTTGCAGGAAACAAACCAAGTGATTCTTCCACAAAATAGGACTCAAACTTAGGTTCCACTACTTGAAAGGACTCTGCAAAGAGCACAGTAAAGACTCTATCTAGCAAATCTCCCGTGGGGTCTGCCACACTTGTCTCACTCCTCAGGGTTGCAAGGATAGCCCGACTAGAGGAAGGCCCAGGACAAGTCACAGCTAACCACTCTGCACTTAATATAACTCCACAAGTTCTCTGTGCAAGCCAGCTGAACCCTAAAAGAAACAGGCAGATCTGACTTGTAACCAACACCCACAAGAATGGAAAAGGCACAGACACGGTAATGTGAAACAGTGTGGGCAAAAGCCCTGGAAAAGGAAGCAGAGTCACTGCCCCCACTGCTCGGCTGAAATGGGAGGGCAGGAAAGGGTGAGCTGAGAAACAGATGATCTGCTTCCAGAGATCTGGGGTTGACTCCCAGGGTGGCCAGAAACTGGTGGTGGGACCCTGAACAAGTTATTCACCTGTCTGAGGTTCAATTTCTTTCTCCTGTAAAGTGATGGGGTCAGGCAGAATGTCCTTGGAGGTCCCTTTTATTTCTAACGATGCTGTGAATAGGTATGTAGCTGGCACAGAGCCATTTAGAGGTTAAGTTGAGGAGACAAGAAAGTTCAGACCCATTCCATAAAAATTCCACAGCAGCCTCTCCCAATATTTATTTGGGTTCACAACAGGGTTTTTAGTTCCTTGTGCTCAGTCCAAGCTGGCAGATCCTAAAGCAACTTTCCCCAAAAGATGTGAGAGGAATGAGCTCTGAGGACAGCCCAACTGAGGCAAGATATCTTCTGCATGGGGCCCTCGAGATGTCGGGGTGGGGGTGTCTACCTTCTGCCTTTGTTTTCATGCTACACGTTTTTTGTTTTAAGTGATTCAGATCCTGTGAAGTCCTGTTACTTCTACTTCACTTCCTTTTTAATCTTAAAAATTTTTAAAGTTTATTTATTTATTTTGAAAGACAGAAGAGAGTGAGTGGGGGAGGTGAAGACATGGGTGGTGGAGAGAGAATCCCAAGCAGGTTCCACAATGTCAGCACAGAGTCCAACTTGGGGCTTGAACTTACAAACTGTGAGATGGTGACCTGAGCTGAAATCAAGAGTTGGATGTTTAACTGACTAAGCCACCCAGGAGTCCCTGCTTCACTTTCATAGGTAGGACTTTATCTTTCACTATACCTTTCACCGTCACCTCACAGCCTTAAAGAGCACGATCTTTATTAAGTTTGATGAGAATTAAAACACTGAAAACAATTACGTCCCTGTCCTGGCCAAGAGCTGGCAACAGCACGGCTCTCTAAAGAGACGCAAGGGCACCAGGGTGCAGGGCCCATGGGGAGATTTTGACCCTCTTGGGTGGATGAGTATCTATGTCCCTCTCCTGACCACTGGTTCAGTTTGGGGAACAAAGGTTTTAGGGGGAAAAAGCAAGCACTTAAGTTCTCCTTGGTGAATACAACATGTGAGAGCTGGCATTCATAATGATACCTGTCATTATTCACTGTTTGGTAAGTGCCAGGCCCTGTACTAGGTACTTATCTTCCTTATGTCCTTTCATTCATCTCTACTGCCTTGTGAGATGGGCATTACCACCTTCATCTTCCAAAAGGGGAAAGTGAAGCTCAGAGAGGTCAAGGAATTGATCCAAAATCACACAGGAAGCAATTGACACAGCTGAGATCTTTTTTGTTGCAAAAGGGATGCTCTTATTAGATACTATATTAGGGTGCCTGCTTCCCCACAAACATGACTAAATTAATGATATCTAACACTCACGTGAGTAGCTACTATGTATCAAGGGCTGAGCTGTGAGTTCCCATCGAGACAGTCTTCTTTCAGCCTTCCAAAAAGCCTTATAAAGCAGGTCTGTTCTTGTGCCTGTTCGAGAAGTGAGGAACCCGAGGCTCGGAGGGCGCAAAAGTGGGAAGCGTCAGGTGGGATCTGAACTACTCCAAGGTTCCTGCACTCACCAGCAAGTGCACGACTTCACCTTGCCACCTGCCTGGCGGCCCTTGGGCCCCCAGCCCCAGTCTCAGGAAGGACACTATGCCCTGGGTGTGGAGGAGGATCACGGGCATCATAAATCATGCTATCTATCTGGGCTTTGTTTTTTCCAGCAGGACTGAGCGAATGCTGGCCTGGGAAAACACAGTGCTGTGGTGGTCTGTCCGGAGAACCAGAGAGCCAGGAAGAGGCTTGCCATTCTCTCCTGGTTTTGCCTGGGACCCTGTGAAGATCCTTTTTAGTCTTTCTAGCAGGCAAATTGTTTTCAAGGGCCTGCCCCCTGAAACCTGAGAGGAGAAATCCCCTTTCTCCCAGTGGCCACCCCTGCTTTTCCTTTATGGGACAAAGGCAGCCTAGACTCCTGCCTGCCTCTTCCCCCCACATCCCCCTCTAGACACTGCTTTGCAATTCCCATCTGCCTCTGACCCAGAAGCCTGGGAGTGGGGGTGGGGGCAGCTCTGTGCAGTCCCTTTCAGGGCCTGAGGGGCCCCCTGGCTGGCAGGCCCTCATTTTTTATTTAAAAGCAAAGCAAACAGCAATATAAAAGGGCCCATATAAGAACTCAGTGTGCAAGTAGGACCTGCCTCAGGCAAATTTTTCTAATTTTCCTGAAAACGTGCATTTTACCTTTTGGCCCAAAGCCATTGCATTTGCCTCTGGACCCCTTTCCCCTTCCCCTCTCCTGGGCCACCATTCAGTGGTTGAAAAGTTGCCCCTTACAGAAAAGAGAGTGACCCTCTGCATTTTCTTCAGACACTTTATGGAGGCTGGTGAAGATTTTTCAGGTTTGCTCACTCTCTGGCTAGACTCCATGGAAGTTTCTCACAGACGGTGCAGGGCAACCTCACGAGTTAGGAGCAGGGGGCTTGATGACACACACAAGGGCTTTCAACTACACCCAGAAGATTATGACGCCTCAGAAACCCGTAGAATGCTGCTGCAGTTTACTTTCATTTTACGCAAAGGCTAATTCAGCTATATTGGTCAATGGTTTTATTCATTTTCTGTGGATATAATTATAGCTTGAATCCTGTGAAGAGAACCTCTACATCAGCCAGTGGTCTTCAAACTGTTTTGAAAAGCAGAGGAAACTTCTGTCAGTGGAGCAGTATCCAGAACCACGACACAAAGGACCGATGAAAGCAGAAGTTCTGGAGGAGGAAGGCCTAGAGCCTTGCCCACTGTGCCTCCCAAGTCACCTCCCCTTTCCTCCGGAACCCTGACCTTGGCCTCAGTCTGAACAGTCTATGGAACCTCAAGGTTCCGAAGGATACAGTTTGAGAAACGCTGCTCTCTATGAGTGAATACTCCTTAGAGCATATTTTCTAGTAGGTGCCTCCCAGGATAACTGAACATAGGGAACTGCAGTCTCATATGCCAGTGTCAACAACACTTCCGTTTCATGGGGGTTGATACAGTGCCCTCCTTGTACTCGAAAGTGCCAGTGGGTAGTAGCAAAGGCCCTTCACATGAGGAATAATGACCACCAGAGCTCGGCGTGAGCTTCAAAGAGTTCCCTTTGTTGGAAAGGGTGACAGGGTGCAGGATTTACCCTCGAGCCCCTCAAGGAGGGTCAGCTTCTGGGACTTCAGTAGGTGGGTGTTTGGAGGCCAGGAAACCCACGCAGCTCTGTCAGACCCCAAATGAAAACGGCCCTTATATACTCACTCTAAGCCTCAGGTCTGACATTCAGAGATTTATCTTTCTTCTCAAACTGAAAATACACATTTCCTCTCCATCTCCGAAGGGGCTGAGGAAACCTGAGATGTCAGCGAAGTGCAGAATGGCCGGGCCCTTAGGAGGCTACTGACAAGCTGCTCTGACAAAGCAGGACTTGGGGCTCTGTGCTCCGGTCCAGGATCCTGGATTTGGGCAAAGAGCTCTGATATGTTAGCCTTCACTTATACAAGGTGCACGGTGTTCTACCTGTAGCACCCTGCCCTTGCTTTCTCAGAGAACTTTCCTGTAATCCTCTGAAGCAGGCAGGACAGATGGTAACCCACTGTACAGATACCAAGAGTGAGGCAGTGTGAGCAGAAGGTCAGACAAAGAATCCCCCGGGTGGGCACTCTCTCCATTAGCTCAACGTGCCCTTGGGCCCTGCACTGTGTTAGCCCTGCACCTGTTTTCTATTTTAAGTGACTACATGCTTTTCTGTCATCTCCCCAAGATTCATGGAGAGGTTTTTTTTTTTTTAATTTTTAATGTTTTATTTATTTCTGAGAGAGAGAGACAGTGTGAGCAGGGGAGGGCCAGTGAGAGAGGGAGACACAGGATCTGAAGACAGGCTCCAGGCTCTGAGCTGTCAGCACAGAGCCCGACGCGGGGCTCGAACCCACGAACTGTGAGATCATGACCTGAGCCAAAGTCGGATGCTCAACTGACTGAGCCACCCAGGCACCCCAGGAAAGGGTTTTGTTTGCTCATATACTTGTAATGAGGAAAAAATATCATGAATCAATGATGAGAGGTGGAAAGTGAGAATAAGAAAAAGTGACCACTGGCATGGGAAGTCATCACCTCGCTCCTGGTCAGCGCCCACCTTCTCTGCTGCATCCTGCCTTTTCCCCATTCTAGCAAAGCCCTTGGAGTCCTCTCGATATTATAATAAAAATAAAACAAAAAGCAAACAAAACATTTATAGCTGCTGTTCTAGCAGCAGCTGACTGAGGGCTTCTAGAATCAGCTAAGATTGTAGGGCATCTAGGGATGTGGATGAGCAGTCAGAGGCTGGGGTTCTTGTTGTGACTTTGCCCCAACAGGCTCACTGTGCAGCTCTGAGAGAAGATAAAGGAGAAGAAAATGACTTTACCAGGAATACAACCTTGTCCTAGAGGCACTGAAGTCTGAGGCTGTGTGGGCTCCTTGGAAGGCTTCAGAACCCCATGGAATAAAGAACAAGCAGGGGAAATGGGCCCTTTGGTACTGGGCAGGCTGGGATGGTCAGGGGTGGTGTTTGGTTAAGACTCTCTCTAAGGGCTTTCTGGCACACACAAATGATCAAAAGGCATCTTCTGGATTCGTACAGAAAAACAGCCCTAACTTTTACATGGTCCTCGACCTTTATTTTCTACATGTTCTCACCTGAGCTTTGCTCACACTCCAACAATGGTGACAGGCGCATCCCAGAATTCAGTTATCTGTCCATCTTGGTGTCCTCTCATGTCCAACAAAATTATTTATCTATATGTCCACATAAATCCCACCCTGACCTCCAAGATTAACAGCCCTTCTGTTCCCTGGTCAAAATGGGAGTGAACAGAATAATAATAGTAAGATCCATCACGCATCAGGCTTCTTACTTTGCACAAATTGTCTTATTAATGCTTAAAAGAAGTCTAAAAAGTTAGGAGCTATCATTATCCCCACTTACATGGGGGTGGGGGGGAAGAGGCACAGACGAACCTGGTGTCCTGCCTCAAATTACACAGTTGGTAGGAGCTAGAGGCAAGATTCAAACCAATCTCACTTAAGAGCTCATCTCCTGTGTATCCCCCTCAACTGCAGTGTGGATGCTATGCTTCCGGATATTCATGATGCAACCAAGCAAACTGACACCATGTGAGAGCACATAGGGCTTCCTTTCACACACAGCAGAAAAAGGTTCACAGATCAGCTGTGTAGGGCTGGGCCACAGATGGGGGCATGTGGACAGAGCAAGGAAAAAATGAGCTACTTGGGTCATCCAACAGGATGGACATTCAAAGTCACTGACTCTGCTATTAAACTAATTATACAATTTAAAAATATACTTCCCCCATTCTTAACAGTGATACCTTACTCATGGTTTGCACAGCTAATACTCAATACTAAAGCTAGTACTAAACTTAGTTTGTCTTCATTGGGTACTCAATGACAAAGTGGTAAAAGAAAATTAATGGAATTGTGTTAGGGGATAAAGAAGAAAAAAAAAACCCTTGGCTAATCTACTGTCAGAAAATTGAGAATCATCAGTGTCAAGAAGGCTCTTCCCCTGAGAGCACCCAATTGACACATTTGCAGAATAGATTATTCTCATTAGTCAGATGGAAATGGTTCCAATGGATTGGAACCTTGTGGTCTCCAATGGTGGCTTCCCTTGCTACCCCCACTTTCTGCCCTCTTTTGTGGCATAATTGCTTGCATGGCAAACCAGTATCAAGCTGGCACCTGTCAACTCTGCACACAGCCCAACTCCCAGACAGCAGAGCCAAAACAAGCTGGACATCTGATCCTGCATTCTTGTACACAGCTTGAGAACTATGCTTGATTTCCCAGAGAAAGATTGTGATTGAATCCAATTCCCTCAGCACTGTCCTTTCTGGATACTCCTGACCAACCATGAGCACTGTGCCCATCACCCCCACCCCTCACACTCCCAAATGTTCAACTGGTGACTGCCAAGATCATTAGCATACAAAAAAATACTCAGCACAGTGCCAGGCACAGAGCAGGCATGGCACAAAACTCACCGGAGCTCAGTATGGCTGGGGGCAGCCGGGAGAGTGGGTGTCACTAGACTTCTGTTCTGGAGAAGCTCTTCCCTTCAAGAGAGGCCATTGCCCTTTCAGATGGAGTAACAAACACAGAGGCCCTGGGTCTGCAAGCAGAGCCCTTCCAGAACTGTCCTCCTCCCTAGGTTGAAGTCCAACATGGGGACACCTGGGCTGCAAATATCCTTTCCTATTTCACACCAGAGGGATACAGAATGGTTCCGTTTCAAGTGGATGGGAGATGGGAAGAGGGAGGACTGGAGCTATAGTTTCATTTTTAATGGACACAATAAAGTATTCTCTCGTAGGTACTTATACCCCCAAAATCGATGCAAGAGGAATAATCTGTGACTTCTAATGATCCCAGGCTTGCTTATTTATACCTGGGGCTTCAGCTACGATGCCAAACCCCTTTACAATGCCACTGTTTTGTTTCTTTCTTATGTTTAATTAAAATTGTTTTCTCAGTGTTTATTTACTGAAAGAAAGAGAGAGAGAGAGAGAGAGAGAGAGAGAAAGAGAGGAGCAGGAGGGTAGAGAGAGAGAGAAGCAGGTTCCAAACTGTCAGTGCAGAGCCTGACACGGGGCTCCAGCCCAAGAAACCATGAGATTATGACCTGAGTTGAGATTAAGAGTTGGACATTCGACCGACTAGACCACTCAGGCACCCCCACTGTTTGGTTTCTTAAAAACCCATATGAATTCAAAAACCCATAAGAAATTCTGTCCACCCTGACCCTCAACAATTTTTGGCTTGCGGGAATTGACCTGATGAAAGTCATGACAGCAGGTTTTTAAAGGTTTTTAAATGGTGAAGTCACTCTGGGCTGGTCAGTGATTTGGCTTCAGGCCAGTCCATCCAGTACCCAGCCAGGATAGTAGGAAGTAGCACTCCTGACAGTGAGGTGCCCCAGCCAAACTATGTTTTTATGGCCTCCACCAGGATGCAGAATGACACTTGGGCCTGCCTCATGAGAGGGCAGCCTGAGCTGGGGAGGAGCTGATGAATAGTAGAATCTGGCTCATGGTCCGACCAGGTTTCAGGGCCTTTAAGCTATCATAGGACTACCAAGCAACTGCTGTGTCAATAGGTAATCTTTACAGCTGTGAGGCAAGGTAAGAGCATCCTCCTCCCAGGAAATTGTGGGAGGGAGGGACTAATTGCCTCATTGACAAAGATTCCTCAGTGTCTTTGTTGTTCTCTACTTCTATCCTAGTGAGACTTAGCCTTCTGCCGCATACATGAGGGGATTGGATAATGCCAGCCCCATCCCAAAGAGTGACATCAGCATGCTCCAGGACATAGGGCCTGGAGCTAGTTCTTTGAGAGTTCACATCGCTGTCTGGCAAAAGCTATGCTCGGTGTGCCTGGTGTGCTACCTCTCAAGGGTGGGGAGACTTGGAGAGGGACACCCTTCTGGCAAGAACCATGGCTCGAATCTAAGGTGAGTCACATTGTTTTAGGATTGAATCTGAGTTCTGCTAGTTTTCTCACCCCTTCTCCCCTTCTAGAAGAATAGAATGAAATGATTTTTCTGCATCTCCTGGGAAGAGTTGGCATCATGACCCACTGGGGAAGAATGGAATTGAAGGGAGAGTGGCATTGAAACGAGGTGAGAAGTGGCTTCTTTCCTGAAGACTTGAAAGGAATTAGAGAAGGAAAGATGCCCCAGGCCAAAAGATTTGGAAGAGCCTTCACTCCTTACTATGCACCAGGGAGGGGGAAAGACCCCAGGAACCACACCTGTTGGCCCATCTGGAAGCCAAAATTTCCAAAAATTCCCTTTCCCAGCAAAACCCAGAAAAATTAGAGCTGCTGTGTTCCAAGGGCCCTCAGTGGGCCTGGACAACAGTGTGGGAGCAGTGCTAGCCATCTGTGGTGTCCCGGCACGTGCAAACTCCTAACTGTGCTGGGTGGGATGCTGGTGGGCAGAAATGGGGAGATCCAGATAGTGACTGACATGGAATTTCCAACTTAAAGGTGTCAATGGTCATAATCAGGTTTGTGGGAACGGTATTTCTTGCACATCTGAGTTTTTCCTGGGCACTTCACACCCACTTATAACCCTTATTTGCCCTTGTCTTTGGTGTCTATTAAAGGACCAGGGGCTCTGTTCTTCATGTAATCACTTTTCCCTGAATTTGGGACCAATTTCCAATCTCTCTTTCTCTCCCTCCCTCTTGACTGTTCACATTCAAATCCAGGTGGAAGCTCTCAGTAATAAATTCTAGGAACCACCGGGGACATAGGGATTGTTCCTGGGTGCGCAGTTATAAGAGGAAAGTCATCCAGGTTGCCTCTAGAATAAAATGTCACCAGAAAATGTATCTTAAGAATAAAATACTCTGTTGTGGCTTAAAGTGACATATCCCTTCATCCCTTCCTTGATTCATTTTAGCTTTCGAAAGTACAACAAATTCTAAAATCCCTTCAAACAGATCTGTCTTCTATGCAAGATTGTAGATATCTTATTTAATAATTCAAATAAGCTTACTTTACTGGCTCTAATGTTTTACATCAAAATTTGATACCACCTCATGTACTAATAGACTCTGAAGCTTGGAACTAAGAAATGGCTACTGGACAGTATGAGGTTGGGTATATATAGCATTGTTCCCACAGTGGAGTTGCTGGACCAGCAGCCTCAGCACCAAATGGAAATTTGTTAGAAATGCAGATTTTTGGGCTCAACTTCAGGCCCATGGAATCAGAAGCTCTGTGAGGGGAGGCCAGCAACCTTGTTTTAATGAGTCCTTTGAGGGATTCTGGGTAATCTGGTGAGGAGTTCAAGACACTGAGCTCTGGAGTCAAACAGACTTGGTTTGAATCCAGATCTTCAGGCACCAGGCTATTCACCTTGGGCTGCTGGTTACACCTCTCTCAGCCTGGTTCTCTGATCTGATCAGCATACTAATAATTCCTATCTTGTAGGGTTGTCAGATCAAGTGAAACACCACACAGAGTTTGGTGTGGGTATCTGGGGGTATTCCATGAAAACTAATCACAACCCCATCCCTTCCAAGTTCAAGACCAATGTGAATCAGGGCTCCTGGGTGGCTCAGTCAGTTAAGCGTCCGACTTTGGCTCAGGTCATGATCACACGGTTCGTGGGTTCGAGCCCCACATTGGGCTCTGTGCTGACAGCCAGCTCAGAGCCTGGAGCCTGTTTCAGATTCTGTGTCTCCCTCTCTCTCTGACCCTCCCCTGCTCATGCTGTCTCTCTTTCTCTCTCAGCAATAAATAAAACATTAAAAAAAAAAAAAGACCAATGTGAATCAAGCAGTTAGAGAATGTTGGTCTTACTGTTCTTAAAGGTCCTCAGATAAAAGATGTGACTCAGGTTTGTGACCACCACGGACCACTAGACTACTAGTATTGCCTTCTAGAACTGTGGACAATGTGTCTGGAAGGGGTGACGGGTGGAGGGTGGAATATGCAGAGGCACCATGATTAACCTCACACTGACAAACCCCAGGAGGATGGGTATGTCCACAGGCCTCACAAAGGCAGTCCTGGCCCCACACTAAGGGGAGGTCGGGCCCTTTGGTGGCAGGCACAGAGCTGGTGCCTACCTGCGTGCTGGCAAATCTATATATAAAGGAGCCTGCTGGCTCACATGGTGCTCTTAACCTCAAAGATTCTGTAGCTTAGGGCTTGTAGTAGGGAGAAGTGAGTGAAGGAGAGGAGAAGACAGCCTGAAGGACCTTCATAAGTTTTCCTCTTGGGACCTGGATGTTCCTACCCCTCTATGGAAATAGAAGTAAAGGTAAAGCATTTCCCACCATTTACAAAAATCAGTGCTCAAAAAATGCTATGACCATTACTAAGAAGTTATACAGTATTTCCAGATTGCTATGTGAAGAAAAAAAGGTAACACTGAATGCTTCCTGTCAGGTAGGTACAGCAATAGTAAACACATGGGAGAATTGAGTATGGGCCAGGTGTGTATTAATCAACATATTAAGTCATTAACTCTTACACCTCTGTGGGGTAGGTGTAATATTATTCACTTCAGTTCTACACATGAGGAAACTGACCTGCAAGATGCTCAGCCAGTAGCCAAGGGTGACATAGTCTGTGGGTAGGGGTCCACCTTCAAGACTAGGTGGTCTGCCTACAGGGCCTGTGTCCCTAGCCACCGTGCTGTGCTGGCTGGGGCAAGGCTGGGAATTCTGAAACATTGTGTGTGTCTTGCCTTAAAAAAATTAGTTAAGAACACACAGAATTGTGACCCTTTCCAGAACTAGAAAGTTCTTTCAGCTACATTAATGCTGAAATTTACAATTCAGAATTACACAAAGAGAAACACAATAAAGAAATCACAGAAAATGCTTAACAACCTAAAAGCAATAGTGACAATAAAAAAAAAACGTTTAGGTAATAACGAATAACAGAAACTTTATGGTATTAGAAGTCAGAGCGTGAGATGAATCATATAATACAGAGTCGAATACTATTGGCCTGGTTCAACCTCACTAAAGAATGGTCAGGAATTACCTTTATACAAGCATAGTCACAAAAAGAAAGACAAACATCTGCTAGTTATAAAAGCCCTCAGCATTCAGTAAACATCTATCTGATGAATACTAATCTACTGTTCAAAAATAACAGTCCTGAGAAATAATTTTTTAAGTCAGTCTGTATTTTATCCTAGATGCTTATTATTGGAGGCTTTTTTTTATTTAAAAAATTTTTTTAAATGTTTTATTTATTTCTGAGAGAGAGAGAAAGAGAGAGGCATCATGAGCAGGGGAGGGTCAGAGAGAGAGGGAGATACAGAATCAGAAGCAGGCTCCAGGCTCTGAGCCAGCTGTCAGCACAGAATCCGATGCGGGGCTCTAACTCACAAACCATGAGATCAAGACCTGAGCCAAAGTTGGCTGCTTTACCAACTGAGCCACCCAGGCACCCCGAGGAGGCTTTAGTTCCAAACCTCTCTTGAGTAACTCTTCCTGCTAATCCGTCATTTGAATTGTTTCCGAAACCTTTTTTTAGTGGACTCTACATGGAGTAGGGTGCCTGTATGAGTCTACTGTCATCTTATTTATTAGTAAACTTGTATACATCAGAGGAGCATTAAAAAATCCCACTCTTGAAAATGGGATTGAAAAAAGTGTTTTTCTGCACATATACAGTACTTTTCACACTTCAAATCACTTTCATGTTTATCCAAATGCTTTGTTATTCTTGAATGAATGTCCAATGGGGATACAGTGAATAAACCTCAGTCAACACTTTTTGGAAGCTTCTCACATCTAGCACCTCTTCATCATTAGTGTTTTGAACCTATATCTTCTCTGTCTAATCCTGAGAAAACAAAAAGTTCTCAAACTATCCCCACGTATCAGTTTGCAGCCACTCCCCCTACTAATTCACTTCAAATTCACCGTCTGCTTGGAATGAAGGGGGAGGTCCTCCACCTTTTGAGTTTGGCCTTAATGATAAAGAAATGTAGATAAAAATGCAAGATGACTGCAAGAGGTACATGACCATTCACTGCTCATGTCTCTTTGTTTTTTCTCCTCAAGTGTTTACAATGGAGCATTTCAACTTGTTATAAGAGCAGGAATGACTGAGTGAAATAGACTGGAAACAGACCAATTTCATCTTTCTGTCAGCGTCTCCTGACAGGCTGAAGATAAACCTCATAAACTGTGAAAAATGAACAATTCTTGGTTTTGATAACCTAAGCTGGGACGAGGACCAAGGAGTTAATATCTCTGGAACCCAGAAGTTTATCTCACTTGTTTTTCAAGGATTAATCCCAAACTTATCCCGTTTCGTCAACAAGTTCAACAAGCCAAAAGGGAAGGTTTAGACTCCTGGCTGTGGCTCCTCTCCATGTCTAGGCTTACTGGTGCCAAACAGAGGGGTAATTAGCCAAAAGTCTCCCCTTTTTTTCTGACGCGCAGAATCACCAGGCAGCAATATTCCAGAGAAGGGAAACACCGGTAGGAACTGCAGATTTTTAGGGGGGGTGGGTGGCTCAAGAGAAAAACAAGAAGCATAGGATATGGAGGTAATTACATGGCAAAAGTAACAGGGCAGAAATAAATATGGAATTTCAGGAGCTGGGAAGGACAGTGAAAAGAATGGTCTGGCTGGAGAAGAGTTTTTAAAGCAGGAAACAGTGGGGCTAATATCAGATAGAAGGCTGGACTTGCAAACCCAGTTAGAGGATATGGGACATGAGGTAGTGGCCATAGGGAGCCATCGTGTGTTTTGAAAGAGCAGCCTTATGTTCTGAATGTATATTAGAATGCAGGGTGGCGTGCGGGCAGCTGGTGGGAGAAATTAAATTCAGGGTCTAACTGAGAAACATCTCCATAATTGGGACAAGAGGTTGTGAGGGCTGGAATCTTCCATGTTTTTCTTCTTGGATGAAAGTATTTTCCAATTTACCATAAGTGAATTTTACCATGGATGTACGGAACTTGTACTTCTATTTAGTTATTTTATCCTTATCCATGAATAACTTGACTATTGGATTTACCTAACATAATCTGTTATATCTGTAAAATCATAAATGTGACATATTAGTAATATATATATATGTATGCATATACATATATATATTTAACCCACATGAAAACTAGTAGATGGATAGTAAAATAAGTTTGTCTGACACGTACTTAAAATCATTTCAGACCATCAGTGAAAGTTGCTTTATAGATTCTTAAGCTTGCTGGGGTCACAGACCCCTCTGCTTACCCACTAAAATCTAGAGTCTTTTTCCAGAAAACTGAGTGTATGTCTATGTGCACATACAATTCTGTATGTCCTTTCAAGTCACTGTCCCTTGGATTAAAACCCTTTGATTTATCTGAAGCTTGCAAAATGTGAACCTTGCCTTCTCAGCAGGCCAGGTCCTTGACAAATGTTCCCAAAGCTCACTGTGGCTTTGGAGAAGTCTTTTCAAGAGCCTGCAACTCCTCTGGTGAAGTCAGACCCCACTCAGCTTCTAGAATGTTCTGAGGTGAAACCCATTCCTAATGGCTCCCCAGACACCCTTGCTCTTTTCATAAATGCCCACTGAACAACAGCAGTGAGGAAACTCTTTCCTTGGTACTGGTCTGCATGGGCCAGAGTGGGTGAGGGCACACACATAGTCCCTTCAGGGCAGAACATGGATGTGGCCTGACTAGCTCCAGGGAAGTGAGCTATGCAGTCTCGTCCATTCTTCCAGCGTGTTGCTGAGAGAGGCGTTTGGTCTCACCCATGACCTATGATTGCTCTGTCAAATCAATTCAAGAGACTATAAAGATATAAGAGCTGAACAGCACCAGCAGGGGACTTTTTTTTTTTTTTTTTTTTTTAAGGCTCCCTGCCAGATAAAACAAGAATAAATATGAAATGGCTTCATATTCCAAGCATGAACTAATGTTGGGGTTGCGGCTGATACGTAAAGAACAGCTAAACAGGCTTTGACACCGTGACTCTGGAGAGGGCAACATTCTCACTGGAAGTGGGGGTGTGGGGATTTATCAGGGCTGTTGGGGAGTGAGCTGTCTGGAAGAGGTTCCTCCCTCATAAAAAACCCAGGCCCCTACTGACCGATTCTCACATTAGGAAAACATTGGTAAATCATCAGCATAATCCAAGAATTATTCCCTTCCTCTGCTCTAAGCATGGAGGCCCTTCTCTTCTTATCTGTTTCTAATTTTCTTCATGGGTGCTGTTCCTAGTCCATTAATTGAAAGGATTTTTGGCTAGAAGCCCATTACTTGACTGGAAAAAAAAGCCCACGAAATCGGAGGGCCTGATACTCTGTGAGTCAAAGGGAAATAAAAGTGGATGGGAATAGTTCCTTTAGAATCCCTGTTGGGTTAGGTTTGGAGCCCTGAGGCTCAGGTAGGGAGAGCTGGCTGCCTGGACATCTTCCCGTAGCCAGGGAGCATGGTAAATCACTGGCTTTCACAATGTTCTCCAGAGAAAATAAGATCATTACAAGACTTTTAAGATCAACCATAATAGACTCCCTACAATTTGTTTTTCTTCTGCTGCTTTTACTAACCCCTCTGGGACTTCCTCCAATACTGAGTCTGATATTGCTCAGCAAGACAGGGAGGTAAGAGAAGAGGCTCTGGGGTTGGTCAACTGCCCGGAGTTAAAATACTGCCTCCACACCTTCCTAACTCTGTGGTTTCAGATATGTGGGTTAATCTACTCTGAGCTATGGTTACTGTGAAGTAGAGAGAAACTGCGTAACTGCACTACAGAAAAGCTATGAAAAGGCAATGGGATGATGCATGTGAAATGTGTCAGAGAGTTCCTGGCACATGGCAGGCTCTCAGTTAATGGGAAGCATCATCATCACCAACACCATCACAATCTTCCCGATGACCTGTTAAATGAGAACAGAGGCATTAAGTTCAACTCAACTAAATGCCATTTAGAATGGATTTGCAAATGGCACTTGTCATAGTACCAGTACTTACATCCCCAGTGTCCTTTTTCAGCTGGACAATCAAGATACAGAGAAAAAAAAATGCAGCTGTAACATTCATTCAGTCATTTGTTTAATAAATATTTATTGACCCACTATGTTCCAGACATTTTTCTAGAGTGGCAGATATAGGTATAAGCAGGGAAGACACAGTCTTTGTCCTTCTGGAGAGCACAGTCATCTCTGCTGTGGGGACAGGGGAGAGCTGGGTGGGACTGAAACACAACCTCAGCAGACAGTGCTAGATGCTACAAAGGACATCTGAATTATTACTTGGGGCTCATGCTGCAAACAAATGACAGGACACAGAAGTCATCAGGGCCATAGAAACTTAGGGGCTAAACTTTCTCCAAATGCCCACAGAAAATCCAATAGGTATTTGCTGACACATCTCCTTAGTACCAGGCACTGTGCTGGGCCCAAGGATGCCATGGGATTCCGGTTTATAATCTAGGTGAAGGGGAAGAGGAGATAGATAAGAAAACAACCATCTTAGCAAATGGCAATGCCTGATCCCCAAAGCATCTGCTACATCATTGTATTTCAGGGATTTATACCGTAACTACCCACCATCTTCTGAAGCAGGGTATATGCTAGACCTTAAACTTTGCATGCCCTAATCATCTATTTCACTTACAGGATAATCTTAAAAATAAGGAAAGCAAAGATTACTTTTTCCACCTAAGAGATGAGACAACAGAGAGCTAGTAGTAGATGGGGATTGTATTCTACTGTCCATATGGTTGGTTCCCCTGTCCCTTAACAGCATGACTTCCCAAGGGATCCATTAGGAATCTGCCCCTCCCCTCCTCCTCTCTTCACTAGCTCCTAACCTCCCACATTAGCACATAAGTTGTGGTCTGGGACTAAGAGGGTCTTGTTTTTTAAACAGTTAAATCTTTCATTGCAGACCAATTAAAATTTAAAGACTCTCCCACCCCTCTGCCCCCTGCTTGCTTGCTTGCTCCTTTTCTCCGCACTCCCCCCACCTCTCTCTCTCTCTCTCTCTCTCTCACACACACACACACACACACACAGACTCCCAGTTCTCTGAGCACAAAAAGCCAATGACAGCCTTGTTTTTACTAATAGAAACAGGATCTGAAAACCCAATGAGAAAAACCCAGCCCTACACCTCCACTTGTTTTCTTTCTCGACCGAAGTTTCCTAAATAAGAGATTCCTCTACCAGAAACCATGAGTGCCTCCCATCCAAGCCAACTAGAGAGTAAAGCCAACCCCTTGGCCTGCTGAGCTGTCATACCCTGGCAAGGATGAGGGGGCAGCAAGGTGCCCGGGCAGTGACCTGGGTACTGGGGGTGGGGCACGGAACTCCTGTCACACAGCTCTGCTCACCCCATTCCCCAGTGGTCACTTGCATACCTGCAGGGCTCAGAATGTGGATGTTCCACTATTCTATCATCATAGACCCCTGGCAAATTCAGAAGGCCTGCCTGACCATCAAGGCAAAGTATTTTTGCCCAAAGTATTCTATATACTTTTTGATTCAGAAATAATAGACTTTAAAATGAGATTAAGGTAGAGAGGGCCCAGGAGTCTCTAATAGGTGTGTATATGTATTTGTTTACATTATACCTGTGCATGTGTGTGGGTACTTAGAAGTATATATTTTGGGGTGCACAGCCTATGTGTGTTTGCCTACAAACATTGTAGTCTGCTAGCTTGACTGATTATCTATCCACTGGCTTTGCTACAATTTTAACTGTCCTGGCTTTCTTAAAGTAGAAAGCACCTCTCAATAGCTTTTCTTCTCAAGATTTATCAGACCTGAAGCTGGCCTCTTCCCAGTGCAGTTATATTGTACATACACCTGTACATGCCCCCACTTTGCTTTTAGAGATCCTGGGTTTTCCATGACTTTTCTAGCTGGAACACTCAGAGACAATGATATCATCTCTGGGTGTTAGTCTGGATGTTAATCTTCCCCACTAAACTCCCTTTTCTTTGTTGCCTTAATGGGGTACCGAATAGTGGCCTTTGCAAAGCAGCCAGCCTGCCAGGGGGTTCTGGGGCTATGTGGAGCCCAGTCTGTGGAGAACTGCCACTTTCTTTCAGTATTCCCAGGAGAAAGATGTCATTCTGCTGCCATGTTGGGCATATGCCCCCAGCTCTATATGGTTCCTGGCAAAGTGATAATAACTTTTCTTTTTTACATTTATTTGTTTGAGAGAGAGAGAGAGAGAACAAGGGGGGGAAGGGCAGAGAGAAGGAAAGACAGAATCCCAATCAGGCTGCACACCATCAGCGTACAGCCGATGTGGGGCTTGAACCCATGAACTGTGAGATCATGATCTGAGCCAAGACCTAGAGTCTGACGCTTAACTGTCTGTTCCATGGGGGTGCCCCAAAGTGATTGATAACTTTATCCGTCTCCCGGGTAAAGTCCATACAAGAGAAGACAGAGATTAAGAAGCAAAAAAGATCAATTCTTTGTGATGGAAAGAAATCATCTCTGGCAGGATGTCAGGTAGAAGAACTCTGGGTCCCGTGGAGAAAAAGGTCTCTAGACTCTTATGAAACGAGGCAAATGATTTCTGTGGTGACTCATCTTTGGGTCAGCACGTCATCTGCAGCAACAGAGCTGTAAGTTATGAGAGGAGAGCGTAGAGCATGTGCCTGCTTTCCTCAGCCATGAAGGGTACAGAGCCCTGGAGGAGAGACCGCAGTCACAGCTAGAGCTGGCATTTGGCGGGAGCCAGAGGAACCCAAAGAGTTTGTGGTCCTGGCCAGGTCCACCTCTTTACTAAGGAAGAGGGGCTCCCCACCCAGCTGCTGACTTCCCTTGCAGTCTGAACAAGCCACTTGAACACACCATCCCTTTTTTCAAAAGAGAAATCTTCTGGGTCTTACTTAGCCTCAAAGACAAATTATTCCAAAAGCACTAATAGCAAACATTAACCATGCCCTAATTATCTGTCAAGTACTGCAGCAAGCACTTTCACATGTTTTTGCACGTGACCCTCACACCACCTCATGGTGAATGTCTCTGCATGTGCTATTATTTGCATTTTACCAACATGAAAACTGAGGTTCGGAGATGAGCTAATTTGTTTGAGGTCACACTGCTGGTGAGTGGGTGAGCTGGGATTTGAGCGAAAGAAGCTCCATTTTTCTGCACCCAAAGTCATATTTCAGTATGAGCAAAAATTACTGCTCTTTTTAGAAGAAACCAGAAAATGTATATCAGGAGTGAGGGGTTGCCTTGGAACACAAAGCAAAAGGACCTCAAAAGGTATCAAACCAGAAAGTTGTCTTCTTCCTCTCAAAACTTCCACTCTACAGCATGTACTCCCCTGCAACTTTGGAAACACAGCCTGCTAATTCACTTTCCAGATCCCACGTAGCTGTGTCTCTGGGTGATCATAACTTGATTGAGTCAGCTGACAAGGTCTGCAAGACTCTTGGAAAGGTATCGTTAATTCGAAATGATGCCAAATGTCACCTGGGGAGTCCATGTGCAAACATTCTCCTTCTTTCTTGCCAAAGAGCACGCATTCTATGTAGCTACCAACTCCTTTCCACATCACCTTTCTGTGCCAGGCTCCACCCTGTCGGGGCTGATGCTCCTCCTCCAGCTCTCTATGCTGATGAAGAACAAACCAACAGTAACCCACAGAGGTAACACTGGGTCTGCTGTTGTCATCAAGAGCAGCCAGCTTTCCCCAAAGGTGCTTAGGATCCTGATGGTGTATCCCAACATCACATGAAGTAGCTCTAAGCCACGAAACAAGTTCAACATTCATTGAGCACTCACTTCAGATCAGATAGCAGACATGATAAAGTACAGTGCCTGTCCCTCCCCCAAATTACGAAAGTACTGCAGGAAAAGACCAGTGGAGAAATGTTACAACATAAGGTGTATTTTTTTTTTCTTTTTTACATTTATTTATTTTGAGAGACAGAGAGAGACAGAGCACGAACGGGGTAGGGACACAGAGAGGAGGAAATACAGAATCTGAAGCTGGCTCCAGGCTCTGAGCAAGCTGTCAGCACAGAGCCCGACATGGGGCCCAAACTCGTGAACCGCAAGATCGTGACCTGAGCCAAAGTCGGTCACTCAACCGACTGTAGGTCACTCAACCGACTAAGCCACCCAGGCGCCCCGCAGTGTAATTAAATACATGCTAAATGAGCACCATTTTAATTATGGCAGGAACACATTTTGAACTATTAATTTGTATCTACTTTTCATCTACTTTCTCCTTTCCTGTCTTCTCTTCTCAAGCAAGTAGCCAATCAGCCTTGCCTTCATTGCTCCAGAGATCGTCCATTGCAGAGAGAAAGAAGAAGTCACTGGCAAGACTCCCTGGCTCTAGTATTCTAAAAGCTGATGCCCAGAGTTGAACCAAGAGGGTTTGTGGAAAACAAAGGGGGCAAAAGAGGAACTCGATGGAGGAAGAGGCAACACGAATTGGAGAAAGTCAAGGTAGAGAAAGGCTTCTCTCAGAACAGAAAGCGATATCTCCGGGCTGGGAGCAGAATGAGAGCAGGAGACACCAAGAGAGACACAGACAGAGAGGCAGAGAGAGACTGAGGCTTCTACTGCCAGGTGCTTAGGCAAAGAAGAGTCAATCTCATGATTCTTGCCTCAACAAGACATCTGCAAGGCAGTGGTTATGTTGTATGTCTAGGCAAATACGGGCAAATTGTTTTTCTGCAAAAATAATTCTCAGGTCTCCAGTGTAACCACAGAGAGCAGCCAGCCCCAGCGCTGCCATACGGAGGAGGTAAGGGGAAACAAGGAGTTAACTTGCTTGGTTTCTGCCTTACTTTGATACTGCACAAATCCCTAGAACAGGGTGGAACTCAAGCAATTCCTACCATAGTTTCCTGGTGGACTGGACAGATACGGTAAAGTTGCCAGAGATAATCTAGCATGCCCTTTACGGGGAGTCCTGTGTTTTTATTCAGTAAGTCTGGCAACCCTACATTGGGCTTGAAGTAGAAAGTAACCTGACAAAAATGACGCGGACAAAAATTCATATCTGAGTGTGCAGAACTGAAATGGCACACTGTGATTTATACTCATTCACATATAACACCTTTTATTTTTAGAGCATTTTATAGTTTATAAAATTCCTTTTCAAATACTATATCATTTGACCTTCCCAATTACCTGGTGAGATGAGAAATGTGGGTCTGATTTTTTCCAGAAAATGATACAGGGCTCAGGGAAGCTAAGCCTGCTGAAGACACTAAGTCCACGTGGGCCAAGGTTATAACCCAAACTGGCTTCAGCTACCAGGATGCTCTGCTCTGGGACCCTGCACTGCCTCCAAATCCCAGCCTGGCCCAGGCTCCAGCATTCCAGACATGACACCATTGCATTCAGTTCCAAAATGCCTCTCGTGGGCTTTTGTGAAGCATGAGGCTTCAGAGGCGTCCGATTCCAGATGACCTCTCTCTGGTTTGCAGAAGGGCCAGAGCTAGAAAATCGTTTTACTTGGTGAGGTGACCACAGTGGGGTCTCCATCACCTGTGGGTTCTGGGATGACAAACTTGTAATAGGTCTAGATACTAATCCTTTGGGCTCATCATATTCCAGGTCAGGTGACAACTGCCTACAAATAAGATGGCTTGATTCCCTTGCGACTCAGTGAAGATGGTGTGGACGGTGACTTCTGGAGAAGGGAGCAGAGCAGAGCAAGAGGCCTGACTTCGGGATTCCTTGCAGACCCCAGAGGAGAGCAGCGGAGGAATGCTCTGTCCAGCAGCTCAAGACAGCTGCTGCCTGGGGGGAGGGGCTGCTCTGTCAGAGTGCAGGGTTTTACACATCCTAAAATCTTTACTTATGGATGTCAGGTCAAAGGGAAGGGGAAAAAACTCAACCAGACTTGAAAAGTTACCTGGTTCTGCTGTCAGCAAATGGGCCGCAGCTGTTTTTGCCATTACAAAAGCTGGTGCTTTTTTTTTTTTTTTTTTTTAATGTTGTAGGAAATAACGAATATGATCCTGGGGAAGCCCCATGTATACCACTGCCCACTTTGATTAAAATTTCATTTTTCACTCTATACAGAGGATTTCAATGGCAGGAAGATGTTCTTTTTCTTTGCTTTGCTTTTTTTTTTTTAAGTGCTAGAAGACAGGAACCTGTTTTATTGCCATTTTTTACTCTTTATACTTTGATATGTTATACATATTATTTACTGCTCACTAAATAGTTAATACTAACAATGATAACTCCTCATTGTTGTGGAAGTCATTTCTGGGTTGTGAGAAAGGGCATCTTACAGGTTGGGGAATGAGACAAGGATTCTGACGATCACCAAAACATTCATTACCAATGACTATTTTGTAATGCTTCCAAAGCACAATGACACAAGGCTCTGCAGACCTATGATAACTGTATCTGAGAATTTCTTCCAAACATCTCATCCACGGGCAGCCACTGATTTGGAGGAAGTCCTCTAAGGAGCTGGGGCCATTCCCGCACCAGCGTCAGGACTCCTGGTCCACATATCTGGGCAGGAGTGATGCACTCAGAGTACAGTGCTCCTTCTGACCAGTAGGGCTCACCTGACTGGATGAAAGGTCAGCAGGACTAAGCTCCATGCCAGGATTCCAAGGATTCCAAGTTTCCTTCCTCCCGCCCCAGGCCAGTGACTTGTAAATGTGGAGGCTCTGCTAAGCACTGGGATTTCATTAACGGCCTTGTTAAAATTTACTAGAGTCAAATAAAGAAAAGATCCAGCCTTGGAAATCATTCTCCACCCTGTCTCTCCTCCCTGCTTCCCACCCCCACCTCTGATCCTACTTATTCATCCACTAAGCAAGTAACTACTGAGTGAATTCTGGAAAGTAAGCCGTTATCACATAGCTTTAAAAATCACTTCAGAAAACGCCTTTAGGAAGGTAGGTCACCTCTTTCCATTTGTCTTACTCTGGCAGGTCTGGCGCCTAAGCAAACAGGCAGTGAAGAACCATGGTGAAGAATACAGAGAGATACAGACTCTTAAATCAGGCCCGAGATAAATCCTGGCCATTGAATCCGACCTTGATGACTTTGGGCAAGTTAATTAACCTCTGTGAGTCTCTCTGCATCTATAAAATGGGACGAGTACTAGGACCTACTGCGTCACATATTGAGAAGGTTAAGGAAAGTTATACATGTCCACTGCCTGCCCCAGTGCTGAGCACACAGCAGGTGCCAAAAACGTGAGCTATCAACAGGAGTCTTTTCCCCCCAACCTCCGCTCCGCGGCATTGCCCCATCTTGTGTTTAAGAGATTTTTTGCCGACTACATGGGTAACTAAGGAGAGGAAAAGCCATGTTCATGCTCCTGGATTTGCAACTTGTCCCATCCTTCTGTGATATCATAATTCGAGCAGCAGCCCACAAATCTGAACACCAACCAGCCCTGTAACCGGTCCCCACCTCCCACACACTTTTCATCACCCACTCGCGCATAACATCTGGGGCCTCTACTCCCATCCTACCATCCTGTGAGCTGTCCAGGTTCCGTGTCCAACAATACTCAGAGAGTTGGTATCCTTAGGAGGTAAGAATACCGGGGTCTCTAGGATCCAAGGCAGGAAGCCCTCTTCCAGGGGAAGCTGGAATTTTGCAAAATGGGATACAGGCAGGGGCATCTTTTTAAAATCCCTCTGCTCTGGGGGACCTGAACACAGGTTTCATTTTTCAAGGGACCTGGATGCTTATTAAGGGCCCCAAGATTGGTTTACTCTGGTTTCAGCGGCTGCTTGACCTCTCCCTAGCCCATATGGAGGAGGCCAAGACCCACCTGGAATTAAATCCAGGCTATATAGGCAGTTCAGGGCAGTCGAGGCCTTGAGGGCCTGAGGCAGGTCCTGCGCTGAGTGATATTTTTTGAGCAAGGTTGGCTCCTTCTACTCATTCAGGTCTCTGCCTAAGTGTCCACCCCAGAGAGTCCTTGCCAGACCTCCAAATATAAAGTCCAATGCAGCCTGTTTCCTCTGCACATTTTCCTTTTCTATGAACTCATGTCACTTATTCCAAAGCATCTCACATATATATTTGCTTACCTGTGCTTGCCTGCTGCCCCTAGACTGTCAGATCCCTGGGAAGAGAAGCTCTACCTGTCTTGTTCATACTATGGCCCAGCATGTGCTACTTTTTGCACGGAGGAGATGAGGGAAAAGAACAAAAGACTTATAAGATGCCACACAAAAATCTAGAGTCCTGCCTGCCATTGGGGCATAGAGTACAGAGAATGTCCTTTTCAGAAAGGTAGGAAGGACAGTAATGCTCTTTTACTTTTGAAGTTCTAAAGCTTTATGACACATACATGGACTGACCAGTCTCTGACATTGTACACAAGGCCTGACCAGTCTCTGACATTGTACACAAGGCCTGAGCAACTCAAGGTCATTTTATCTGGATGTATGGCTGGCCATTATGTATTACCCATATTCTCTCTCTCATCCTCTCTCTTGCCATATCTAGTGAATCTGCTGAACCCAAATTGCTCAGGGCCTGTACATCTAAGTACATGGAGGGGTAAGGCAGTATGAATTTAATGAGAGCCGAGAAATCTGAAGTATTGGTAGGAGCAAGTGGCTGGGGAGATGGTGGGGGAGGAGAAGGAACAGGAACAGTCAGGGCTTTGCTTTGACGTGAAGTCTAAGACAGATCAACAAAAGAGGTCAGGTCAAGACTCATGTCAAGCTAACTTCCCTCACGTGGCCACAAATGCTTCCCTTTGCTTCTCTGAGCTGGCAACAATGTTCTCAGTACATGGGGCTGCAGAGAAGGATGGGGAGCAGGGCAGAGAAGGGGAAGCCTTGTTTGCCCGAGGATTAAGAAGCAATCTCACAAGGCTGCAATGACTTTGTAGGCTACAGAACAAAACTTCCAAAAGGGCAAAAAGTAAACCTAGTTCTTGAAGGGGACTACACATCCATGTAAAAATAAACTACAAACCACCTAACCAGAGGAGAACAAAGCAACACCCTTGACAAATAGATTTGGCCCAGTTCAGATTTTATATATATTATGAAATAATAAAACAGGAGCAGCTCTGGCCACCCTCCTTGTCACAGCAACTATCACTACCTGCTCCTTCTTAGACAGCTGTTCTTATGCGCAGGATGGAGTGTACAAGGCCAGGTGCAGGGCATGTTTCCTGGTGACCCTGAATCCAGTGGGAGAGCACCTGCAGGTGTGCATTTAAAGGCTGTGGGTACATGTGCCAAAGGATGTTGGAATTCTGAGTTTCAGAAGCCAGTGAGCAATGGGGTCCCATAAGCCAGAGTCTGGCAAAATGCATGTTCACACGCAGACACAGACACACGTGGACAGGCAAGAACAGTTTCTGTTAGGATTGTCCCAAAGTAATACAATCTGTAGCTGTGTAACTTTGTGTAATAACCTGTCTAGACCATTCTAATCTTTTGATAAAATTAAGACACTGGAATAGGTACTCTCTAGGGGCTTTCCAGGTTAAAAATTCTAGACTTCTATGCAAACATTACTTTCTCTCTATGCTCTTTTGTTTTTCTCTCCCCTGCTCTTCCTGTTTCATCTTCTGCCTTTCTTCTTTTCTTCCTCTTGGCCGAGTGCCCTTCATTTGCCTCACAGGGGCCAGTGACCCCCAGCAGCCAACCAGGAAAGCCAGCAAACCAGCAACTGTTTTCACAAGGTTTGGAGTAGCTGATGTCCCACAGTTATGATTCAACTATCTAGCTCCTAGGCTCTAAGACAAATCCCCAAGCCTCTTGTTGAGCATTAAATAAGACATACCAGCCAGTCAGCAAAGGAGTCTTCTGATTGAGTCCTGGTGGTACAGAACAATAAATACGGCACTGCGCCAAGAAGGTTAGTCTAATACAGAAACAGGTGCACCCAAAATGGCAACATTTCTGCTGCAGAAATCAAGACAGAGTTCATGGGGGAAATCTAGCAATGAAGGTATTATGCTAATTATGGGAGAAGTGACTTTTGGGGATCTAGAAAGCCCTCCTAGGAGAGGGAATGATAATGTGCAAGTTTAGCAAAACATAATATCCTCATTCTTCATAAAGTGTATCTACTCTTATAAATTGAGAAATCACATCATTTGGGATGGACTCATCCATTAAATATATGTAATATATATAGTTATTATTTGTTGAGTGCTGTATGCTATGAAATGCATTAAATTCCTCATACATAACTCATTCAGTCCATAATAAAATAGGAGATTGATGTCAGCACAGTGTTAAGGGCATGTTACTAGTCACACAGATTCTGGCTTTCTCTGCACCTCTATTTTTTCATCTGTGAAATGGGACAAATAACAGTATATACTACATAGGGTTGGTGTGATTTTTCAATTAAATATTATATAAAGAACTTAATACAATGTTAAGAATGTAGTAAATGCTCCATAAACATACTTATTGTTGATAGAATCATTCTTCCACATATAGCTACTAATGTCTAGAGAGCATAAGTGGGCTCTCTGAGGTCACATGGATAGCATGTCACCATACTCTGTCATCCCTCGTGATATAAACTACCACTGCTTGATGGCAATTTCTTTAAATTTTCCAGTAAACTCTGCACATTCTGTGACTTGACCTACAATCTACTTTTAAAAGTCATTGTGGATCTGCAGGTCAATTAATCTTACCTTGGAAAAGTCATGCAAATGTATGGCACATAGAGTAGGGCCTTAGAGTTAGAGATGCCTGTGGTCTTTACCTTGAGATCAGTAGATCAGGCTGCTTCATCATCATCTGTGATTCCTCTTTGCCCACCCCTGCCCCTCATTCCAGACTCTTCTGGAACATTCCCTTTTGTTCTTCCCTAATGACCCAGCTCACCCCAGGCACTGGCTAACAGAAAAATCAAGGAGTGAGCCAAGAAGAGCTATGGCATGAAATGGGGCTGAAAAGGCAGAGACCCAGAAATGCTGGAGGCTCTCACAAAAAGAAGCTTTTAAGGAAAGGAAAGCAGCTATCTTGAAGGACATTCATAACACTCATGCCAGCCCTTGATTACAGCAGGGTGGAAAGGGTGGGCCAAATTGCACCCCATTTGCAGCCAGCTCCTCAGAGTCCACTAAGTGTTTCCCATGAGCCTCTGTATGGCAACGGCCAAATTTCCTGTAGAAATGGTTAACCTCAAAGGTGTGTGCTATAGCAGTAGCTAGGAAGCATGGCATAAGTGGCATGAACAACTGGTCCTAGGAGGCAGTCCTAGAGGAATTTTGTCTATAAGGAAAAGAAGAAAGTAAGACAAAGAAAAGCCTAAGGAATGCCTTAGTGTCTTCAAGAAGCTCCCAAGTTTTATTTCATTTATTTGCTTATATGGGGAGAAGCCAGAGAAGTAATGTGGAGCCAATGAGGATCAAAGAAATGAAAAGGGGCTTAAGCTGGAGAAAAATTCCAGTTGGACAAGACAAAGCCCTTTTTGAATGCAAGTCTGATAAGATTGCTAGGTTTCACTGTTGAGTGAGGTTATGGTTCTGAATCTTCAAAAAGCAATTCTAAAACCAAACCCCAAACCTTCCATCTCCTCCCCAGTCCTATGTTTCCTACTTAAGAATTACCAGCATCATTTATACCATCAGTATTAGAATTATCTGGAAAGCTTATATAAATGCAAGTTCTCAGGCCTCAACTTAGTCACTATTGAGCAGCATCTCTGGGAGACAGGTGCTCCATAAACCACAATTTGACAAGTTCTAAAGGCGATTCGTATTTACATGGAAATTGGGGAGTGAACAAAGGCAAGGCACCTTCCACCTTGAATTTTCTGAATATGTGCATTTTATCAAAGTCATCAGAGGGCTGCTACAAAGGGCACTAAAATAAAAATAAAAGCTGCCTTTCCCAGAGAAATGGGTTGCTCCATGCTGGAGCACTACCCTGACCCCAGGGCACAGCCAAGCTGATGAGCTGAAGATACAGGTTCTGTTGGTAACCCTTGATTACCTGAGAGGGGGCTGCCAGGCCTCACGCTGGAGGGATGGGGGTGGGAAACTTCACTTAAGGGCAAATTCCTGTGCCTAGAAATCAGATCTGAGTGCAGCACTGCCATCTCTACTAGAGAAAGAAACCTTACAGTGATTTATCTTTCTCCCTCCTCTCATCTCTGAGTTGGGTGCTGAACTGTGCACTTACTGATTTGCTTTTCACTCCTGGGCGTTTGCAGTCTTCTTACCAAGGGACTGAAATCATCTCCACCCATTTTAAGGTATGTGACTGCTGATCCTAGGGGAAAGAGGAGGGCTGGAAGGCACTTTTCTTTTTTTATGTTTTTTTTTTTTTTTTTTTGGGCGGGGGCTATACTGTGTTTTTGTTTTGTTTTTAACTTGTCTTTTTTTAAAGTATAATTGACATACAGTATTATAGAAAACAGCTTTTTTCCCCCTTTCTATTGCAACTCCATCTTTGGAACACGAACACAGGAGCTGGCATAAGGGGCTTATTTCCCTGGGGGCGCCTGGGTGGTTCAGTCGGTTAAGTGCTGACTTCTGCTCAGGTCATAATCTCATGGTTTGTGGGTTCGAGCCCTGCGTCGGGCTCTGTGCTGACAGCTAGCTCAGAGCCTGGAGCCTGTTTCAGATTCTGTGTCTCCTTCTCTCTCTCTGACCCTCCCCTGCTCACGCTGTGTCTCTCTTTCTCTCAGGAAGAAAAATAAATAAATAAAAAAGGGACTTCTTTCCCTGGACACTCTTGTGGTGACTTCTTCAAGGTTGTGGAGAGAGCATTTTTACTTCTCTCTGCTGGGTTGCTCATTGGCACCCAGGATTGACACCTCAACTCTGTTGATTCTTCTAGGCTGATTTGCCTCCTTCTACTCTGGGCTGTTGGGTGACAGGAGGGAAAGTGCTGGTCAGAGTTGTTTCACAGAACTTTGAGCTGCGTCGTGGAGAGGGCAAGGAAAGTGACACTGTGTTAGGAATTGGAATCACCCAACTGTGTCAACTCATTCCTTATGACTGTGACTCTCTCCCCAGTGTAAACACTATCCCTTCTCAGATGTGGGAGCTGCCATTTTTCAGAAATGGGGAGGTAAGTGGTGGAATGCCTAAATGAAATAACACTGCCTGCCAGTCACAGTCTCATTGGAAATCTTGATTCTATTCCTTGCTTTGCAACCAATTGTGGGTTGTGCCATATGCAATTTGTTACTAATTAGAGTCCCAAGCTAATTCAGTTAAAAAAAAAAATTGGAAAGACCTGTAGGATCACTCCCACTCCCATACATTCTGATAGCTTCCTTGAAGGAAAAAGAGGATTAGGCTTACCTAGATTAGTGAATTTGTCTGTACCTTGCATCTTATTTCCCATGTACTCAGAAGGCCCATAATTATGTCAAAATTGTGACATCCATGAGAATCAGAAAAACTAATGGCCCAGCAGTGTTCAGCAAATTGTGATCACCTACTACCTCTACCATTTGCTTAAAATGAGCTGGAGAACATGCCCAAAATGCAGATTCCTAGGCCCTGTCCCAAAATACTGAGGGTGGAATCCTGAAATCTATATTTTTAATAAATGTTCTCTTCATAGTTATCACACCTTTCCTTCGAATCATAGCTGAAAATACTTCACTTTTATAAAGGACTAATTAAATAAGTTCCCTGACTCCTCCTATAGCCTCCTAATCCATTTGCTATTGCTGCCTCCAGCACCCACAGAAAATACACATACTTTTTTTCAGTTCTTGGTAAATAGTCTAAAATGTTCCTGTTCCATGTTTTGCTTGGGAATAAGTGTGTTCCCTGGTCCAGAAAAGAGACTGGCAAACTACTACAGTCCTCAGGCCAAATCTGGCCCACTGCCTATTTGTGTAATAAAGTTTTATTGGAACACAGTCATGCCATTTTGTTCACATATTGTCTATGGCTACTTTTATACTGCAATGCAGAAGTGAGTATTTGCAACAGAGACAGTATGGCTTGAAAAGCTGAAGATACTTCCTATTTGGCTTTTTGCATATAAAGGTTTATATGGTTTAGACGGGTGGGAGAGAATGATTAACTGTTGGACAAATCCATTTCTTTGTTTTCTTGCACCTATCTAGACTACATTTCCCAGCCTCCTTTGCAGTTAGACCTGATCAGGTGACTGAGTTCTGGCCAAAGAAATGAGAAAAGGAATTGAGACTGGCCTGGCCTGTTAAATCTCTCTGACTTGATCCTCCTAGCAGCAGACAAGCCTAGCCTTGAATCTAGGTGTCATCCTATTGAAGATGGCAGAGCTTCATGAAGGAGTTTGAGTCTCTTAGTCATTACTTGGAGGCAAGCCACTCATGCATGGAAAAGGAATTTTGGCTTTACGTGAGAGAAATAAATCTCAATCAATTTGGGTCATTATACAGTATATTAAATTCACTTGTTAGAGCAGCCCAATTTAATTTAATTTAAACACAAAGTTCCCTCCATAGGTAAAAGAGTTAAGGAGGGAGGTCCTTTGCATCTTCAATGCAGGATGGGAAATGAGGGGTTGCTACTTGTTTATAGGGAAAGAGAAAGGTGGAGAAGAATCAGGACAGTCATTGTGGGAACTGTTTTGCCTAAGGGCCCTACTCACATCCTGTAATAATGCCAGCATAATGAGTTTGTTCTCCCCATTGAAGATGGGGAGATGCTCTGTCATACACAGTGCTAGAGGGGGAGATTGGCCCCTTTTTCCAGGAAGTAAGTATTTTTGGGGGATATGGAACAATCTAGTATCAAGGGAAGTATCTTGTAGAAAGCCATGAAGTGCTGGGGGAAAGAGTTCTGATAAGGTGTGGCAGACTTGGCTCTCAGATCTTTCCTGAAAAAATGTGTACCTTAAGGCAAGTCACCACCCCTTTGAAGGCTTGATTTCCTCATTAAAACAAGTCTACATCTTTTTTTTTAAATCATTTTATGTATTTATTTATTTTAAATGTTTTATTTATTTCTAGGAGAGAGAGAGAGAGACAGCGTGAGCAGGGGAGGGTCAGAGAGAGAGGGAGTCACAGACTGAAACAGGCTCCAGGCTCTGAGCTGGCAGCACAGAGCCCGACGTGGGGCTCGAACCCACGAACCACAAGATCATGACATAAGCGAAAGTCGGACGCTTAACCGACTAAGCCACCCAGGTGCCCCAAGTCTACATCTTTAAAATGTCAGAACCAGACTGGATTTCAGATATAAGCTAGCTCAGTGGTTTCCAAAGCAAGTTCCAAGAATCTCTGCAATCCCTCAGAGGTACCTTAATATCTTCTGTAAGCTTTAAGGGATGGGTAGGGGGAAGATTCTGGGCTTCCCGCTGACTGAACCAGCACAGCATGACTTTTTATTTATTTATTGGGGGGGATAGTATTTTAAAGTGATAACTGATATGTTCCACACCTCCCCCACCAATACCTATGCACTTTCTTATGCCAAGCACACAGGAGATATTCTACCTTTGCCTTAGGGATGGATTGCCCTATACAACATAGAGAACAAAGATATTAACTTTTGGTTTTTAAGTTTGAAAAATCTAGACCTGTGCTGTCCAACATGATAGCCACTAGCCACGTGTGGCTATCTGAATTTACATAAATTAAAATTAAACATTCAGTTCATTGGTCAAACCAGTCACATGTAGCTGTGGCTACCATAATGAACATTTCCATCATCATAGAGAATTCTGCTGGACAGTGCTGATTTTTTTTTAAATTTTTAATGTTTTATTTATTTCTGAGAGAGAGAGAAAGAGAGAGAGAGAGAGAGAGAGAGACAGCATGAACAGGGGAGGGTCAGAGAGAGAGGGAGACACAGAATCTGAAACAGGCTCCAGGTTCTGAGCTAGCTGTGAGCACAGAGCCCAACGTGGGGCTCGAACCCACAAACTGTGAGATCATGACCTGAGCCAAAGTCAGATGCTTAACCGACTGAGCCATTCAGGTGCCCCTGGACAATGCTGATCTTAAGCCCTGATCAGCTTGGCGTATATTGGGTTAGTCAGAATTAGTAAATTCTCTGCTCCAAAGATTCTTCTAGTTGGGAAAAATATAGAAAAGGATCATGAAGGGAGTTGAGACACATATAGGCATGTGGTAGTGACCCCTTTCTTAACCTTTCTCTGCCAAGTAGTAGGACTGAATGTAGATTGGAGGAAGAATGATAGAAGCTGAGGTCTGAGGACACCGACTGTGTCAGGTGAAGCCAAGTGAGGAGGCAAGGCCTCTCAGAATTCCCTTTGCTCTGTCCTGGTGCAAAAGCATTAGAGAAGAATGGATTCATGGTGGCATTTAGCAGTCTTGAAAGATAGTCTTTGAGAGTTTCCCACAGCCTCTGAGGAGCAAGGAAGTAGAATAATTTCCTGTGCTGGGCAGAATTGCAAGGAAGAAGGAAGGTGGATGAAAAGAGGTGGTTGTCTTATTGGACGTCCAGGTAGACAGACTTAAATACCATGAACTAGATGCCCATCACCTCCTTCCTCAAGTGGACACCATTTAAACACCCGGGAGCATGGACACAGCCCTTGGAAAGAGGTTAGGGCACCCAGCAGTGTGCAAGGTTTAGTTTTTGTGGTGAGTGGGCATGGGTGAGAAATTGTTATATATACTGATGTTTGTAGACTGAGTTTATATCCACTGTGTATTTTTTATATTTTTCTTGTACAAACACAATCCTGCTGCTGAAAATAATGAAAGGCTGAATAGTTAGAGGAGTCAGAGATCAATGTTTCTTGCATCTAAGGGTATCCTATTGGACCAAATGTGTCTGGGGTAACAGGTAGATGCAGGAAGTGGTTTAAGACCCATCACTGTTTTAGATGAAACATAAGGCGTAAAGGTGATAAAATTCTCTGGCATGTGCCCTAACTTTCCTCTCAAGGGGAACAAGAGCCATGACAAGTAAACAAGAGAGTATGTGCTCTGTGCTTAATTAAACACAGAAACTCACCAAGAAGGAACACACCGCATCCAAGCTTAAAGCCCTGCTTTGCTCCACAAGAAAATGAGCAAAAGGTAAACAGGCATTAAGCAAAAATGCATTACTTTCTTAGAGAAAACACTATAGCATTTGTACTTCTAGAGGTGCCCAGTCTAAAATGATGTTCTCTGGGGGCTGAATCTCTCAGTCAGTTGGTGTCCAACCTTGACTCAGGTCATGATCTCATTGTTCGTGAGTTCAAGCCCTGTGTCAGGCTCTGTACTGACAGCTTGGAGCCTGGAGCCTACTTCAGATTCTTTGTCTCCTTCTCTCTCTGCCCCTCCCCTGCTCACACACTGTGTCTGTCTCCTTCCCCCCCTCCCCTCTTGCTCTCTCAGTAAAAAAAAGAAAAAAAATATATATATATATATATTTTTTTTAATGATGTTCTCTGGTTATATGAAGAGGCCCAAGAAAATGAAAACTCTGACTCCCATGATCTGAGCATATTCTCTATGAGTTCCTGAAAATTTCCTAATCAAGTTATTTATTGTCACACCAGCCACATTTTTATCACTCTGGATGGCTATCTTATGGTAAGGGGCTGCACAAGTGTCCAAATGCACACAAGCATGTATAATGCAAGCACACCGAAGAAGGTCCTAAGAACTGGGACCTTTGGTATGAGTTCTTCCATAAGGTCCACATGCTGGTGTCTAGAGCAGTGAGTTTCATGGCAGAGATGGCCTTAGGGTTTCATTTCCTCCATTACTATAAGAAAATGACTTATTTTTCGTAAAAGAAAAAAATAAGTTGTATTATATTAGGGTTTTATTTTAAAAAAGGAAGGAGTGGACCTAAAGAACAAGACAGGGATGTCCACTCTTACCACTGTTATTCAACATAGTATTGGAAGTCTTAGCCTCAGCAATCAGACAACACAAAGAAACAAAAGGCATCCAAATAGGCCAGGAGGAGGTCAGACTTTCACTCTTCACAGATGACATGATACTCTATATGGAAAACCCAAAGATGCCACCAAAAACTGCTAGACTAATCCATGAATTCAGCATAGTTGCAGGATGTAAAATCAATGCACAGAAATCAGATGTATTCCTATACACCAATAATGAAACAACAGAAAGAGAAATCAAGGAATCGATCCCATTTACAATTGCACCAAAAACCATAAAATACCTAGGAAGAAATCTAACCAAAGAGGTGAAAAACCTATACACTGAAAACTAAAGAAATCTTATGGAAAAAATTGAAGAAGACAGAAAAAAATGAAAAAAAATATTCCAGTTCCTGAATAGGAAGAACAAATATTGTTAAAATGTCAATACTACCCAAAGCAATCTACATATTCAATGCAATACTTCTCAAAATAACACCAGCATTCTTCACAGAGCTAGAACAAACAATCTTAAAATTTGTATGGAACCAGAAAAGACCCTGAATAGCTAAAGCAATCTTGAAAAAGAAAATCGAAGCTGGAGGCATCACAATCCTGGACTTCAAGCTGTATTACAAAGTTGTAATCATCAAGACAGTATGGTACTGGCACCAAAAACAGATACTCAGATAAAGGGAACAGAATAGATAATCTAGAAATGGACCCACAAATGTATGGCTAACTCATCTTCAACAAAGTAGGAAAGAATCCAGTGGAATAAAGAGAGTCTCTTCAGCCAGTAGTGCTTGGAAAACTGGACAGCTACATGCAGAAAAATGAACCTGGACCAGTTTCTTACACCATACACAAAGATAAACTCAAAATGGACGAAAGACCTAAATGTAAGACAGGAAGCCATCAAAATCCTTGAGGAGAAAGCAGGCAAAAACCTCTGACCTCGGCTGCAACTTCTTACTTAACACGTCTCCGGAGGCAGGGGAAACAAAAGCAAAAATGAACTATGGGACCTCATCAAAATAAAAAGCTTCTACACAGTGAAGGACACAATCAGCAAAACCAAAAGGCAACCAATGGAATGGAAGAAGATATTTGCAAAGGACATATCAGATAAAGGGTTAGTATGAATAATCTATAAAATACTTCTCTGACTCAACACCCAAAAAACAAATGATCCAGTGAAGAAATGGGCAAAAGACATGAATAGACACTTCTCCAAAGGAGACATCCAGATGGCCAAATGACATATGAAAAAATGTTCAAGATCACTCATCATCAGGGAAATACAAATCAAAATCACACTGAGATACCACCTCACACCCGTCAGAATGGCTAACATTAAATAGCTCAGGCAACAACAGATGTTGGCGAGGATGTGAAGAAAGAGGATCTCTTTTGCACTGCTGCTGGGAATGCAAACTGGTGTAGCCACTCTGGAAAATAGTATGGAGATTCCTCAAGAAATTAAAAATAGAACTACCCTACAATCTAGAAATTGCATTACTAGGTATTTATCCAAGGGATACAGGTATGCTGTTTCAAAGGGACACATGCACTCCAATGTTTATAGCAACACTATCAACAATAGCCAAAGTATGGAAAGAGTCCAAATGTCCATCAGTGGATGAATGGATAAAGAAGATGTGGTATGTTTGTATGTCTATATCTATATATCTATGCATCTATATATCTATATCTATATCTATACTTATATTTACATCTACATCTCTATCTACATCTATCATGGAGTATTACTTGGCAATCAAAAAGAATGAAATTGTGCCATTTGCAACTATGTGGATAGCTAGAGGGTATTATGCTAAGCGAAATTAGTCAGTCAGAGAAAGACAAGTATCATATGACCTCACTCATATGAGGACTTTAAGATACAAAACAGATGAACATAAGGGAAGGGAAGCACAGGTAACTGGAGGGCATGGGCTAAATGGATAAGGGCATTAAGGAATCTACTCCTGAAATCACTGCTGCACCATATGCAAACTAACGTGGATATAAATTTTAAAAAACGGAGTGAAATTTTCATTTAAAGAAGAATGATTTAGGGGTGCCTAGGTGGCTCCTTCGGTTAAGCATCTGACTTTGCCTCAGTTCATGATCTTGCGGTCTGTGAGTTTGAGCCCTTTGTTGGGCTGTGACATTCCAGAGCTTAGAGCCTGCTTTGGATTCTGTGTTTCCCTCTCTCTTTACCCCTCTCACATTCATTCTGTCTCTCACTCTGTCTCAAAAATAAACATTAAACACTTTTAAAAAGAAGAATGATCATAAGACTAAAGATTTTCATAGGCCCTTAATGTTCTTTAGGTTCAGCTCTAGACCTCTGGGTTGGAGGCTGCTGGCAGTGAGAGGAAACTATGGTGAACTCCCCAAAAGGCTTCTAAACTCACTGGGAAGTCTCCTCTCTCTCTCTCTCTCTGTCTCCTCCTCCTCACTCCTACCCTCTGTTCTCTTTCCATCCTACTCCTAGCTACCTTCTCTCACAGATGTCTTCTAGAATCTTCACCCTTCCTCCTGTGCCTCAAACACTTGGGCTCCCCCACTATATTAAAGGCCCTGTCTGCAAGGTGCTGGCAGAGATAGTAAAGTTGGGTGGGTGTGTCAGTGTGTGTGTAAGGGAGCCAAGGGCTGGGTTTTCTACCTGTGCTTCACTCATCTCTTCAGACAGAGGGGAGCAGGTACGCTAGAGGCAGGTGCATTTTCAGAAAGGGACAAAGGACTGAACCCATGGAAAGGGAAAGAACGGTTTTCTCTCCCCAATGGAAACATTTATATTTTGAATTTGGAGAATTTGATTTTTCCAGAAGGTTACATTGGGTGCATCCTGAGCTACGGGCCTCATGAGTGCTATTTTATTTATCCTCAAAACCAGGTGGGATATAGGCATAATTATTCTCCTTTTATGAATAACCAATGGGTGGATCAGAAAAGTGAAGAACATGACCAATCATCTAGCTGGTAAGCTTTTGAGCCAGGAACTTAATCACGAGAGGAGCACTAAAGTCTAGCAACTGGGAGACTCCAGGGCAGCCAGTCCACCCTGGGAGGAAGAGGAGAGCCATTGAAGAGGCTGTGATAACAGCTCATGCTAATAAGCACTGACCTTGTGCCTTATCTTGTGAGCAGCAGGGCTGGGATTTGGCTAAGATCCTAGAGTTTGAGAACTACATTGCCCCAATGTGAGCTGTGGGCAGACACACATTCTCTAACTTCAGGAGGCAAATCTTCTCAGTGAGGGAAGGAAGCTGTCCATCACAAACCTCTCCCTGGGTAGTGGGAGCAGATATACTTTTCCTGCCAGAAGTTGCCAGAAGGGCTGTGAGGCTTTAAGGTTGACTAAGCCATAATCCTACTCTAGATCGTGATGCTGCTTCCGTTTCCAGAGCAACAGCACGGAACTGGGAGAACATACGTGCTATCAGATTTGGACAGGGAGGCGAGCAGCAGTGTTTGTCACTGGGAACGGAGTGTGACACAAACAGCCTGGGCTCCGTGCCTTCCCCAAGCTGTCACACGCACCCCATCCTCCAGAAGCAAACTGATAGCAACCCAGAATACATCACTCCCTACTTGTCTTTAAAGAAGAGTAGCAGAGGAATGGGGACAGAGGAAAGACAAAATGAGGAGGAGACACAAACCCAAGACACAGGGACAGCTTCAAACAATTCCTACCTAGGCATGTAGGGCTCTCACAGGGCCATGGGATCAGAGGCCAACTGTGACTCCTGAAGTCTCCAGACACATCCAAATCTCACTGAATTAGAAGACAATCAGTACACTCAATTACTTCTCATTAGGACATGGCTCTTCATTACTGTGGCTGGTGCTTTTTCAGAGAAGAGGTCTGACTGGAAGTGTGAGGGCAAAAAGTGCTGGAAGTTTCAAAATGTAATCCATCCTCTTTCGCTGGGCTCAAATCAGAGAAGCATATGAAGAAGGGACTTTTCCAGATCCAATTCTGAAATCAGTCACAGAATTTAGAGGATTTAAAAAATTATCTTGGATCCAACTGGAATCTTAAGAAACTATCACTCACAGAAGAATAGGAGTGAATTCAGACAGCCCCAGCCCAGTAAAAAGCAGCAACTTGGGCTCCTAAGTGCCTGAATCATTCTGGAAGGTCATACTTACTGCATGTCTCCTTCAAGCACCTCTGCCCTGTGGTGGATTCTGTAGATGTGATGTACCAGAGACCAAACCACGTGGGCCCAGAGAAAAGTAGAGAGACTCAAATTTCCCTGGAACAGATGGTAAATTCTTCACTTTTTTCTTGTCTTTGATTTTGTTTTCTCATGAGCTCCTTCTGTGGGATGCACTATGGGGAACCCAGGAATACCTGCTAGAGACCAGGCATGCAGGAAACCTGGACCTGTTTGTGGCAAAGGACCCAAGAGATGGCTGAAAGCAACTTTGTTCTTGACAGAGGGAAGCACATAGCTCTGTGAGCCTTCTAGAGTCATGGTATGCAAATAATTCAACAAATGGCTTAACAGAAATGCTGTCAGAAAAAGAATTTCCAATTCTATCACCATGGTGACAGCTCATCAAAGAAAAAAAATCTAAATCTAAAAATTGCCTTCTTTGGCTGATGAAAAATAATAACTAGGGCTCCCAGGGCTTGTACCTTATATTAACTCTCACTGCCACCCCCAAATTTCCCCTAGCTCCACCCTCATACATGGCCAGGTTTGCATATAGTTACAGCCACCTGTGACTCCCCAAGATGCTCTTGAGCCCAGGAACTTAAAAGAGGAGTGGCTCATTCCCCGAACTCCTAAAGTCCTAGCCTGTCTCCTCTCCCCATGCTCTTGCTGGCATTCATTAACCCCCGACCCCCGGTTTATTGGCTGTCCATAGCAATTTCACAGATAGGGCATTTCTGAAAGCAGCTACAAGTCCCAGGTTGTATTGACTCCAGGGATGGAATGCTGTTATAGAGGAGGCTAGTATGTACTGAGGGATTGAATCAGAAATGGGCACTTGTGACTTCCTTCTGTTCTAAGGGCTATGCCACAGCCTAATTTTTATATTAAAAACCAGATTGTATAAGTCTCCAAGGCATTCTGAAACAGACAGCATATATACTTTGCCATTTCAAGAACTGTGATCCAAGCAACTGCTGAGGGAGTGAAGTTTTCAAGAAGTGGGGCCAAGAGCAGTGACGGAAATACAGAAACTGCAAGTTGTTGGTGCAGGGAGGCTTGCTGCATCTTGCAGGGACAAGCAAAGCCCAGGAGCACCCAGTCCATCAACTGCAGATTATTGAATTCTGACATGGCCACACATTGGAACACTGCAAGATTTTGACATACAGACAACTGAAGATCTATGCTTATTGATGTGGAGAGATGTCCACAATATGTTGTTAGCAAAAAATGAGGCTACAAAACAATATATACATAATGTAGCCCTATTTAAGGTAGATCTTTATGTGCATATACGTATAAAAAATAGAAGGCTGCATAGCAAAATGTTAATGACTGTTACCTCTTGTGGTTTCTCCTTTTTATCTTTCCAAAATTTTGGTGCCTAAAGCAGTATTTTATGCAGTGATTTTATATTAATATTCTAATCAGAAAAAATCCATAAAACTCTAAAGTGACATTAAGAGTGACTTTTCGGGGCACCTGGGTGGCTTAGTTGGTTAAACATCCAACTTCGGCTCAGGACATGATCTGACTTCATGAGTTCAAGCCCTGAGTTGGGCTCTGTGCTGACAGCTCAGTCCCTGAAGCCTGCTTCAGATTCAGAGTCTCCACTCTCTGCCCCTCCCTAGCTCATGTTCTATGTTTTAAAAACAAATAAACATTTTAAAAAAGTGACTTTTCAAGAATAAAAGATAGGGATCGGGTCTCTACCAGGCACTCTGGTGGGAAGTAAAATTAAAGGACCACATGGTTTCTGCATTCACAGGGTTTGAAGTCTAAATAAGGGGATACATGAAATAACCACTAGGTCCCAGATCTTCAGGAGTAAATGAGCTCAACATTCGATGATGGTGGATCATGTTCTCACAGGTGGATAGACATAGAATGGTGGTTAATCATCTAGGTTCCCATCCCAGATGGATGTGACATTGATCAAGTTGCTTATCTGCCTGGAGGCCTAGTTTCCCCATCTGAAAGTGGGGTTAGTAACAGCAGAGGGTCTGCCTCAGAAGACTGCTGTGAGGTTTAGATGAGGTAAAGACAGAACACAGTGCAGGCAGGTTTACATTCAGGAAATACCAACTATTACTATTACTATTACTATTCATTACCATTCTCACCAAACACTCTGTGAAAGCAGGTGTGGGCAAAGCATAGACAAGAAAGAGGGCCCTTTGGCATAGCATCTCCTGATGCTGACAGTCCTTTACCTTCTGGGAAAGACTCTTCCTTTAGCTTAAGTGTTTGAAGAAGTTTTAAATGAAATGGCACTCATTTGCTCAGGAGCATGGGAAGCCTGGCCCACGTCTCCTGGGCACAGTGCAGTATTTATTGTAGTGCTTAATCTGTTGGTGACCTAATCTGTTGATGAAGCCAATCAATGGCTCCCCCCAACCCCACGCAACTGACTTGTTCCCCTCCAATCAAAAGGCCATCTTTAATCTGATTCCTTTTCTCTCAACTCTCCACCATGACCCACATGTCATTTCATTCCTTCTTTCCCCTCCTGCAAGTAATCAGCCTGGTCCAATTTGCTTGTATAAACAGGAGGCCTAGGTGGGGGGACGTCACTTGGCCATGGCAGTTCTGCTTTTTATACATCCCCCTGCCTTGTTTCCTGAGACCTTTCAATAGAACCAGACTTGGAGGAGAGTTATATTAAACAGTTTGACTCCAAACCTAAACAGCCCCTGAAGCATTAGTGGTTCAAAGATCTCCTGGTGAATTTATGAAAAGCCATTGATCTGGGAAGAGGTGTTAGCGGACTTGAAATGCACTAAGAAAACTCCTTTGCTGGCAGGAGGCAGAGTGGTTTTCATTAAGGATCTGCCCTTTATCTTGTCACATCACTGACCTGCCCAAGCCGAGATGGGTATTTCCCCTTGCCTTGAGAGGAGGCTGCCTCTGGTTAGAAGCCGATAAGAAAGCATTCATTTTTAAGACATACACAAAGGACAGAAGTGACTTGCTCTGCAGAGTGTGAACCCCAAATCTCCTTTATATTCTAACTTTCGTGACCACCTCTGATGCATAAAAACCTTGAGAGCACCATGGGTCATTCTCCAGTGTTTGGTTCTCAGGACTAGGAAAATTGGGGGGGAAATGCAAATCCTCAGACATCAGAGCTTCAGGAACTTGAAATGCCACCTAGAACACAGTCCCTTCTAAATCCAAAGGACTATTTATCAGCTTCAGGGCAGTGTAAATTGCCTTAAATCTCCATTCCGCTGCATACTACTAGGTGGCCATTCCTTCCTGTCACTGCCATGATTTTTCCATCTAGAAACTGGGCCTGATGACCTCACAGGGTTGTTGCAAGGATTAAATATGGTAATACATGTAAAGTGCTTTGCACAGTGTCTGACATAAAGTTGACGCTTGATAAATGCCAGCTATTATTATTGCTTGCTATTACTATACTATTATTTACGTAGCTTAGAAATTGTAAGCAACACTTTGCAGGTCATGCACATGTGCATTTTCCTGGAAGAGGTCTATATACTTAATTTTCATTTTCTCCTAAAGGGGAAGAACCACTAATCTAGGTAGACTTTCTCCTTTAATTGATGAGTAAAATCATGCCCAGAGGTTTAGAGTGTTCTTTCCAAACAGATACAAGGCCAGAACCAACCAAATCTGTTGACTCATTGTCCAGTGCTTTGCAAAGTTCTGGAGACATTAGTGAAGGTAGCCCAAGTCTTACCCAGCGGTGCACAGAAGTGATCTGTGGAACAGGATTCCTGTGGAAGAGGAATACATATTGGCAGGGTTAAGGCAGAGGGGATGTTTAGGGGTCTGGAGGTGTGATGGCTGTGGAGTTGCCAAAAAACTCCTTGACAACAGTAAGAGGAGAGGCAGTGGGTAAACCAGAGTGAAGGGGGCAGTGGGTGGTGGCCACCAGCCAGAACTTTCTCCGGTTCCAGACTCCTTTGCATTTCCCATACATAAAAAAGCACATTTATCCTAGAAGTTTTATAACATCCAAGAGAATATGCATATTTGACTTAGGAAATAAGTAGTTTTGAGTTCAGAGTGATTGTACCTCCATTTTCCAGGAGATGCAGCCCCAGCATCATGAGGTTTGCATTCTTTCTCCTTTGACCAAGTTCTTCAAATATTTTCATTTTCCCTAGTTCAGTGGTTCTTAAGTGTGTCTTGGGACCACCACCATCAGTTCCCAGAAAACTTGTGGGAAATGCAAGTTTGGGGGACTCCTTTAAACCAACTAAAGCAGAAAGTCTGGGGCAGGTCCCAGGAATGTGCTTCAAGAGGGTCTCCAGGTGACTCTGAAGCACACTCAGCTCTGAGAACCACTTATTTAGGCCATCAGTGTGGTAGAGAAATGTAACAAGGAAAGGGGGCTTAGAAAAGTCTAGAAATTTGAGTCCCTGGAATACTTTTTTTTTTTTTGGTATGGAATAAACTGAAACTAGATTAGTAACCTAGTTTCTCTTGTATTTTGCAAACAAGAGATCTTGGAGGGAAGTGGAAAATAAATTTCAAGGCCTTTCATCTCAGTTACCATGACATGTTCATTTAGCATTGTGTGGAGAGGAAGGGAGAGAGGGAAGGAGGGGCAGCGGTTAGGCTTGTAGAGGAGAATACACAATTCCAATGGAATCCACTGTAATTTAGGGGCAATTAGCGTCTGCACATTCTCCATCCATGAGGCTCCATTAATCCAGTTAATCCTTATCTTCCAATCAAAACAAACATCCTTGAGTGTGCTTAGGATCCTTTTAACACGTCCTGCCCACCTGGATGCTGTCCTCTGCCTTGTAATCCAGAGCTTTTAGGAGCCACTTCAGCTCCTGGGAAGGGGGAACAACTCACCGTCTTGGCTGGGTCCTGCCAGCTCCTTGGAAATAAGCCCTCTGGGGCTGCACCCTCGCCTGAAGCATACGTACTCTGGCTAAACCTGGCCTCTCCCTGTCATTACGCAAGTCGTTCTTGGTACTCCCTTGCTATTCTGGGCAGTCTTCCCTGACAACTCCTTGACTTCCCCTTGCCTAAGTAATGCAAGAGCTTGGATAATACTAATGCCTTGCATTGCTAAGGCTTTCTGCTGTTTCCGGAGGCCTTTCTTATTTGTTTCACGTGATCCTCCAAACTTCTGTAATATCATTACCCCTCTCCACTTTCCCACCCACTTTCACCCCCTGCAATTTACAGATGGGGGTCATTGAGTCTTCCAGGGGTTACATGACCTACCAAATTCCCACAGCTAGTAACTGGGTGACAAGGTAGGTTCAAACTCAGGCCTCTTGATTCTCAGGCAAAGACCTTCCTGCTATAGAACACTGTCTCTTTCTGATTACGCACCTAAATCCATAACACTAATGAATAATGCATTGGTTCTTTCACTGTGTTTATGTCTTTGGGATGCCTTTGTATCTGTGAAAATCAGTGTGTCTTCATTTAAAAGCCGTTATGGAGAAGAAATCATATCTGTGTAACTCAGGCTCAAATAATAATATAAAGTGTTTTTACCTATTCAAAATATTTTCTTTTTCTCTTATTTTGTCTACAAAACAATCCAACGAGTAGGATAAGCAGTGTTATACCTATTCTAATGGTAAGGAAACTAAAAGTTGGCCAATAAAAGCGACTTCTTGGCTCAGAAGTAGAAAGTGGTATCATTGGGAATAACATACAGATTTCTAACTTCTGGTGTTGTATTTACTTACTAGATTCACAGTTTTAAAATTGTGTTCTGAGAACTGTAGGGTTCTTCTACGCTGCCTCAGGAACTCCTGGGGGAGCCACCGAAAGGTGGGACTGGCAGTGCTTTGGGCATCCCACCTTGGGTTTAACTAGAGTGTTCTTTCCCTTACAGAGCAACTTGGAAGCCGCTGGTAGGTTTTCATTTCCTGTATGGACTACCCAGCATAGTAGCAGTACTAGTCAGGTATAGATAGTGGCTTCAGGATAGTACTGTTGCAGGTGGCCCTGATCAGCCTTGAAGTTCTTGCAAACACTTCTGACTTCCCGACTTGCTGTCAGTGTAGGAGGTGAAAACTGCACCCTGTCCTCAGAGAGGGTAAGCTACCCCACAGCCTTTTCATATTTCTGTTCATGAGTTCAACAAATATTTGTTAAGCAATTACCATATACTAAGTTCTGTGCTAGGGTTTGGAACTAGAATGGTAGAAAACTAGTATGAAGGTGACTGACACCCTGTTGTCATGCAGATTCACACCAATAAATAATTCTGGATCATAATAAGGACTGGGAAGGAAAGATCTGCCTGCAGTATGAAAGAGTAAGGGCAGGGGAGGGGATCTCATCCACTAGGAGGTCAGAGAATTCCCCCCCATGGAGATATACTGAATCAAGGCTTTCTTGGCAGGGTAGAGAGGGACAGGGAGAGCATTCTTGTTGCATGAAACAACATATTGTCTAGATATGAAGCAACAAGAATGTGGCCTGTTTGAGGGCTATCAAGGGCATGAGCTGGCTCTGGCCAGAGTAACAGGAGATGGGACACGGGTCAGGCGGCACGGGGCTTAGAATTTATACAAAGCAAAATGGACAGCTATTGCAGAGATTTAAGTAAGGAGTGTTATGATGGATTGGCATGTTTCCAAAGATGATTTTGGCTATTGTCTGCATGAAAAAGAAAAAAAAAGAGGTTTTGGTTAAGAGTATAAAGTGAAAAAAGAGTCTTTGAGGAGTCTCATTAAGGTGGTTTTGTATATACATGACCTAACTGGCCCAATTCATTTCTAATACTAGAAGTAATACTGAATGCTCTTGAGGGTGGAGCAAGTTATCAGAAATGAAATCCGTGGTCACACAGTGAGAGATGCCCTTGGAGATTTTATAATTTAATGTGGAAGAGAGAGAGCAGGCAACATGGACAAGAACAAGAGTGGTAAAAATTAGAAAGTTCTACTTTAAATTTGGATAACAAGGTCCCAGTCCTGCACTACCACATCTTATCTGTAATGTCAGACAGCCTATTTAACCAAGCCCTTAGTCCTCATTTTCCCCAGTTGTGATGAGGGGCTAATAACCCAACCACAGCAAGTTATCAGGCAACCCAATTATATAATGTAAGTCAAGTGTTTTGTAAATGGTAAGACATTCTTAAACTACAGGATGCCATTATCATTAACCATGTCAGTATATACACAGTAATTATAATTATAGTTCTGAGTAAATATGGAATAACATTTTTTATCTCCAATTGCATCCCCAAAGTAAGTTACTAGACACCAAGGAATTTGTGTTCTTAGATGGGTTCAGAGTTTCACCATATTCCACCATAAATCTACCTTTATATTTTCAAATGAGAAAAGTTGTACAATTACTTGGTAATTTTATGTTTTAGAATTATATTTACTCAGAATTATGACTACAGCCATATTTGCCTCATACTATATTTCCCAAACCCTAGCCATTTATGTTTAAAAGTCATACTTTTAAACCATAAATGTGTAAATATTAACTATTTTATTTAAACTGAATTTATATATATTCCCTTCCACCTTTAGCTTTAATGAATTTAAACCTCAAGAATACCACTTGTGAATATTCTTTCCTAATTCACATTAAAATAGGTGGAAGGCTATCAACATACAAATAATCTGAACTATCAGGCTCTCATATAGCATCAGCAGTAAACACTACACTTGGGAAATGATAGCTTATACCATTCATATTTCAGCAACTTTTTTCAACATCAAAATTAATAGGGCCTTTCGCTAGCCAAGGGGTTCCTAACATTGGAATCACCTGGAGAGTTTTTAAAACTCTTGATGCCCAGCTGGACTCCAGATCAATTAAACAAAAATCTCCAGGCATGGGACCCTCAGTATTGTGCCAAGTTCCCTGGGAGGATTCTCATTTGGACCCAGGTTGAGAACTGCCCTAGATTCTTGGGTGCCTTCCAGGACTGCCTGGGCCTCCTAGGACTGGCCAGATATTGAGGACAAACTATATGGGAAAATCTGGCAGCAATGTGGAGTCAATCACTGTTTTTGTCTCATTCAGAAGGGACTAGCCATCTGGATAAAAACTAGCAATGCTACTACTAAAGGGCAATATTAATTGAAAGCTAAGTTTACATCAGTTACTCCTCCAAGTAGTTTATGAGAATTACTTCATTAGTATTTATAGGAATGCTGCAAAAGGAACACTGTAATAATCTGTTTCTGAGATGAGGCATCTGAAGCCCAGAGAGGTGTAGGGACTTGGCCAACGTCACACCGTAGTAGTGATAGAGCTGGAAAGGAGGATCCTTGAAAGCAACCCCAAGTCTCCATCCTTTCTTTTGGCTTCCTACTTAAAACAGGTATCTTAGGGCCTAGAATCCTGTTATATGGACCAGAATCTCCTATCTCTGTGCCTTTTTAAAAAAAGTTGTTTGTATCTTTATTTTGAGAGACAGAGAGAATGCAAGCAGGGGAAGGGCACAGGGAAAGGGGGAAAGAGGATTTGAGGCAGGCTCTGTGCTGAGAGCAGAGAGCTTGATGGGGTCCAATTCATGAACCATGGGATCACGACCTGAGCTGAAGTCTGACACTTAACTGACTGAGCCACCCAGGTGCCCCTCTATGCCTTTTTATTCGACTTCTTTCCCTGTCCCTAATTTTGCAGATTAGTACATTATATCAGTGTGCAAAGAAAGGCTTGTAGAGGCTGTAGTATTTCCCAGGTCCTATAATGAACTCCACGTGTGGTCTTTGGAGGGTCCCCTAACTTCTCTTGGATGTGCTTTTTCTCATTTGAGTTGCAATAATAAACTCTCTGCCTCGCACCCATTAATGTTGGAAGAGGAGGCATCCGAAGTGTTGGGTCCCCACTGCTCTTCGCCCTGGGGAAAGCTCCAAGGGGAGGGAAGGATGGTTTCCAGCAGCCCAGAAGTCACTTTTCTCCTTTGTAGGATCCAGTTACACCCAACAGACTTCAGTCTGAATAAACAAAACTAGATTAACACACCTAGGGAATCTTTGAGTCCAGTCTCAGTTTTTAGCATCCAGCTACAGGGAGGTGAGAAGAGTCTGTTGTTTTCTAAAAGGGAGATGAAGAAACAACCCTCCAATTATGCAGCAGATTCTGCCTCACAGTTGAATAAAGGGCATGAAATCGGATGTTTTTCAAGCTCAAAATAAAGCAGTGGAAAATTCACCTCCCTTCTCCTTCTATAAAGAACATCTAACGCATTGCGTTTAATTTCTGAATAGGGCAATGTTCTTTTTAAGGGAAATGTTAAGCAGGGATTAAAGACACGATGGGCTGTGTAACTCTATCCTCAGCCCTTTCATTGTTAATAGTATTTTTTTTGGCGGCGTCTGTGCAGAGATGTGGGAAAAACCAAAGTCTTATGTAAATGAGAAGTGACACACTGATAAACCAAGCGCCAGACCTGAGGTCTTAATTACACAGGAGTCTAGATGTCAGTGTGAATGCAGTATATTGACGTTCAGAGATTTCATTCAGTATTAAGTTGGACGACCTTCTTCCGGGAGCAGAAAGCAAAGCACAGGTTTCTCATTACTCACGGCCACGTTCGCAAACGGCAAAGGGCTACTTTTATGCCTGGGCGCTTCTCTGGATAGAATACGTCCTTGAACTCTGACACCCCCGCCTGCTTGCAGTTGCACAAGCAGAGCAAGGTGTTTGCAGGTGTTTTTCCAGCTGTGGAGTACACTGCAGCTAATTGAAAATGGTTCTTAAAAGCAAAGGTCTCTAATGGCATTTTCCCCCTCTCCCCCTTGACACAGCCTACCCTCCCCATTTGGCATCATTTGTGGCATCTGACACACTGTCAGAGGCATGATTTCAACAGCTAATACTCCTGTGAGGTATATGAAAGCATTAGTAGCCACTTTTTAGGGGTGGGAAGCCTGCAAGGTCAATAATTAACAAGCATTTGTGTTGCTGAACAGGACACTTGGGGGACATAGCTCACACAAGGCGTTGCTGGTGGACTGGAGTCCAGGGAGGTTTACACCTCCTGGCCCAGGGCTCTTTTCATTAGCTTGACACTGTGGCCATTATCCTAAGGGGTACAGGCTGTGTTTTTAAAAGGGGCTTGGGCAGAACCTAACAGTTCTCAGTGGGTGTTAGGGTCTTTGCCTTGGAACAGAAAAATAATACATCCTTTCCTTCCACCCGTACTAATTAAAGTGTCAGGATGGAGCCCCAACACTGATTTGACACATGACATGACGTCCTTGTAATCTCACGTGTCTTAGGCTAACATCAAAGCCCCGTCAAGGAAAATGGAGCGGGATACTTAGTGCGTGCCCGTTGTAGTCTGACATATAACTCCATCCAGCTTCATTCACAGGCCCTCGCTCACCAGGAGATTAACCCGTCAGGCCGCCGAGTGAGAAGGGACAGAGCAGACCCTGACAGGAGGCCGCAATGCAGGGGAAATCAAAACAAATCCACCTGCTCAGGGAAGACTTTCCAGACACCTCGTCCCCCTGCGGACATCTGTGGCAAGTGTCATTGCAACCACTGGTGTGGCACTGGGTCATTTATGACTGCCTCATGACATTGTTTTTCACTGTTGTCTTTGCACTGATGTTTGACGACTTTGTGTGATGGTCTCTTCTCACTGCACAAATAAACCATGGCACCTGGAAGGTGGGGAGCAGAGTGAGCACATGTCTATTCTAGCAAACTTTTCTGGTGATTCCACGAAGGGCTGGCTGATTTTGTTTTTGTTTTAGTTTTCAATCTGGCATGCGCCAATACTTTCTGGAGACTACAATCAAAATGAAGGATCACAAGGACGAACATGGGTACGGACGTCTTAGTGTCAAAGTATGATGTGTCTAAATGTTTATGCTCAATTTCTGTACTTCTCTGTCTCAGACCAGTAACATGCAGTTCGTCAACTGGCACCAATCTGCATACCATGCTTTAAGTAGCACCACGGCAGAACACCGGGGTGCCTGGAACAATGTGGCACCTAAGATATCTCCTCAATATGTACCTGTTGATTGAAGAGATATGTGCTGTATATATAACATATATGTATGCATTATCTCTATATATGATATGTTCACATCAAACATAGCTGTAGGCTTATACATTCAATTAAATTATGCTTTACACCATACATGTAATTAGAAGATAGGGTTATAAAATGGACACCTATACCTAGGAGGAATGGTGCATATTAGCTAGCAAGTTAGCACTAAGACCCACTCAATGAAAAGGCACACATGGAAAGAGAATAATGACTGAGCTATGCCTACCCAGTACTGTGTGCCATGCTTGAATTCTCACAAGTTCTGGGTGGATCATCCTCATATTTTACCCAAGGGGTAGTGATACTCCCTGAAGGTAAGTGATTCACCTGAGGTTACACAGCTATTTAGGGGTGAAGATGGGATTCATATGCAGCTTGGACCCCACACAGCCCATGTTCCTTCTGCTGTACCACATGAATTCGGTGATGTCATGGGTAGCTATGTCTTAGTCATATCACAGAGGGCACTAAGAGGATGGGTGTGTTCCTACCACGACTTCTAAGCAAAAATGGTTGTAAAAAAATCACCAGTGGGCTGGTCGAGGTAGATTTCCAGGGAGAGCAAGTCTACTAATGAGCTTCTAGGAAGTTTGTTCTTTAAGAGAAAGGCAGAGAGAAGAGACGGCCCCTTCTTTTGCTGGACTGAAGCATCAGGACATGATGACTGGGATGTCCTATAGCCATCTAAGACCCAATTGGAGGATGGTGTCAACACACGGAGGAAGGCAGAGCACCAAGAGAGCCATGGAGAAGCAGAGCAGGGGCCCTATCATCCTGCCCCTGGGGTATCTCCCACCTACAGACTTCTATCATGTGAACTACAGATGTCCCCTGCGAACCAAAAGTAGAGCATTCCTAAGAAACCTTTTGTAAATCGAAGTGGAACACAGCAAGGAAGCGGTCACCATTTTGTAAAAGCAAAACTCCTCTTTGAATTTCATTTTCTTAGCAAAAACAAGTATGAACGCAGGTCTTTCGTTAAAGGGATGTGGTGTAAAGTTCTTCTAGAGAACAGGGAAACCTGTGCACATTCCCTTACTAAAACTAATTTGAATGGGGGTTGCTCTGTTACTTGCAGCCAGAGACACCTGCCTGATACAACCTCCTCACATGATAATATCACTGAGCTACACTGCTCCTTTTAATTCAAGGCAATGTCTGATTCATAATGTCAAACCAAAATGTGAAGGAAACTATCATCTAGTTTATGGCGGCAACACACATTTTTCAAATCACCCTTTGAAATGAAATTTAGATGCCTTGAAGGGACCATAAGAGTTTAACTTAGAAATAAAGAAAAAAAAGAAAGAAAAGAAAAAAGAAATAAAAGAAAACCCACAGTATGTAATGTAATTCCTACTGACTACATGCAGGGTTTAGTCCAACTTTCAGGATACAGTACCTCAAGGCATGTGCAATCACAGCCCGTCAGCTCTGTTTAGGAATTCCCCTGCTCCTTCTTGAGTGTTTACACAACTTTAATACTTTTCTATATTGGCTCAGTAAAGCATTTTTCTATTGAGATGGCATTGTTCATCTGTATTTATCCCACAGTGAGAAGCCTGAGCTATCTTAACAGTCCATTTTGGTAACTGTAAAGCTGATAAATTGTGTATAAACAGCTCAAATATTTTTCAGAAAATAAAACTGGAAAGAAGAGGATTTTGCTTCAACCACTGAAGACAGTCTTGCATATTTAGAGATTAAGGCTGAGGTGTGGGTTTCTTCTTTCAGCTAAACCCTCATCCCCCCTGCCCTTGACAACTTAATTTCCTGTCCTCTTTGGGAGACAGACGGATGAATATTTAGTGTAGAACATGACTGTGATTAAGCTTCCAAATGTATCTTCATCTGGATTCCAGCTGGTGTGGCATCTCAATTACTCCTCTATCCCCCTATGGAACCGTCTTATTGATGTAGTAAGCTTTGCATGATGGCACTGGATTAAAAATCTCCCAGGACTCTCCAAAACTTCTGACCTCAATCAATTATCCCTTAATCAAGGGGGGGGGAGAGGTCTTGTGCATACATTATGACCTGAAGAATCCCACCAATAGGCATCCTACCATTGCTGCTTAGCTACTAACCTCAGAGGATGGAAATCTTTCTTATAGCTGGCTCCCTTCTCCTGCTCCCCACCTCTACAAAGGATGGTGCATTAATGTGAGGCTCACAAACTGATGGAGGTGGTGATTAACAGATGTACCGTCAATACAACATGAAAAAGGGTGTAAAACCTTCAGCTGCCCACAGTTTCTTTACTGGACCAATATTCCATATTTGTCACTCTTCCCATGATTCTTGGTATCATTATGCCCAAACTAAATTACAGAAGTACTGCATCATTCTCTGAATCAATTATAAATATCTTGGCTATGCACATATTATTTTTCAGTATCATTTCTTTTGAGAAGAAAGCCCAACTAATTTACATGGCACTTATATTCATTTACTCATTTATTCATTCATTCAACATTTACTGAGCTGAGTGTAGGCTGTGTGCTCAGCACTGGGCATGATCTTCAAACAAGATAGACATAGAACAAATTCCTTGTTCTTAGGGAACATAGTATAGTGGGGGTGACAGACATGCACATGGGTAATAACAACTGAGTGTGAACAATGCCAGAAGGAACAAAGTACCAGAAAATGTGTGGATACACAGGAGTGGCATCTACCTCAGACTCAGAAGGATATGCAGGGAAGGCTTTTTTTTTTTTTTTTTTTCTTATCCATTAAACTTGCAGTGGTCTCAGCACTTAGATCAAGTCTTCTAAACCATAGAACTATGATGGGCCTGCCCTCCCTCCCTTCCTACTTTCCTTCTTTCCTATAAAAGTAAATGTCAGGCATGCTTCAATTCTTGAGCTTACAAGCTAGTGAAATAGACATATTTATAAAATGTTGGGAAAGAAGGTAGGTAAAAAGATACTTTCTATTTTTCATGCCATGAATATATATTACTTGATGAATGGCTATGGATGATTAAATGCTATACCCAATATTGCAGACAGTATGGTTGCTACAGGACTTCAGAGAATGGGGGCAATCTGTGTGGAGTTGAGTATTTGGAAGATACTTCTGAAAATGAGGAGGCAGAGTTTGCTCTCTAAGATAGGCTAACAATAAAGTAAGTGCTTTCTACTTCTATTAGACAAGACCCTCATTTCCAGCAACCAGACTTATGAGGACATAACCTCTTAGGAACCCAAGTGGGTTCGTAAAGAGTCTTAGAATCCTTCCTGGGATGAAAAGGAAAAAAATAAGCAATGGATCTCATCCCTTATTCAAATCTTGCAGTTCTAAGGAAGGCACTTTTCTCCAAGAAGGAAGCTTGCCTCTCCCACTTGCCTTTTTGACTTAACGGCTGTGTGTACATTGCTGGCACGTGACATATGCAAGAAAAATGAAAGACAGGGGAAGAATATTTGGTAGCAAAGTGAGATAGGACAGTTTATAGGGCCTATTGGAGAATTTTCAAACTCTCCAGAATCATTCTTCCAGTGACCAAGGAGAAAACAGAGCCCCTCAAATACCTCCATATGGAGATGCTTAAAACAAATCACACTACATACTAAAGAAAAAATCCTCAGAAACAAGGAGAGGCTGGGACGGTAGCCTGAAGCACTATGAACTCATGAAAAATTAATTCAGTCCTCAAAGTCAGCACCAGTAAAGACTGTTCTACATAACAAAAGGTTCTCAGTCACATTATTAAAACACTGCTTTGGAGTGACCAATTAATTTAAAAGGCGCCACTCTCTGCGTTAGAAGTTATCAAAGGCAGATGTGCTAAAAGGGTCCTCTTATCAAATCCGGTGCCCATCTGCTCTCCCAGCGTTATAATTGAGATCCTTATTATGGTTTGAGCACTTTGCTTTCCTTTTAACCAAAACATCTTTGTGAGATTTCCCTTAAAAGCCCAATGGAGAACAAGATTAGTGAAATTGGTCTTTTTCTCCCAGGACCCAGTACCTCCTTCAATCCATAGACCCTGGGTTCTCACACTCCGTCTAATCACATCAAGGGTGGGGCAGGGTGTTTGTCTGCCACACCAGCATTTGCCAACACAAGAATCATACGGTGATATTTTTCAATCAGAGGCAGGAGATGGGGCCTTAAGATTCTGAACAGGTATGTCCTATTTTAAAAAATCCTGGTATTAGAAAAATAAAATGCATATAAACCTGATAAAACCTAAAGTGATTCATCCATTAACAAAGGAGGACTCACCATGGGGTTCCTTAAAAATCAGTTTCCCAATCTCGTTAATATGTTTCATTGTCCACACAACAAAAATAAAAAACTATTTACTTGTACCATTTCTGGAACACACCTATTATTTAAATGTACTACTGCTACTAATGGCTTCCTTTTAGTCAATGCCTGATACTCATGTGACTGTGTCTGGGCTGACATTTTACATAAGTAATCTCATTTACTTCTCAAAACAGCCCGGTAACCTATATATCAGAATCTCATTTTATATTAAAGAAAAGTGACATGCCCAAGGTCATACAGCCAGAGCAGACCTGGGATTGAAAGCAAAGTCTGTTTTTTACTTTGTCTTTCACTATTCTGATAGGAATCAGACTGAACTAAAACCTCATTATATGGATGGTTGAGACACATGACTATTTAAATATACTAGAAAAGTTTGAGTTATAAAATATGCACAGATTACCTACAAGTATACACAATGAGTTGGTGATTTCACTGGTTGCTGGAGATCCTTCAGGATGGACTTACTTTAATGATAAGAGCAATTTATAAGTCATAAGCCCAACACAGAGAGGTAATAGGAACACACAACTAAAACACATGAAAATACTCTGTTCCCTGAAGTTGGTTTTGTATAGCTTGATAATAAGCATATTAAAATCTCTTTTGAAGACGCTTTACACTAGCTACATTTGAGCTGGTGTTATGTTCAAACACAGATTCTTGAATAGTAAGCCTTGACGTGATTATGCTTAGCTTTTAATTTCTTCCAAACCAAAGTTGTATATTTCCTTAACCCTTTGGTTTAGAAATAAAGAGAAGCATGTGAAAACAATGAGTTCCTTCTCTCTCCATTTGCCCAGGGAGGGGAAGGTGGCTGATTTAATGGGGAGTAGCTATCTCAGTTTATCAAATTCAGGTCTTAAAATTAGCAAGGAACAGGAATAAAAGGGAGCTTGGTCTTTAGAACGCATGTGTATTGGGGGCTCAAGATTGGAATTATGCAGATTCTGGTCAAGTTAACATTATGAATGATGTAACTATGAGAGATAAAAAACATTAAAAATTGTCCATCATTTTTCTTTTTGTTCTAGGAAAAATTCTGGATCTTTGATAGGATAGCTATGGGTAAAGAGAAGTAGAAAAAGCTTAGACTGACGAAATTAAGATGAAGAAGAAAAGAGATCACTTCATATCCAGTAGGCAATAGGGTGGCTACACTTAAAGAAAAAAAAGAACAATAATAAATGTTGGGAAGGATGTGGAGACAGTGGTACTCTCATACACTGTTGGTATGAATATGAATGACAAGCCACTGTAGAAGACAGTTTTGAAGTTCCTGAAAAAGTTAAACACAGAATTAACATACATGGCCTAGTAACTCCTGAGTACATACCCACGACAGTTAAAAACATATATCCACACAAACACTTACATGTGAATGTTCCTTAGCAGCAGTATCATATAGCCAAAAGGTAGAAACAATGCAAATGCCCATTAGCTGATGGCTGGATAAACAAAACACAGTCTATACAAATAATGAAATGTTACCCAGCCATAAAAAAGGAATGCAGTACTGTTACATGCTTCCAGCATGAATGAATCTTGACAGTATGACGCGAGGCAAAAGAAGTTAGACATAAAAGGGTACCCAGTGCTTGATTCTATTTATGTGGAATGCCCAGAAAAGACAAATCTATAGGGACAAAAAGTAGATTAGTGGTTGCCAGGGCTGCTGGGAGGGAGAGAGACTGCTAATGTGTAGCAGGTTGCTTTTAGGAGAGATGGAAATGCTGTGGGATTAGATAGTGGTCACGGTTGTACAATATAGTAAATATACTAAAACTTGAAGTATATATTTTAAGATGGTGAATAGTATGTTCTTTGAATTGTATCTCAAGGGGGAAAAAAGGGCAAAGATTTTCTGGAACGAGAAGGGCCCCCAACAGTGGTGCTTTACCGTCTTTCAATTCAATAGGGCTGAAGAACCAGCTCTGTGTTCTGGACCCAGAAAAGGAGACTAGTTACTGCTGCATTTTTGGAGCATCACAATAGCACTAAGCATAGGCTTCCTTAGCTCTGTATTATGTTTATATTCTCCAGAGAACTAGCCCCTGTCCATCATAGCATGGGGAGGACCCCTCCATGGTTCAGAGCTGCTCTCGGGCAAGGCATCTGCAGAGATGCTGGGTCATGCTAAGGCCTTGGTGGCGGCACTGGTTTACAGTGTCCTCCACATGAGGGGTCTGAAGCAGCTGCAGCTGCATGCGATGGTCAGGTTCTCCCTGAGGAAGAGTCCCTGAGGGCAGTGCATTTTATTTCCAAGAATTTCAAGTATTCAGCAGCAGTGGGTGTTGGTAAAATGTTAAGGCGCCAGATTTAGGTTTCAGACTATTTCTGACAGCAGCAAAAGATGAGAATGCATTCCTATGTGCCTCGTCATGCTACGCAGACCTAAATTTGAGATAGGGGTCAGGGGTGAGATAGTATCTGGAGAAGGTGAATCCTGTAGGCTGGACCCAGTGGAGCTGCAGGATTGCTGAAGACCTGAAATGTGGAGGCTGGGCACAGCGACACTTGCTTCTTCCTCACTCTCTCACCCCTAGGAAAGGCCTCTCGACTGCTGCCTGACAGGCAGCAAAAGAGAACTTCCATTAATATCACTTCTAAGACTTTCTCCAAATATGGTCTATGTAGAATAAAATGGGCTGAGATGAAGTAATCTACTTCCTAGAAGAACTGATTTTCCGAGACCTGGGCACACCTCTCCATACCGTCAAGAACACTGAGTAGCACACAGTAGTTATTCAATGAGTATTCACTGAATGGAGTGAATGAATGAATGAATGAAGTGTATTCATTAAGCATTTACTATGTGCTAGGTACTTTACTAAGTTTTAAATTCATTATCACATTATAAAGGCACAGAGGTATTAAGTGATTTGCCTGAAGTAATACGACTTGTAAATAGTAGAGAATTCAGGATCCAGACAACAGCAAGCCAGGTCTTAACTTCCTATAGAAAGCATTTTCTGTTTCACCATGGCAAGGGGACCATAGTCTATGCTCCCACAGCAGCCTGCAATTACCCCCACCTTAGCATCTACATACTTAAGGTATGTAAATTTATGCTCACTTTTCTATCATCTCCCCCACTATACTATGAGTTTCTAGATGCAGGGATTGACTGTGTTTGTTCATGGCTGTATCCCGAGGGACACACAAGTACAATACTTAGTATGTCACTCAATATAGACATATTGAATTAACGAATGAACATAACTTCAGAGGGAGCTGTATAGCCTGAATAGAGAATGCAGAGTATTCTGGATTCTCCCACTATCCAGAAGGCAAAGAAGCAGAAGGCAGTATGTGGAGGGAGATCCCTTCCCCCACTAAGGTGTCCTGTTTGTGTGCTTAGCTACAGGTAAAGGTATTGCCTAGAGGGACTGTAACTAGCCAGGGATCTCACAGCAAATTAGGGGGCACCAGGGTCTGGCAGTGGAACATCTGTACAGCACATTGTGAGCGCCAGATGAAAGGCATGCATAGAAAAGCAAAGATCACAGCACCATTTTTTGCAGAAATGAAACATTCCTAAATTAATACAAGAAGGGAGGTGAGGCTCCCAGAATCCGATACACTGCAGAAGATACTGGTTCCCTTTGACACTGCTTTAAAGTAACTAGGTAAGTAGGTAAAATAAGGCACAAGAGAGAGAAATAAGTCTCTTTTGTATATTTGAAACTTCTCCAGACCCACAATCTCCCAGGTATATTCTGGGCAGAGCAGGGCTGAGAGGTGGACTGCACATTGAAGAAAGCCATGAGAGGGCTGGGAATCACTTTCTTCTCCCTCTTTACCAAAAATCCATTCTTGTGAGCACCAGAATCTATCCAGAGGAACACAACAGTGCCCCCCAGCCTCTCGGGAAGGGAGGCTCATTCTTATCTCTCCATCTCTCTCCATCACTAAGCCCTGTTCTTGCAAGTATTATGAGCCCCATGTGTGTAAAATTAAAAACAAAAGTGATTTCTTCTTAGAGATAATTCGCTTGCCCCCCTCGTCTTCTCCATCCTTCCTCAACCCTCTGGCCCCCTCTCCAGGCCCAAACCCCTACTTAGCAGCTGGGTGCCTGTCCCTGACTGCCAAAAACACCATTTGCTTTCTATATTCTAGACTTTGCCACAGGGGGCCTACCCCAGCCACAGTCAAGACACACTAATGCTGACATTATTTTTACTGGCAACTTCACTTCTTGAAGGAGGATTCAATTTCTATATGTAGACTGCAAAAAAAAAACAAAAACAAAAACAAAACACAATGCATAGCTAAACAACAACAACAACAAACCCCACAAAAAAGCAAAAACCAAAAAAACCCCTTCTCTACCTGGATGTCCTGCAGGCATCTCAAACTCAACATGTTGAAAACTGCACTCATGATGACTCCCTGGTCACCACCTCAAGCCACTTATTCATCCTCATACCAGCTGATAATTCTCCCCCCACCTACTGCTTCAGCTGAAGCCCTCAGATTCATTTTCTCCTGTACCCCCTCCCCCTTTTCAAATATGTTTCTAAGCCCAATGGATTTTACAACTTGAATGTCTTTTGAATCCAACCCTTTACCTCATCTTGGATATTTTCTGTCCTAACACCACTGGCAACCATCTTTACTGGGGTCTCTGCCTCTAGCATCCTCCAAAGGTGTCCACAGTATGGCTCTGAATTACCTTTACATTAGTCTTAGGACCATCATCTTCCATGATCGCTCCTTCAATCCATTTGGTCTAATCATGTTCCCCTGGATTTGCTGTTTCTCCCTGAATATGTTGTTTTCCTGTTTCCCGGCCTTCCCATACAATGCTGTCTTCTTCTTTGTGGGGATACTTACTACCTCCCCCCCATTCTGTGGCTGCTATTTCTCCTGTGCATAGCAAATGTTCTACGAAGGCCCTCAGCCCACTCTGCCACAAGCATGCACTGTATTGTCACATACTTTTCTAGGTGACCAGCGACTTGAGAGATGGGCAGGTTACAGTCAGCTTAGCACAATGTCTAGTAAGTGGCTGTGTAAGGAAGAAAGGAAAGAAGGAAACAAAATGGAATGAAATGTCAAATTCACTGCTCTCAAGATCTGCGTATTGCCTCTAAAATTCATTTTGTTTGTTTCAATGCCCTGCCTGAATGTTTCAATGAACATTCAACGTTCATTCAATGTGAATGAAACTCAAGCCAGAAAGGAGAAGCTGAGAGGACTCAAAACACAGACTTTGCAGCAGACAAGGTTTGAATATTCACACTGTGTTCATGGTGGTCTCTCAGCTCCCTTAACCTCTCAAAGCCTTAGTTTCTTTATTCTTAAACAGAGTCATCAGCTGGGTTACGGAGTTGCCTTAACCTTTGACCAACGTGATGCAGTATAAACATTCCTATAACAGAACCAGCCATTTGGTAAGCATTCAATGAATGAGAATTTTTATTATTATTCCTTATTAATGTCCTTAGTGATCTTTCACTGAATACAGCTCTTCAAGCTATAAAATACTCTCTGCCTTAGTGAAGCTGGTAGTCCAGTGGGGGTGACAGACGAGGTGATACAATGAAAAGGAGAAGGATTTTCTTAACCAGATTTATCAGAATTCAAACATCACAGATATTGTTGTTTGAAGCAAGAGTTATTTAGCTTGCCTAAAGACTTCCTCCAGTGTTGCTGCCAAGGACTCAAAATTGTTTGTACTTTTGAGTCTTTGAGTACAAAGAGCAAAGTCAGATCCAGGTTCTGAGTTCCAGATCTGAATAACAGTAATGCACGTTAAATGCCATAGTATTTTTGCTTCAGATAATAATAGCCACATTCAGTTGTTATAGTGACTGCCTCTACCTCATCTCTGCAGGTGGCATGGAATTTCTCTGGAAGGAATCACAATCTGGTAAGGGAAACCCAGCTCCCTTGCCCCACTGGTTCATCTGCTCAGAAAAATCCTCCACTTAATTAAGATACTTTTCTTAAAATGTGGAGTTCCAGATTAGACTGAGCAAAGAACAGGCCAGAGCTGGGGCCCTTGGGAGTCAATGGACATCATGACCAGCATAGTGCTGGACCTTCAATGGATGACTGAAAACCCAGCTTCAACAGAGACAACAGTCAGGCAGGTGTCTCATAAAGCCAACCACTTGTCAGGGGCCACTGAGGGTGGCTATGACAGGTGAAGTCATTTTACATGTTTGTCAACATCTGCATCACAGAAGCTTTCTCAAATTATAGGCAAGTGTTTGGAGTTGGGAAAAAATATATTGGCCCCAATATGCAAAAAAGTATGAAATCAAATATAAGAAGCAAAATTATATACAAAGTGCTTTAAATGGAAGCATCAGAAGTACTTACTTCCCTCCAGGAAGTCTGGTGTAGGGTTCTGGACTCCCTGCAGGAAGCTAGGAAGTTTCTCACTGTCTGGAGATTTATTGTAGTGGTAAGAGGAAGTGACATTAAGACATAGAAACTGGCATTTGGGGTTGAGAAATGATAGCCAATACACTTGAATCTGTTAGACACAACTAACATTCAGAAATGGGTGAAAGAGAAACAAAAGTAAAGTGTCCTGCAGCTCCCAGGGTGGGTTTGTGGTATTGTTTTTACTTGTTATGGTTGGTTCCATTTTGGTCAAGAAATACTGCTGCCAATTGTTTCATCTGCACCAGGGAGATGGCAGTCTGCAAAGTCAGACTTAGACACTGGTTCCCCAGCATAGTTGAGCCATTTTTTCTTTTTTGGCTGTCTCCTTCCTCTCTATTTCTCCTCTGAGTAAATGACACGGCTCCAGAATGACAGAAAAAGAGAAGGAATGTGTCAGGTGACTACTTTCTCCAGTCAGTAGAGTGAAATTAACACAACAGCTGACCTGTGTTTGCGGGACCATGCTGCTTGCTGTCAAGGGCTCTTGTGCCATTCTTCTCGCTTATTGCCCAAGCCAACTGAAGGAGGGGCACTCAACAGTTAGGGATGCAGGGCTCGATCTCCTTACATACAAATCCTCAGTCCACCAACTCTTTCTTCTGAGTAAACACTAAGCGTTGTCAGTTAGCCTATGTTGTTTGTCCAAAACAAAATCTCATCTCATTTTCCTCTAATCTCACCTTATCCAGTCTATCCATCCATCTGTCTGTCCCTCCATCCAATAATCAGTCTCTCTGCCCAGCTTTCTGAGCACAAAGTTGGCCCACGTTTCTTTGAAATTATTGGGTCTGTGCCCAGAAAATTCATTCATTCAACAAATTTCCATTCAGTATCTATGACATTCCAAGCACTGTGCTAGGCTATTGGAATGCAGTGATCAGCCAGACCAACACTGTGTCTGCCATACTGAAATTTATAGTCAAATAAAATGGCGATCAATGTGAGGATTTGCCTAACCACTGCTCCTTTTGAACTGGATACTCTGAAGCCTATAATAGCACTTTTTTTTTGTAACCATATAATACTGTTCACATTGAGCTTGCTGCCAACTATAACACTTAGATTTTCCTTTTTGACAAGAAGGAATACACATGGAGAGAAGGGGATGCCACAGGTATCATGGCCAGATCACACCCACCCCTTCTAGAAGCTTCCATGTACCTGGCACATAATAGGCAGAAGTATGTGTTGAATGAATTTGTTGGCTTTACTTGTTTTCTTTCATATTTAGGTTCAACATCATTCCAGCCCTCTGCTGTCTTTATAGAGCCTGATTTGTTATTTAACATAACCTCTCTGATTTGCTTTTTGTTTTTAATCTGAGAATATCACCAGAAAACCTTCAAGATCTGCATCCAAAAGATGGAAAGCTGAGATATGACTGTACCAGAAAATTCACGTCAACTTCTAAACTTGTCAGAAGTAATCAAGAGTAGATTTTGTGGGTCCTTCAGAACTGGAAAGGGAAAGGAAATCAAAATCCAAGGTATCAATTTAGATTCACAAAAAATAGAAAAGAAGGAAAAGGAAAGCCAACAGAATTAACACTAGTTTGATTCAAAAATAAATTGCCATTTTTTGTTTTTTATTTCTAGCTTTTTTTTTTTTTTTTCCCCTGCACAAGACACTGTGGGACTGTATATAAAAGAGTAAATCAGAGCTGTGGGTGCTGAATCTCAATTCTCTATTTAAGTTTCCTCCTGCCCAGGAGTGACTCCAAGAAGGAAATGAATTCTCAGTGGGGGACCCTGTAGTTGATTAGCTTTTACCTTCCAGAGGAGATGTCAATCATGTTAATTGGAATCAATAGACAGCTGTTCAGGGGCCCAGGATAATTAAGCAAGTCATAAAGGGTAGAATTAGAGTTCCCTTTAAAAATTAAAAGGGATCCCACTGTTTGCTAACATTTTAAGCCACTTTGGCTACCTAAGACCTATTCTGATTTAAACTCACTGATCAAAGAGAGGCCAACTTTTGTGTGGGGGAAGGAAAGCATATGCTTATCCGGTGGGAAAAGAGGCAAATCCAGGCTTCAGAAGTGAACTTCCACCGCATTCCAAGGGGAATCTAAATTTGTTGGGTTTAAGCTGAAGAGCCAGATTGTTCTACAGAACTGGAAAGAGAGAGAGAAAGAGAGAGAGAGAGAGAGAGAGAGAGAGAGAGAGGAAGGGAGGGAGGGAGTCGTAGAAAGAGAGGAAGCATGCACACTAGCCCTCTGGATTCTTGTCCATTTCAAGTTTGCACACTCTGGTGTCCCCTGACAAACCTACAGAATCCATAGTCTGTGACCCAGGTCTCCCTGGAGAGCAGCACAGGGAAAACTTCACAGGAGCAGAAGGAAAGAAGACATACTGACAGCAAGTTACAATAACCGGACATCCCCAGCCCCCTTCAAAAAGATGCTCCCCCTGCCAGAGAACCTCTTCACAGAAATGCATGTGCATTTTTATGCCCCCTTTAAAACTTGAAAGGGAGCTCACATACCACCACTAACCTCCCCCCCTTAGCCCCCCACACACATTTGCTTAAAGACAGAGAGGGCTCCTTCACCCACATGGCAACATGAAAAGAAAATGAAATTCTGTCCCAGGGCTTGTGATTTTTTTTCTTCCTTTTCCTGAGTCAATGAATGCCAGATGTTCTCAACAAAACATCTTCATATCTTCAGGATAGCCTGCAAGAATACTATTTATTATTGCTCAGGGGTCAAGAGGCCACAATAGATTTATAAGAAGGCTGTGGTCACTCTTTGTGTCTCTTATACTTAGGTGATATATGTGGCAAGAGTCACAGACAGCTCTTCTTTCTACATAATTTACTTCTTCAGGGCCAATTAGCTGGGTCAGATTAAGAGCAGAGGTGGTTTCCCAGCCTTAGGCAATAGAAAGCTTGTCAAGGCCAGCTAAGCCATCCAAGACTTTCCAAATGTCAGAAGAATAAGAGGGAGGGAAAATGTCCAGAAGAATACAGAGTGTGAAGGCCAGTAAGCCTGTCTGTCAACAATCTGTATAATGTGGTAGGTCACAGACCCTTTGGCCTTGACCCGGTAATGTCTCAGTCCCAATAAGCCATCACTTTTGAGGTCTTCCAAGGTTGAGTTGGGTTCTAAGTAGAAGGAAGGCAAATTTCATTCCACACCATCCAAGCTTCCTCTCAGACCACTGCTGAAATACCTCATCATTGCCTCTGTCTGGTGTCTACAAATTCAATCAGCCTTTTCATGGGGATCACCCACCTACCTCTGCCCCACTCTGTTTCAAAGCATAAACGGGTGTTGCACAGAACAACCGCCTCCAGGTACACATGCTAAAAGGCATGGATGCCCATGGGAAAGAGGGTTGTGTTTGGTTTGGACATCAAAGAGGCTTGGCAATAGTCACCGGATGAACCATGTCAGAACAAGACCCTGGATGACTGGGGCCAAAGCAAAAGGTGCTATACCTGTAGAGTCTGCTGTTTCCTGTGCATGTGAATGCTCTTCTCAAGTAAGCTCTGGGATAAGAGTTGGCCTCCCTTCCCTAAGGTTTCCCAACCAAACAAGACACTATTGATTTCAGCCTGGCTCCCGAATGAATGAAGGGTCAATGGATTAGGCTGGGAAAACAGGTTTCTTCCTTTTCCTCCAGAAGGAAAACCCAGGTTGTGTCTGTGGCTCTAGTGTTTAAGAAATCAATTGAATTCAGTAATTTGATTTCCATTTTAGCTTCTAGTCTGAATTTTGAGAAAGGTAACATTCCTTCTTGCTTTCCTCATACAGTTACCTTTTTTTTTTTTTTTTTGGCCATTTCTTCCTCTCTAGGAAAGTCCTTTGGGCTACTAAGATTACATTGGATAATGGGCTAAATATTTGAAGAAGAAAAACAGAGATCTTGTGTTCTACACACTGTATGATGTATTCTATATTTTAATGTATGGTTCCACACTCCACCTAATCACGTAAACCAAAAAACGTGGGAATCTTTCTAGGTTACCACCTCTCCTTCTAACTTTCATATTCCTTTAGCTTCTAAGACTTATTGAATCCATTTCTATTCAACTCCGGAATTTTCCCCTTCTTTCCATTTACTCCCTATTTTGAGTTAAATTATGTTCCCCCAAAAGATATGCTGAAATCCAAACTTCTGTACTATGGACCAAATATTTGTGCTCTTCTGCAAAAATCATATGTGTTGAAACCTAATGCCCAATGTGATGGTAACAGGAAGTGGGGCTTTTGGGAGGTGTTTAGGCCCTGAGGGTGGAGCCCACATGAATGGGATTAATGCTCTTATAAAAGAGGCTCCCCGGAACTCCCTAGCCCTTTTTCCACCATGAAGGAACAATGAAAAGTTAGCAGTCTGAAATCTGGAGGAGGGCTCTCACCAGACACTGAATATGCCAGTGCTTTGATCTTGGACTTCCCAGCATTTGGAACTGTTAGAAATAAATTTGTTGTTTATAAGCCACCCAGTTTGTGGAATTTTGGTAAAGCAGCCTGAAAGGACTAAGACATCTCAGTTCCTATGAATGTGCCCTTGCTTCAAAATGGAGTCTTTGAGATAGAACTGAGATGAGGTCATTAGTGTGGACCTCAGTCCAACATGACTGGTGTTCTTGCGTAAGAGGAGGGAAACACCATCCAGAGACAAGGATATGCAAAGAAAAGACAGCCATGTGAGGACAGAGACAGAGATTGGGGAGATATAGCCATAAGCCAAAGCACACCTGGGGCCACCAGAAATTGGGAGAGCCAAAGAAGGACCCTCTCCTAGAGACTTCAGAGGGAACATGACATACCAACACCTTGGCTTTGGACCTTTGTCCTCCAGACCGGCTGGCAAATAGTAGGGAAATGGTGAATGTTGAGCAAATGCATTTTAAAAAGTGAGTAACTGAATTTCTGGTAACCTTCTCAACTGGTAGTTTCTCAGCTGGTAAAGGAGAATGTCAGGTAGGGGGAGAAAGGAATCAGTCTAGTCAATCAAGATTCCTAAGGATGCCAACCATAAGCCAAATAGCACCCTATGTACTGCACAGAAAATCTCTTTTCTTTCTGGAACCTTTCATTGTAAGCAGATGGATAATGAACTCTAATAAGTTTTCAGATAAAAGTATGTGGTAAAATAAATAAAACAGCATAACTTGTTTTGCCTCAAAGGAGAAATAACATTTGAAATTAGACTTGAATAATGTGCCAAGGCAAAAGCTTGTCACTTGAACAGAGGTTGAGCAAAGGCCCAAAGGACATCCTGACTTGTTCAAGTCAGAGCCAGAAGGCCAGAAGAGGCTTCAGCTTAGGGAGGGTGCTAGCATAAGTATGAGAAGAAGTCAGAGAAGTAGGCAGTGGTCAAAACATGTAGGACTTTATCAGCCATCATACAAAACTGGGATTTCATTCTAGATACAATGGGCCACCAGTGGAAGCATGCTTGAGCAGAACATGATCAGATGTTGGTTCTCAAAAGGCTGTTCGGGCTTCTCCATAGATATGGATTATACAGTAGATATGGATTATACAGGACAGAATAGAGGCTTGTTAGGCAGTTTTCATAGTATTCCAGGTAGGAGCTCTAGGGGGCTTAGAGGAGACAATGGAGCAGGGATGTCCCATCTTTTCTTCCTGTGTAACAGTACTGCACAGAACGGGGTCTGAGCAGCCTCCAGCACCCTTGCTGTGGGCAGAGGGAGCCTCACTTCCTCCTAAACACAGGGGATAAGGAGAGGGCTCTGACTTGATTCAGGGGGCCTTGTGGATTTTTGGTTTCCCAACCAGAAGGGGAATCCAAAAGATTCCTCAATTATTATGCCTGGTTTTATTCCTTCTGCAATCCATTAAATATATATGTTTATACATACTTACATATCCATTTGCTGCTGTCCCAAACAAGCTCTGGAGAGACCCAGGGATAACTGATTTGTCTTTTCAATGCCCGTTGTTAAGTTGAGTGATTTCAATATCACATTGCCATCAATACAGGGGTTTGTCTTACAAATTATTAAGTAGTTACAACGCATCGTTGGCCACCTCCCAGACATTCATAGCTGGCAATCTCTTAAAAAAAAAAAAAAGATTAAATGAAGCGCACAGTGACTTCAGAATTAACTGCTGGCTTCCAGGATTTTTGCCTATTTGAGGCAGAATTCCTGCCATTCTTACGCCTGCTGATTTCATGGTTTCCACTTTATAATCACTTTAAGGGACAGGGGAGCAGATTGGTGGAGCTGATGGTGCCCCATGGCGGACTTCACAACCTCATGGAGGAGATGGGTACCCTAGCAGGGGAAGGAGTGCAGTGTCACAGAAGGGGCAGTCAACCCAGAGTCAAAGCATCCACATGCTCTTCCCAGCTGTGCCAACAACAAGCTGTATGACCCTGGCAGGTCTCTTAACTTCTTAGAGCCTCTGTTTACTCAACTGGAAAATAGGAAAATCTTATCTACCGTATTTGTCTTCATTACGACAAAAGCAAGCATGTTATAAGTGAAATGGTGTTGATATTTTAAAAATATTTCCTGATCCATGTCCCCTTTTCTAGTAAATAAGAAAGGAAGCCACAGTGAGGTTTCATATTCTGGCAAAGAAAAGAACAGCTACCACCTATAACCCAGGGAAGGTGAGAAGGAGGGTACAGTATAGTGATGAGTTTCCTTCAATGAGGAAAAGAAAAGAATGCTCTTTTGGACAAGATGGGAGAACCTCAGAGGGGCCAAGCCTTGAGGGTACTTGGCAAAGATCGCTGAGCTGAGGCCTGGAGGACAGGTCAAGAACAGTTACCTGAGCTAGACTGAGGAGAGCCTAAATTCAATGGGGCCCTACCCTGTCTTCCCTTTTCCAGGAGGAGACTGCTTTGCCAAGTGCCCTGGTACCAGCATGGGCAGCTAGTGAAGCCTGGAAAGATGATATGGTGGGTTTAGGCAGAAAGAGAGTTTTGAGAGTGGAAAAGTGAAAAGTGTCCATGACCTCGCTGTGGAGATGAAGGGTGGAAAGAGGCTGAGGGAACTGGTGGGCCCATTATGAGGTTATCATGTGAAGAAGGGTAAAAGGATCACTTAGCAGAAGCAGAAAGAGGAATACACCAGGGGGCTGGAAGGAAAATATGTCTGAGCCACAGAGAAGATGCAGAAAGTAGGTGGGGCCCAGCTTCTGAGGTTGGATGGGTTGGGTCATCAAGACTCCCCACTGTGCGAAGAGAAGAGACCACAAGTTTCATCACCCATGGACTCCAGCAATGGATGCCAGAGTCCCAGGATGGGACCAGTGCATGGACCAAGGATCTTGTGTCCACTCCTGCCATTAGAAGAGCTTATATTTCCCTCTATGCCCGCAAGAAACTATTTAAGCACAAAGATCCAGTTGCTCTTTTCATTGGAAAGGTAGGGGATTTCTCTCTCCCCTTTCAGCAGGATGAGAGCTTGTGATCATGATCAGATTGGCTACAGAACATAAGTTACCTGGTTGCTTGCCTCGCTGTATAGCAAATCATAAGATCAGCCCCATTCCATGAGGTATAAAGAGAATTTCCTTCAGTGTCAAATGAGATGAGTATTATTGCAGAAGTAGGGACTGTCCTGTTCATACATGAAACATCTACTCCTTACACTGCTTCACAAACATTCTGCCTGTCAAAAGAGCTGTCTCTCAGGGGGCTTCTTCCCGAGCCTGTGACATCCACTCTATTACTGTGATGGGGGGCAAATGTGAGTGCATATGTGCTCACAGCCTTCCTCCTCAGGAGCACTCACATGCAGACCTTTTTGTTGCCTGCTTGCTTTTACTGGAGTTCTGGCCAGGGGCACAGACCAGGGGAAGCCAGGCAGGTGAGCCTGAGTCACGTGAGAAGCCAGAGTTAGGAAGAAATTAGATCTGAAAGGTAAGAAAGCAGGTCAAGGAGGCCAGAACAGCTCAGGCTACATTTGGAAGAACGTTTGGGGGGAACTGGGGAGCAGGCGGCAGCTGCCTGACATATGAGATATGGAGAGCATTCACAGAAATTCTATTGTGTGACATGAATGCAATTCTGTGCTGTAACTTTGGAGAGACTGTTTTAAGACTGAGATCCTGGTCATTCTTTTGGGATGCTGGTCTGTGATTCTGTCTGAAGGTTTTTCTATGCTGGGATAGGCTGTGGAGCAACTTGGCTTTCTCTGGATTGCAACGATGTATGAGTCTGTTTCCTACTTTGGTGACACAAGGTATCTCTTGACCTTGGTGAGGGAGCCCTCCTCTATCTTTCACTTTTATGAGATTCAGCCAGTAGGCTGAACCCAGAGGAGAGAGTAGGATGGCCTCAGGTTCTGAAAGTGCGTCTCTCTAGGGAAAGCACTCTCTGCTGCTTCAGAAGGTGGGGCAAAGAAGAGCTTCTGGAATATTCTATGCCAGGAAGCTGCCATCTCAGGTCCCTTTGCACAGACTAAACACAGTGAGGATGCTGCAATGCAGAGTGAGGAACACAGGTGCTGGGGAGTTTGCCACAAGAGAAGAAATCTTGTGAGAAACCTTGAATAAGAGGGTTCATTTTAAAGCACAAGCCCTGAGAGCACTTGCTTTTGTCCCACTGATCACAAGCACATGGCATCCTTTACCTTCTTGGTAGAGAACTCACTGTCAGAATCCTCCTGGCAAATAGAAAGCTGCCATTTCTCCATCTCTGGAGGATCACAGAAATTCTTTGAAGGATACACAATATAATAAAAGCCCCTCTCCTGCTTCCTAGGAGCAGAGTCAGGCAGCTCCCCCTTCACACTTACTTGACAACGGGGATAACAATAGCAATGTTTGTTAAGCACTTACCACCTGATAGTCATTGGACCTGGAATTTCAAAAGCCAGGCATTTCATTATCCATTTAATCTTACAGCAAGCCTGCCTGGTGGCATTTGTTTGAGATGTCAAGTCATATATTTAAGTGGCACTTCCAGAAGTAGAAGGGTAGGGATTTGAACCCAGTACAGTCTGTCCCAAAGCTGTACACTCTGATCCCCCAACTATACTGAAGAAAATGGGCAGTCCCTGGGCCTGCTTCAGCCCACAGACATGCTTAGTATGCACAGCACAACATTAAAAACAATTTTTAAAATCAATTGCTAATATTTTAAAGATGGGAGATTTCATCTTTAAAAATCCAAATTTCTAGCCTGACTTAAAACATGAGAGACCAGAGTATACCAGTCATGCATTACCACAGGGCCCAACAGGTGAGAGCTGGCTGCATTTGGCTGGCTTCTGTCCATTAGGTGATCTGCCTAGCCCTGCAAGTGTGTAAGTTTCTCTAGGTTTGCGTATGGCCTTATGTTACCACCACCTTGGGTATAACTGCAGCCTGAGCATCCTGGATCAGGACTCTGAGTGTCTCCTGCTCTCTTCTGCATCACATGATGCAGCTCTATCTCCTGCTCCTTGGTGCAGTTCCAGCCTGTGGTTGACCAGAAGCCCCACTGCATGCAGAGAAAAGCCTCCAAAGACACAATGAAAGTGGTACTCACCAGGCACTGATCCTGGTGGGTCTGACCCACGGGGCCTGGGCTAAAAATGCGGATGCTGTCCAAGTGCCATTGGGACCCTCCACCTGCCTGCTTATGATGAGCTGCTTGTCTCCCTTAAACGGGAATTGCAGTGGTGCCCAAATGGACTATGGGGTCACAGACACCTGAACTCAAGTCTTGCACAGTCACTTCCTAAAGCTTGAACAAATCTGTAACCTCTCTACACCCCAGTTTATTCATCTGCAAATGGGATAGTAGGAGAATCTACCTCACTGGAATGCTGTGAGTATTCAATGAGGGAATTCCTGAGCATGGTGTCTAGAATAAATATTCAATAAACAGAAACAACTCTTATTTTCCCATTATTGTTTCCTTCCTGGATGCCTTAAAGGAATGTTCAGTTCAGCCCAGGGAGGAGAATGCTTTCTTACAATGGGGTGGAGGCTGTGTGTGGCTTCGGTGGTGTCTTTGCAGGACTCTGTCAGCAGTTTGGTCCATGAGGCCAAGGAGAGAAAGACTCTGAACTGATGCTGTTCACATATTGTACATGTGATTGGATGGTGACTGGTGACATGTGTTGGGCTGAACCCCCAGTCTGCTTGCCCTCAGGTCTCTATCTGCTCTGTGTAATTCTCCTCTTACCCAGAACTTAGAGGCCCACTTACCTAACCATTCAGCTCTCTACTGTCCACCCTATAGTCCTGGCTATAGAGAATATCCTGTTAAGCACACATGTGAGGGCAGATGGAGAGACACTTCTATGCAGCATTTGGTTCCCTGTTCCATCTCTACCTGACCTTAACTAGGGCTCTTATGGAGTCCCAGACAGAGGCTGGGAAGGCCAAGACTGGCTTCATTTCTGTCACATCAGTCATTGACAATGCAACAAGGAACACTAAGTGTGTGGACTAGGAAGACTTGAAAGTAAGCATAAATAAGATACTGCCAGACCTTCCTGGGAAGATGCTGGAACATCAATCATCTAAGGATCATGACTTATGCCACAAGAAACATTCTCCTCAGCTACAGAGCAGTGTCATGATGACAGGATCCTTCTTCACCTCCACCCTCTACCCTCTGGGGTCAGGAAGGTGCCCAGGGAGACTGAGTCTATCCCTCTACTTTGAGGACAATTCATTTTCTGACGGTTCTGAGGACAGTCACTTTCCCGACAGTTCATTTGACATTTGCCAGTCATCCTTCTTGGCAGAATCCTTATTGCTGGGATATAAACCTAGCCAATTTGTTCAGCTCTTACTAAAGCTTTAGGAATCATATTCCTACTCACTGAGTCTATACAGATGTCTAGGGGAAAACTTTGGTAACTGCCTCATCCTTTTCTTTACCTTCATGGTGTAGACAATCACTCAAATTTTCGAGTGCCCACCTTGATCCTATACCATCTGCCTCTCCTTTTTCTCTGATTTTATCTGCCTCCACTCCTCCTCCCCTACTCACTGTGTCTTCACCATACCTTACCTTCTTTCTACTCCTTGTCAAGTCTGGCCCCTTCTACTTGCCCTTGCCATCAGTCACAATTATGTTATCCTACTGTGTTTTCTAATTATTTTACAGTTTTTGAAATTATTTCACTTACAGTCTGTCTCTCCCCAAGACACAGAGCAGAGGCCCTGTCTCTGAGTTTTTGTTACCTGTGAGTCCCCTGACAGAGTCGGGGCCCCGTAAGGTGTTATTGTTGCAACACATTATACCATTAATGTCCCCTTCCTGCCTGACCCGTATAGAGAAGTTCTCAACATAGCCGGAAGGAGAAAGACCTGTAGCTATGAATGAGAAGGACCAGGAAGATTAACAAGACCTTCATAAAGAGTCGGTGTGCGTGCATGTGTATACACCTCTTCAAAATCAAGCCTTTGCTAAGATGTTCCTTTACATTTCAGAATAGAAATATTACTTGTATGAACTGTTTTTTTTTTTTAAACATGTATTAGATTATCTCCCAAGCTTAAATATGATGCTTGGACACGTTAGCACACTGGCCGCTGCAGATACCCAGAGGAGGGGGGTTTGAAATACTCAGGGCCAATGGAGCTCCAGAGGCAGCTATGCATGGAGGGCCACAACTTGGTATGGTGCCAGATGTGGGACCTTGACTGTCAGTTGTGTATTCTCCAATGTCACTTAGCTTAATCTCCTTTTACAGAATTGCTCCCCAGCATCTCAAGAGATCCATCTCTGGAAGGAGGGGCTGTGGATTTCTTTCGTACCAGGGGCAGGTGACACCCCTCGTAATTTTTTTCTAGTGTATGTCTCTGCACCTTCCGTCCTCCCATGTTCCCTTAATTCCTTTGTGGCTGATGGAAGGCATAGAGACAGACTCGTCAGAACTAGACTCACAAACACTACCACATTCCAGCTGGCTTCTGGATGCTCTCGCCTGGTCTTTACACCCTGCTGGTGACAACTAGTTCCACAATCCATTCCACCTGCGGCCACAATTGACTTCCTCTCATGTGTGAGAAAGAGGGAGATCCAAGTGAAAGTTTTATGTGTGTGATGTGGACACCATAAATCAGGACGCTGGCAGTATTTAAATCTGTGAAGTGCAAAGGGAATTTAAATAACAAGCCAGCCACGCAGGCAGGTGGCCCCTGAAGCTCCGGAATGTTCATCTCACGCTAACAGCTTGCACATTTATATTACGGTACCAGAAGCAGAGCGCAGGAGTGGAAGGTGTTAACAACTACTGCAAAATATTTCTTTAAGGATACATTTCCTCCATTTCCTCTCAACATAAATTCTGACAACACAAATGCAGCATTTATCCATGAAATCATGTATCTGGGAGGACTGCTTTTAATTTATGGAATGATTTGAAAAAGCAGCCCTTTAATCTATACTGGGAGTAGTTGGTTAATGTGATGTAATTAGCAGGGTAAATTATTTTCATAAGGAAAGAGTTTGAGGCACAAAACCAGCCCATTACAAAGGAACACCTTTCCATTCTATTTGGTGTCAGGAAAAAAAAAAAAAAGGATTCTGTTGCTCTCCTTTAAAAAGATAAGCAGATGCACTTTCTTGGATTATTAAAGACCAAACTTAACTGTTACAACTCACCCGTGACTTCCTGGAAGGACCCTAACTGAAGTGGGGAAGGGAAGGCAGGGGGACAGAACACAATCTGCCCACTGGAATACTTCCTGGGTCTGGCCATTGCCTCTGGATTCTTTGGGTGACTGAAACAGAAAACTTGTCTTCTTCGTTTTAGTCCAAGAATAGCAATGGTGGTCACATTAATGAGTGCCCACTATGTGTGAGGCCCTATAATATGCAAGTCTTTTTGGACACATGACCTTATTTTCCACTTACAAAAACCCAGCAGATATACTATGCCTTTCTTTTCTTTTCTTTTTTTTAATAGTTTATTCTTTTCTTTTTTTTTTTTTTTACGGAGATGGAAACTGAGGCCAGAGAAGTAAAATGCCTTATTTCTAGTTATATAGCTAAAAAGTGACAGTCATGATTTGAACCCAGATCTTCTGCTGCCAAATCTAATGTACTTTTTATGCAATGCTGCCTGTATTCTGAGCATTACTGCTGCCTGAATGCAGGTATAAAGGTGGGCAGACTCCTCCCTTTGTGAACATATCTGACCTGTGAAGCTGGATTTCCTTCAATATTAACTCAGTTCTAGGAGTCCTGTCTATATTCTAGGGATTGACCTAGTTCAAACTCTTCATTTTAAAGATGGCGAAATAAAAGCCTCAAAGGCTCTACCTGGTAGTTTTAAAACTCCAGCCCAGACTAACTGCTCATCTTGACACTATGAGTTTTGACGTTTCACTCGTACTATTTAATTTTATTCTCAGAACTACTTCTTTGAAGAAGGCATGGAAATTATTACTATTGTCCTTGAAGAAATGGAAGCCCAGAGGAGCAAAGTTCACATGGTTACAAGTTGTATATGGTACTGGTGGAGAGGTTCAAAGCTGGAATTATCGATATTACCTAAAATTCTCAAAAAGGATCCCTTAGAGAGTCTTAGATGTTCATAAGAAGTGAAATTCATGTCTTTCTCCAACCAGCTTCGAACACAGTCAAATCTCCTTTCCAAGAACCAAATAAACATTCAGCATCAGTTTTTACAACTACTACTGTGTATAGTGTATCATAAAGGGTACTGGAACAAAAAAAAAATGGCAGAATAAATTCTCTCTACTTCATCCCAAATGAATAATGTAAAAGCCATCACAAAGAGCAAGGCCCAAGGTTCATGCCAGAGTCCTCATAAATCCATTACCTTCCACTTGGGTGGCTCCTTGGAAGTGTGTGTCAAGTTGAGCCAATGTCCTGGTATCCCTAGAAGTTCTAAGACTGCTTCCCTTGGGAATAAATTGTAGGAGCTGACCACCAAAGCAATTCTCTTTTTAGCATGGCCTTTGACCTGACCACATCAGGAATCCAACTCATTGCGGGGCATTTGGAGGCCAAGTCACCCCCTAACCTCCAAGATGTCCTTGGGTCCTGGGAATGCTTCTATTCCCAGGATATTGTGGGTCAGGATGAAGGTGGGATATCTGCAAATCCCCCAAGAGGGCCCATTCCATGGGATCTGGAAAACTTCTAACACAGCGTGTACCTCTCCCTGCTTTCCTGTCCTATCAGCAAAGAGGAAAGAAGGGTGAGGGCAGCCCCAACAGTTACATCAAAACTAATCATTAAAAATTAAAAACAAAACAAAAACTACTCAAAAGTGACATGTTTCTAAAGAAAATTGGACATCATTCTGCACAATCACTTAAATGATAATATCAGTGTCTTTCATGACTGCCATCTTTGTGTTAGGCGCTGTGTTTTATAAGCTTTAGCACATTTACTACTAAAGAAAACTGTGAGATAAATGCCATCATCTCATTTGGCAAATGAGGAAACAGGCTCAGAGGGGTGAAGTGACATTGGCCCAAGTTCACAAAGCAAGTAAATGGGAGAGGCAGGACTAAGATGTGGTGTAACTATAATAACACAAATATCACCTGGCAATAGCATTTATAAGTATCTTTGGGTAGTTTGTAATTTGTTGCATATACTTTCCTGGAGTTGACTGCAGTGGTATCATATTTTCCTAATTCCAAACCCAGAGTTGATCCTATCCTGGCCTTAAGCATGAAGTGATACAGCCAGTGAGTTACTTTACTTTTTCTTAAAGTAGGACACTCTGAATCCCTTAAATGGTAATTACACCAAAATTAACATCATAGCACAGAATGGACCAAGGACAGGAAGAAGCAATCCACAAAATAAATTCAAATAGCCAAGGAATGCATGAAAAAAATTTCAGTCTGACTTGTATGGAAGAACAAAAGCTTAAATTAAGTCAACTACCATTCTCTGTGCCTTGAAACTTAGAAAAGAATATTAATCATAAAAATGATAATTCTCCATGTTGGAGAACATTAGCAAAAGCATAAAAATTCTCCACTCCCTTTGACTGGCATCTAAAAATTTTACCCACGGAAGAAATCATGGTAGTGTTCAAATATATTTCTAAAAGGATATTAATAGCAATGCTGCTTATAAGTCTCAAAAATTGTTCAAATGTCCAAAAATAGTCACAGATTACTAAATTATGATATATCTATGTAATGACATACTTTACAGATCTTAAACAATTTTATAGAAGATGATTTAATGACATGGGAAAATGGTCATGATATATTGCTAAGGCAACAACATGATGCCATTTCTGAAAAAAAATGTAGAGATAAATATACACTTTGTAAAAGGCAAGAACAAACATGCAATATTAATAGTACAACAAATAGTGATCATTAGTCTGTCCCCTCTAGGAGTTTTCAAAATTTTCCACAATGACTCTCTCTAGGCCCCTCCCTACCTCATACACAGGGACAATTCATTCATGTCTACATTTCTCAGGTAAAAGAGCTGGCAGGCAGTGGGAGGAGGCCTCAAGTTTTAATTCTCAGCCCCATGGCCAATATGGTGGCCGAACCTTGCAGCAGCCATTTGCAAACTCACACACCTCTAGCTGGTTGGGCTTCCCAACTTACATCCTAACTAGAGTCCTGGGGAAACAGTCCAGTTGGGTTAAGTTTTTTAGGGGCCTCTGATGTCAGAGGAATGTGGTGGAGGGTGTTTTGAGCAGCACTCCATAAAACACAAAGACATGACTCTGAGAGACCGTGCTCTCTGTCCCCTGCACATTCCTGTGTCTGCAGGCTTCCTGCCTCCAACACAAAACAGTGGCTCTGTTGTGCACTGCATAGAAGAAGAGATAGGCTTAGGCCAGCTCATGTGAACACATAGGGCAGTAAACCGGGCTGGAACACTTGAGGAAAATTATTTAGTTATGATCATTATTAGCCACTTTTAATCACAATAATGAACTAATACAGCAGTACTTATGCTTGGGAAAGTCAAAGAGGATCCATTAAAAATCTAATTAAAAGCCAGTCCTTAAGAAGAATCATGGCTTATTTATCTCTCTATTAGGTAATATAAACTAGTGAACTGTGCAGCTTGGAAATTTTCCACCAGTCAAGCTGGTAAGGAATATTCCCTGTTCGGCTGTAAAAGTACAATAAATCCTACTTTAAGGGAACTCTCACTATGTTTTAAGAAGAGAGACAATGAGGGAGGAAAAAAGCAAGGGAAAGAGGAAAAAAAATGTCAATAACAAAGTTTCTTCATTTATATCTTGCCATTTTCCAAAGGCAAGTCCCATATTTATATTTTCATAGAAAAAAGTATAAAGAGTAGGCTATTGGTAACAGACTTTGAGAAACAGAATGTGGTTAATAATTATTACAGGCCTGGCACTGTGCTAGGTGCTGAGGTAAAGAGACCAAAGTAAAAGGAAACTAAGGTAAGGCACAAAGATGAAGTCTGGAGTAAAGTTAGAAGACAGTATTGATCACCAGAGGGACTTGTTTAAGGTAGACTGAGTTATACTCTGAGCTTCCTAGTGGCCAAAGTAAAGGAAGATAACAAACGTTCAAAACATAGCAATTCCCTCTATGGAAATAAAGTCCTTTCTGACAACCAAAAGCTGGAAAGAATTTCTTCTGTGAGTTTCAAAACAACAATGTCCCGACAATACCCTTTGAAAGGCCACTGTCCTGGCAAGTTTCAAGACTGCTTCTTAGGATGCCCCTTGTGCAGCAAAACCAAGTCTCTAAAGGTTTAAATCAATGAGGTCCAGGCAGTGAGGTGTCTGATGAGACAGGCAAGTGAGGGGACTATGTCAGAGCACACCCAGCACACGTTTGTGCATATAGCCCACTCACAGTCCACTCAGCTGGAGAAGAGTTGCCATAGAGCTTCTACCCTGCTTATTAGGGGGAAATCCTACTAACATGCAAATTTTAAAAGTCTCAAAAAAAGATCACAATCCTTTTCTTACGATCCTAGAGAAAGGTTACCTTCTAACATCCAGTAGCTCAGGGTCAATTCAGTTTCAATTAATAAGTTTGCTGGGTTTGTATTTAGCTGCTACAACATACAGGAGAAACAAGCGGACAGCATAAACTCTGCTACCATGGAGTAGAAGGCACAGATAGGAAACAGCAAGAATAGCAGCAACATCTTGACTGACTAGCCAGACACAGGTGATATGCTTTACGTAAATTACATCAAGGAATCCTTACAACAACCCTTAGAAAGAGTTATAACCGCCACCCCCATTTGACAGAGGAGGTGCGTTATCAGGAGGAATGGAAATCCTCAGTGTCAGACACTGGAGCTGAATTTAAGCTCAGTTTCAGAGACCACCTATCATGGCCAGGGACTGACTTCTCAATGCTCTCCTATAATGAAGAGCAGAAGAGTCACATCCGGCTGGCAGGTGAGGCACGTGAAGAGGAAATGGAGCGTCCTAACCAGCTCCAGGCAGATTTGCCATTACAGTCACTTTAGGACCAGTCAACAGACTGAGCAGCAACATCGAAGGTGCATTCGGTCCTCATTTGTTCCACTGGTGGCTTGTAGCATTGACCATGTACCAGGTTCTATGCAATTCACTGCAGAGAGAGAGAGCCCCTGCCCTGGGTCCCTGAGGAACTCTGACTTGTAGGGGTGGTCCCAGGGGGCTTGGGAGCCTGGGAGAAAGATGTCCAACGTCCACTTTGCATACTTCATGAGTAATTAAGATGATTGCAGGTGGAGGCAATATAACCCATAAATGTGTAAGAGAGTATGGGCTAGTCCGGGTTTGACAAGGGTCAAGGGAAGCAGACAGAGTGAGAGGGGAAAAAATAATGTGAAGAGTAAACACATGAGGACAGAGAAGCAAACAGGGATGTGTCCAGTCCAGAATTTGGGCTTTATTCTGAGAGCAGTGGGGAATTCTGAAAGATTTTAAGCAGAATTAAGTCAAGGTCAGATGGGGGTTTTAGAAAGGCCACTCCACCTGCCTAGGAGGAGGCGCAGAAAGGTGGGATGAAGACAGAGTAGCTGTAGCAGGCTGGGCAGAAGGTTAGGGGATGTGAAAGAGGGCAGCGGCAATGACAATAGAAAAGGAAGGGAAAAGAGATGCAGGTAAGATGAAAGTTGAAGCAGATTCCACACTGAAGGTGGCAGGTGATGCAGAAGGGACGGGGGCACACAGTGGCACTGTAGGGCTTGCAGTATCCACACACTATGTGCAGGAGGGCCCTTGATGTCTCTGGGGTTCAGGGAGCATCCCAAGGAAGAGATTCCCCCTGGAGACGCTGCTGTCTGTTTCTGCGCCCCAGTTGGAATGTCTAACTCTTCTTCTGGCACAGATGAAGAGAAACTTTGATCACTGCACATTCTGTATGAGGTACAGTCTCAGGCTGTTTCCCGCCACTGATCATATGTTGCAAGGAGGACTAAAATTTGAGGTTTCGGCTAAAACTCTCGCCAGGGAAAAGCAAAAGGCAAACTTGAACTAATTGCTCCGTTGGTTGAGATGACCTTTAGAAACAAGTCTGAACTTTTGTCAGCATGTTATCGGTATTTCCATCAGGAAGTATTTCAACCAGCTAATGTTTGCCAACTGGGAGGACCAAGTGTTCGGTTCAGCATCAGGGTTTCTGTGCTAATCTGACCTTCTGAGGTATTTAAAGATGCAAAGGCCAGATTCATCACTTGAGTTCCCAATGCCATCACCTGAATGCCATTGTGTTACATCCACCAATGCGTGCCTGGACTTTCTCCATATCTTTTCCTCCAAAGAAAAAGAAAAAAAGCCTGATGCCCCAACTTTCAAACTGTCCTTACACATTTTTTAGAATCCCATGCTGCTGAGCCACTCATCACCAACCTGCTTCCATAAGAGAAAGCATGTTTAGCAATTAGACACTTGGGCTTTGGTGCCAGTGCACAGAGCTTGAATCCTGGCTAGCTGTATGTCCTCGGGCAAGCTATTTAATGTACAAAAGCTTCAGTTCCCCATTTGTAAAGTGTTACTTCGAAGAGAAGTCATCTTACAGGTTAGATAATTGTGAGGCTGATACGAGATGGGTCTTGAGATGGTGCTTGATGATGGCACATAGATAGTTCTCGATATATGTAGCCATCATCAGTCAAAAAGTCTTTAGTACACTTAATCTTGCAGGTGTATGTTCATTTCAGCACTGATGGAAGCCCATGTCGCTGACACAAAACCAGAGACTGTGCTCATTTTCTTCTTCTTTATAAGCTGAAGCAACAGATAAAATCATTTCTGCATAATCCAATACCTCCAACTATATTTCACTGCTCTGTGAAGTAGCAGCAGGAGAAACCCAGAGTTTAATTAAAGTCTTGTTGTGTGGAACATAAGGAAGGAGAAGGAGCCTTTTCTGGAAAGGGAGTCCATAAGACACTGATTACTGGGTAGGGGGCATGCAGAGAGACAAATGGCAATCCTCGAAAAGGGCATCAGAGGAGGGCTTTTTCTCACTCTAGACATATTCTGTAGGCTGCAGTCCCTCTGATGAAGCCCCAACCCTTTAGAACACTTGGTGCTCTCCATTTTCCCCTAGTATGAGTCTCCCCGTTAGAGGGGTTTCTGCAGTACCCCTTTGACTGAGAATTATTGCTGGGGGTGAGCCTAGACTCCAGGGCTGCAGCTGGAATGGAAACTGCCTGCCTTGTCTCTTTCCATCACACAGGCTGTGTGTTCTTGAGTTACCACTACAACTGACTTGGCCTCTTGTTCAGGAAACAGCTCTTCTTGCCTACTCCATTCCTTGTGTGAGCTGGTGGAATGGTGGATGGGGCAGGCAGAGGAAGGGTGTTGGGTCACTATGGTTAGAGGAGAAAGGGGGAAATGACAGGTGCAGGGTTCTCAGAATGTCACAGGGAAATGCTAGAAGGTAACAAAAGCTCCCTTTGATGTTTCTTGGATCTAAGTTGGCTTGAGTTAGGACTAGAACAATAGCTCACTTTTGATCCCCAAAGAGCAAAAAAAGAGTCATTTATTAACAGCTATGAGAATTACTACCTCCAGATTCCAGAAACTGGTGAGACGGAGAGGAAGATGGCTCCCACATAGAAGTACTGGATCAAGATAGAGGGGGCTTTCTGCAGTATGGAGGTGTGGTGGTGGTGTAGAGGATTGAATGTGTGCCAGAAAACAGCAGAGAATACTGAGAAACATGAAGAATAGGAGGGGCACCTGGGTGGCTCAACTGGTTAAGCATTCAACTTCGGCTCAGGTCATGATCTCATAGTTTGTGAGTTTGAGCCCTATATGGGACTCTGTGCTGACGATTCAGAGCCTGGAGCCTGCTTTGAGTTCTGTGTCTCCCTCTCTCTCTGCCTCTCCTCTGCTCACACTCTCTCGCTCTCAAAAATAAATAAACATTAAAAAATATCTTTTTAATAAAAAAATGAAGAATAAGAGTATTATTGAGTGCTGTCATTTGGCTGCTCCGTGCTAACTGTTCTATCTTCTTTAACCTTTACAGCAACCTCAGCTGTCTGAGTCTGGTCCCAAGGCTCCCAAGGATAATGCTCTCCTATCTCCTGCGCTGACCTGTCTCCACACAAGGTGCGCTAGCACTGGACTAGGAGGTAAGACACCTGAGTCTTTACTTACTGCTGTGTGACTTTAAGTCACAGAAGCTTCCTGAACCCCAGGTGTCTCCCTCATCTATCACATGAGGTATATAAATATCTGCTGGCCCTTCCTCAAGGGGTTGAAAGGAGCAAATGACTTAAGGCATGTATGGTTCTGTATAAAATCAACTCTTCCATTATTCACATCAGGTCTCTCCAGTTCTAAGGGGACTGTGATGAAAGGTGAGTACAAATGAAGAGGTGACTTATTATTCAAAGGTGAAGACTCTCAGGTGGATCAAACAGAGCCACCACGCTAGGCACAGCCTGTCTGTAGAGGTTTTATCATCCTGACATAGCCCTCCAGGGAGAGGGTGAGGGATATTCCCAGACTCCAGCTGGGCAAGGGTCAGCACAGAGCAGTGAGAGTCCAGCCAGGAAAGATAAAACTCACACCAAATCACCTGTGAGGCTGCGTCACTGGCCAGAATAATGTCTTGAGCAACATTATGCCCAACCCTGGTCTAAGTGTCTGCATGCTCTTCCTGTTGCCTCTGGCCATTCTCAGCCTCCAACAACCTCCCTCTTGCTTATTGGCACTGCACCCTGCAAGCAGCCCAAACTGCTCTAGTGAAACACTCTTGTGTTTCCTCTTGCTGAAACACTGCCAGCCTCCACAGCAGACCCCAGCGTACCTCCAACACAGCGGTGGCGCCAGGTGGCCAGAGGGCTCATCCAGTAATTACAGCACATTCATTTAATATTTATTGGTAAATGCTCATGCAGTGCGGGGGGCATGTAAACAATGGAAATTTATCCTTCAGACCCAATCTTTCACATCCTATTAGGCTTTTAGTCTAAAACTCCTTTTCTTACACTGCAGCCTCCCCTTTCCCAGTCTCTCAGGTACCTTGCTTTCTCCTTGGGAGTGAGAGGAGCTGTATCTCTTAGTTCTCTGTACTTCCAGAAGCACCAGCACCTCAAAAGGGGTGGGGGGCTGAAGCCTGTATACGTGATGGTCACCATCATGCCCAAGCCCATCCTTCTTCCAACATTTGAGGAAATCTCCTTATTTTGAGTTTTGCTGGGAGGCAAAGCCCCCTTCTACCAGATAATGTCAGATATTTGCTTCCTGGACTCCCTTGCAGTAATTATAGAGACATGTCCTCAAGGCTGTACCAATCAGACAGAGGTCATCCACAGGTGAATGAGGAGTATGTTCCTTGAAGAAGTGGCGATTTAGAAGAATCATTTTCAGAGGCTGGGCAAGACAGTGTCCTGGGGGAGCAGTGGCTGGAGCGGGCAGTGGTGTGTACCACTCACCTCCACAGCCGGGTAGCAGTAGCAGTGTTGCCCTCAGGGCAAGTCTCCAGGGTGATTTTGGGTGTTGTTTCTGCCTGGGTGGTTTCCAGGTCTCATTTCCCATCTCTCTGGGAAATTCTGTAGGCCAACTAGTATCATTTTTAATGCATTCCTTTTCTGCACAAATCAGCTAAATCTGATTCTATAGCTTGAGATTAGGAATTTTGAGTAATACACCAAATGACACAAATAATAGTAGTAGTAATACTAACTAACAAATAATAGTTAGTAGTAATACTACTACTAACAGCTAGTGTCTACTGAGTATTTCCACATTCCAGGTATTGTCTGAAAGTTTTTTTTATATAATAACTCATTTACTCCTAAAACATACCCTCAAAAGTAAGCACAACCAGTAATCCAATTTTACAGTCGAAGAAGCAGAATGTTGGAGAGGTAAGTAACTTTGCTGAGGTCTTCAGGGTCACCCTTTCCTCTAGCACCTCCTAAGGAGTTAGGCTGAAGTATGGAATTTGAATTAAAGTGATCATGCTTGGGGCTGCTGACTCTGGCTCCTCTGGGTTTGGAACTGAGGTGAGCCTTCTTTAAGGGAGACCATTAACAATGTCAAGTGTTCTCTGCAGTGAGGCTGAAACTTCTTCCAGAGGAAGCAGACTGTGGCATTTCCCTTAGTCAGCCTTGTTACAAACAGTGAGAGTCAGGGCCCGATGTGGGATAGGTCCCCAGGGCTCCCTTCTGGTTATGTGTCACACATTGGTCCAGATCCTGAGAGCAGTCAGGTAAACTAACAAGATAATTTTCATGGTCCTACTGAGACTTCAAAGACTCCAGACGCACAGACACACTGAAAGTAAAATAGAAATGTCACATTCTAATAAGTACTCTGAAGAGAGCAAGCTAGGACATGGCAGGAAAGAAGCGATGGTTATCAGTGTGTGTGTGGGTTCTGACTTCGGGGCTCTGATACTCAGGGAAGGTCTCTAAGGGGACAGGGAGGTGTGACTTTAAAGCCAGAGTTCTAACTCAGGGCTTCTCACACTTTCACATGGATGGAATCCTCTGGGGATCTTGTTTCAATGCAGATTCTGATTCAGAAGGTCTGAGTGGGGCCTGAGACTGTGTTTCTGACAACCTTTCAAGTAATATTCATGTTGCTGGTCCCTGGACCACACCTGAGTACCAAGGCTCTAAATGCCAATGAGGGAAGAGCCTGCCTCACCTGGGTGGGGGTAGGGGGTTGCTTTAGAACTGCTTGTGGAACGAGAATGGCCAAGGCAGAGAAGAACCAATGGAAAGGCAGATGAGGACTAGCCTGGCTTGTTAGAAGCACCCAAAGCAGATTAGCAGGGCTAGGGAAAGTGCTAGATAAGATCCAAGAGGCAGGAAAGAGCCAGATCATGTAGGGCTTTGCATGAAGGGCAATGGGAACTCTGAAGAGGGTGCTGTCATTGACAATTTTTCCCTCCATTGTTCTGTTTGTATATAAGAAGCCGAGTCTGCCCTGTGCTTCTGCCTGGACTATTCTGGGCATGCACCCAGTTCAGGCAACCCCTCATAGATTTGAGGGGGTTCTGCAAAGAAAGCATTCATGTAGCCCACTCTACATAGCTAAAATGTAAGCAAACAACTTTCCTTGCTCTGGAGTTTGGGGAGGGAGAATTTCTTAACAAATGTGTTCAGCCTCACAAAATTTTAGGACACAGCTTTTATTATTTCCCAGGATTTAAACACACATACATAGGCAGCACCAAAAACACACCAACAGAGAAAATTCCAGGTACTCACTCACCCCTGATGCAGAGACCTTATTCCCCAAGTATGTGATTATTGTAGTTGGTTCAAGAAAAATAACATAAAAATCCTGGCATCAGTCAATCCCCTCCCCCCGCCCTTCCTAGCCAAGTCACAATTACTTCAGACTTCCTTGTGGAATGAGAAATGATGATTAAAATGTTAAACCCACCCGTCATCTCAAAGTGTCTGGTCCAAAAGCAGAACAAAGAGAAGACAACCAATCATTCCCAGGAGATGAATCATGACCTGGCCATAAGCAGAGCCTCTCAGTGATGTGTTATCTTTATGATTCTCTTTTTTTTTTTTTTTTTAAGTTAATTTTTT
>NW_027528977.1:16041023-16328026 GCF_008692635.1 Crocuta crocuta | reverse complement strand
GTTTTTTTTTTTTATTATTCTTTTTTTTTTTTTTTTTTTAAGTTTATTTATTTTTGAGAGAGAGAGAGAGCACAGCTCAAGAGAGTGCACATGGAAAGAGAGAGGGAGAGTGAGAATCCCAAGCAGACTCCCAGCTGCCAGCGCAGAGCCCAACATGGGGCTCAAACTCACAAACCATGAGATCATGACCTGAGTTCAATCGGATGTTTCACTGACTGAGCCACCCAGGCGCCCCCCGACTCTCCTTCTTGGGCACTGGCCTTCTGCAATGGGTTTTGTGCATTATGAAACCACTCCCTGTGTGAGAACTGCTCAATCTGCAGAGCTCTCAGCCTACTTAATCCAGTCATGGGATGGTGATTAAGAGGTCAACAGTGACATTTCCAGAGAACAACCTCTGTCTTCCCAGCAGCTAGCTTATCCTCACAGTGTCTCAGGACCCAGAGAGCTCTGGGGACCCATCCCATGTTGAGACCTCACTCTCGTGGTTTGTATTGAGGGAAAATGCCACAGTCTAGTCCGTCTGTAAGAAGCTTCAGCCTCACCACAGAGAACACTTAACAGTGTAAATGTTCCCCCTTAAAGAAGGCTCACCTTGGTTCCAAACTCAGAGGAGCCAGAGTCAGCAGCCCCAAGCACAAGGACTTTTTTCAGTTTTGTTAAGATATAATGGACAAATAAAATCATCACATGTTTAAGGTGTACAATGTGATGATTTGATAAACATGTACTGAGAAAGGATTTCCCATCTAGTTAATCAACACACACATACCTTCACATATTTATCTTTTCTCTTTCAATAGAAATTTCTTGAGTGAAAGAGTCAACTAGTCGATTACGTACCATAAGGTGCAAACTTCCCTCCCTCCCTCTCTATTGATGGATCCATTGCTCTATCTATTTAGTCTCTGTGGGCTTTCCTACAACAAATCCTCATCAGAGTGGTAGAGGGAAAGGCACTGGCATCTTAGGGTAGGCTGGTGACTCTACCCTGCTCTTTGAGAATCTGCAGTGTGGTGAGAGGCATCCCAGGAAGGTTGTTGAACAAAGCAGAGTCCCCTTGTGCTCCGGGTAAGAGTTCCCTGCAGAAGACCGACCAAAAAGGGCAGGACCCTCAGGAAGTTTTCATTCAGAAGAGGAAAGGCCTGGCACTGGCCCTGGCGCTGGGTTGGTTTGACCTTGGCCATAGGGAGTTGCAAGGGGATTACAGGAGAAAAGAATTTCCCCAATAGTTTATGAAGAGTGTTATTCAAAGGTCAAGGGGATTGGGGGTCTTTTTCAGACTTCAGAGAGATCAAAGGGAGCATGTATTAGGACTAGGATTTGTTCAGGTCAGGAGGCTGTGATTATTATGTAGGGCTGGCATAAGTATCAGCTGGACAAAGGACTATGCAGGTCCTACAGCAGAGGAAGGAAACATCACAGATTCCCTTTCACCTCTCTGCCTGCCGTCTTCTACTATCTGTGCCTTCTCTCTCTTCTTCCTTCCCCCTTCCCTACATTCTCCTTTTTTCCCCTACGTCTCTCTCTAGCTTACTAAAACTCTCTTTTCTAGAACCCATCTAGAATAATAAAATAATCAAAATTGGGTTTTTTCTGCTCTCTTACTTACTCTAAGAGAAGAGACAGTGCAGAGGAAATTTGTCTTGAGAGGCTAACAGTAATAGAAAACACATTATAACTCAATGCCTGGAAAGTCTAGTCTTCGGAAATTCTAGAATAAATTAGAGAATATTGCAATTAACAAAATTTCCCAAGAATATTCTTTTTGACTTCAGACTGGAGAAAAGCTAATCAGAGTCTAGTTCAGGACTTCATATATAGTCAAAGAAATATTATTGAACTGATGGGTCTTGGGAAGCCTATCAAAGTCCTTAGAGGATAATAAAAGATATGCTCTCACCCCAAAAGCAAGGTGCATGTGTACACATATGAAGGAACACATAGCAAAAAGTCCATGGTGGATTAGCTCGTGATGAGCTTAGGTATTCTTTTCTACATTTTCCAAAATTTTCAGATTGAGTGCCCAGAACTTCCTTAATTATTAATAATGAAATTGTCATTGTAAAAATATTAAAAGTTATTTAGAAAAATAATACTTCCCAGGTGTATTTTTCTTAGGTTGTGTCTCTTTGTCCACAAAACCAGTTTGTTGCTTGGCTTGCCGGGCCAACTGACAATCATGGTCTCCAGCCCATGCAGGATTAAAACAGCCTATGTAAGGTGCAGAATCCCAGGAAACCTCATTTAACTTTCTAGGAGCAGGGTCTGGGATCCTCTCTGCATTTGGCTTCCCTCTAGGATGTGTAACCTGTGCATACATAACCCAGTCCTGACCACAACTGTCCACTGCTTCAATCGAATTACCTCAGATTAAAATATACAGGGTTCAGCAATAGGGGGTATCCAACTGCAAGGACTTCTCAGGTCCAAGGCCAACCCATACTGGCTAGAAACAGCAGGAACTGGCTGTATTTTGAAGCAAAAAACCCAAACCTCTCCTTTTCTCTCCTTTTGCTTCCCCTGTTTCATATTTGCCTTCTTCCTATTTTCTTAGCTTCTCTTTTCCTCTCCACCTTCAGATATCATACCATTTTTAATTTTTTTAATTTTTATGACTTTTTATTTTTTTTAATAGTTTATTGGTGAGTTGGTTTCCATATAACACCCAGTGCTCACCCCCACAAGTGCCCTCCTCCATGCCCATCTCCCCTCTTCTCCTCCCCCCACCCCCGTCAGTCCTCAGTTTGTTCTCAGCATTCAGGAGTGTCTCATGGTTTGCCTCCCTCCCTCTCCCCCAATATTTTCCGCCCCTTCTTCTCCCCCATGGTCCTCCATTAAGTTCCTCCTAATCCTCCTATATGTGCAAACATATGGTATCTGTTCTTCTCTGCCTGACTTATTTCGCTCAGCATAGTACCCTCGAGTTCCATCCATGTTGCTACACATGGCCAGATTTCATTGTTTCTCATTGCCATGTAGGATTCCATTGTATAGATGAACCACATCTTCTTGATCCATTCGTCTGTTGATAAGACATTTAGGCTCTTTCCATGTTTTGGCTATTGTTGAAAGTGCTGCTATGAACATTGGGGTACATGTGCTCCTATGCATCAGCACTCCTGTATCCCTTGGGTAAATTCCTAGCAGTGCTATTGTTGGGTCCTAGGGGAGTTCTGTTGTTAATTTTTTGAGAAACCTCCACACTGTTTTCCAGAGGGGCTGTACCAGTTTACATTCCCAACAAGAGTGTAGGAGGGTGCCCGTTTCTCCACATCCTCGCCAGCATCTAGAGTTCTCTGATTTGCTCATTTTAGCCACTCTGACTGGCTTGAGGTGGTATCTAGGAATAAACCTAACCAAAGATATAAGAGATCTATATCTACACATTCGATATCATACCATTTGGTACCTACTGCACCCAAGGACATCTGGGGGCTGCCTCCACAAATATATTTCTCCTGAGATACATACTACTAGTAAAATGAATGTTTTTACTCCCATCTTACAGATGAGAAGCCTGAGAATCAGATCAGTCAAATGGCCAAATAGAAGTCACAGACCTAGTGTGTACTAAATGGCAGGCCTCCCCAGACCCTGGAGATCTTCCTGCTTCAGCCTGCTGTCCTCTTCCTTCCTTCCTTATTCATGCTGTCCCTTCCTGTCACTTTCCTTTCTTTACCCCTCCTCTTTCTCCTAAAAGCAGCAAAAAGAAGTGGGCAAAGGTAGCTGTGACAGCTCAGTAAGGTAACAGCATGCATTCTCTCAGATACACACTGAATGCTAATAGTGTGGCATACATTGCACTGGACCTTCTGAGTGAAATAAGTTAAAATAAGTTAAAAAAAGAAAGATACATTCCTTGCCCTCAAGTTGCTTATGGTCTAGTGGATGCTCCCTTTACCTTTTCTGTTCAAAAGATAAAGATATGAAGGTTTGGAAGAATTAATTAGTTTCAATGTCATAGTTCAAACCCAAAATCCTTCTTCTTAGTTCCAGATTTCTCTCTTTCTTACAGTTTTTTTTAAACTTTATGTATTTATTTTGAGAGAGAGAAAGAGAGAGAGAGAGAGAGCAGGGGAGGGGCAGAGAGAGAGGGAAAGAGAGAGAATCCCAAGGAGGCTCTGCACTCAGAGTGCAGAGCCTGATGCAGGACTTGAACTCAGGAACCGTAACTCCTGAACTGTCAGATCATAACCTGAGTCAAAACCCAAGAGTTGGACACTTAACCTACTAAGCCACGCAGGAGAGCCCCTTGGCTCCAGATTTCAAGTTTAATGGCACGGCACTCTGAATATCAGAAAAAGCACAGCTTCCCAGAATCAGCCTTCACCTTTGACTTTCTAAACAGGAAAGAGAAGGGAAGGAGAGAGTGGTGGGGCGGGGGTTGGGGGAGGGAAAGCAGGTCCTTGTCCCTTATACTGCTGATAACAGGCAATGACTCGCTGATCATTCCCCCCTTTTCCATGAGGGAGAGCACATACTTAATGGCACCCAAGGCTGTCAGGCGAGGGTTTGCCCCAGTGGATATGTAAACCAGAGAAGTAAAAGGTGAGGCCCTGGAGCACAGGACTCCTTTCAGCTTCTCTGTTTTCAGTTCTCACAGCCTCCACTAAACAAAGAAGCTGTGCTTCTTATCCATATGTTCCTGGATAGAGAGAATTTTAATTCTTTCAGCTGAAAAATAGGCTCCCACTGACCAGAGAGGGCAGAGTCAGACAGGATTGCAAGCTTTGAGGTCCTAGGAGAAGGTGGTGATTATGTTGATGATGATGATGATGATGATGATGATGATGATGATGATGTTGTTGATGACACAGAATGTTTATGGAGTGTTTATGTGCCAAACGTTGTGCTAAGTGATTTTACATAGTATCTCATTTAACCTCCAGTAAAATAATGCCGTGACATAGGCATACCTCACCATAATCATTGTAAAGACAAAGAGTCTCAAGCTGGGAGACAGGAGATAACTTGCCCAAGATCCCGTTAGAGAGTGACAGAGCTAGACTTGATCCCGGGCAGTCCAGCTCTAAAACCACACAGGTACCACGGTGTTATTGTCTCCCTGGCAAAAGCTATAAAGCGCAGACACGGTTCACCCTCAGTAAATATTAGTTTCCTCTTCTATTTTTAAAACTCTCTTGGGGAAGTTATTTTCACAAACCTCCCAGCTCTCTGATCTGTCAGTGACTCTCCATTCTGCCATACAGCCACCTCTGTGGCCAGGTGGGGAGACGTTGTTAGTGTCTACCTCCCATCCCTCATGCTGCGGATGAGCCCTTGGAATCCTCAGCTGGCTGCCACCAAATGTCACCTTTGTGCTGGAGGCTTTCCCTGCAAAGCCCAGATTCCCTGGTGATTTGTAAGCACATTAACATTTAAGAACCACTGCTCCAGAGAGCATTTGTGCTTGGCTTCTCTGAACAACCATTTATCATATTTCACGGTTTTAAAGAAAAAAAGCAAAAACATAAAAAGCCAGGCACACTGGAGGAGCTGACGGGATAACCTCTGACCTGTGGCTGAGGATGGGAATAAATGCACAGCCAGCTCGAAGGCTAGGGCTGCTTCCTCCCACCCCCATGGCTCCCCTCCCCCCTGGCTGGATGGACTTGTAAATGGCCTGGGGGGAGAGAGGGAAGAAGGGAGAGGGCTCAGCACACATCACAAAGGGTCTGGGGCAGGCCTCCTCAGCCAGGTGCCTGCCACTTACAAGAAAGAATTTTCTCAGGATGAACTCTACCTCTTGCTCTGGGGACCTCCAGGAGGGGTTGATGGCTTTCTTTTTCATTAAATAAGGGTAGGGGGTACACAGCAGGGTAGGAAGGAGCCTGGGAGGGGAGGAGAGGAAGAGGGTTTCAGGCAGTGCCGGCAGGGGGCCAGCTGGGCCTCAGACTCCTAGCCTGGGCCAAGTAGAGCCAGAGAGACCCACAAGTTCATAACTCATCTTAATGAAGGGCCTCTGTAAACCTGCCATGCCCTCGGGTTTCGGCAGGAAGCTCCTGGCCATTCTCCTGACATGGGTCTCCGATTGTGCAAGGGTTATGGGGCTCTTTCCTCTAGGGGGGAGGGGTTATGGCATGTTTTGGAGTGACCGGATGGTTTAGAACCTTCTCACATCAGGGCCTCCAAGGAGAGGGGATGCTGAACTTAAGGGTCTGCTTTGGGAAGGTCCAGAAAGTCACTAGAAGCATCCATCAGCTAGTGGGAGGTCTGAGTAGTGGGCATCAGTGGTGGTAGTAAGAGGCTGGTTAGAATGAATTATATTTAAAATTCCAGACTTATAAAAAATTCATTCTAAGCCAGACCCTGCACTGTGCTCTTCTGCATACACTGCCTCACTCCTCACAATGACATGTACTATCAGCCCAGCTTTCCAGTTGAAAAATGGACAGCTGGAGAGCCAGCATCTGAACCCAGGTCAGTGGGTCTCCACACCCCACACTGTAAGGTTTAGGGAGTACTGTACAAGGTAAGGTTATTTGTTTTCACTTTTAACATGAATAACTCTGTAAGGTCACTGTTATTAACACATTTTGCAGATGATGAAGATAGAACTCAGAGAGGTGTAAGAGATTTGCACAGAGTAACACAGTAAAATGTCTGTAGCTAGAACGTGAGAGCCTCTGGCCACTCCAGCAAACTGACCCACAAGTGGAAAACATGCTAAATTAGCCATAGCTCTCTGTGGGTAGTTGAAAACGCTCAACCTTTTCTAGCTTTTTCCCGATTTCTCTCCTATACTCCTAAAGAAGCTCACATAGATATCAAAGATACAGGGCTCATATGGATACTCCAATTTTTTTTTTAATCTGCAGAACTTCCAGTTTGAGTTTTGACAAAGATTTAGTCAAGATAATGTTGGAGTAACTATTATTTTTTAATACTGTCTGCCTTGCCTGTTTCTAAAAGAATAATGAGGCAGTTTATTGGAAAAAAAAAAGTAACACATAAGCCTCCTTCGTCCACCGCACTGGAAACTTCTCGAAGCTGGATGTTTGTCTACTGGCTGTTTATATTCTGCTGTTCCCACCCCAGTGCCCAGGATTTTGAGAAGCATCTGTGTGCATGTGTGTTGTGTGTGTAAAATCATGTGGCAGAAGGGGAGAAATGACTGCACCAGGGCTAAGAGTTACCAGTTTGCCATTTAATCAGTCTGGGTGTTCTTGGAAAAAAGTGGAGAAATGACAGATCTAGAAGTAATGTCATTTAGCACTTTTTTTTTTGTCTATGAGACCCACTATTTATCCTTTGCCTCTGCCTGATACCGTCATCAGCAACCATATGCAACTTGGCCCTCCATTCAGCTATGTTTATCCCTGCCTTCCTCTTGCCTCAATAACACCACTTACCCAGTCATTGGTAGGTGTGTTCCCAGCAGTCCAATAGAGAGGGTAAATTCTCAATTTGAACTTATCTATTTTTCTTACCACTCAAAAACAAATGCAGTGATCTCAGAATCAAATAACCTGATCTTTATTGAATGACTACCATATGTGACTTAACTTAGCCAAGATAAGAATTTGGTTCTCTTAGTTGGCAGTGAGATGCACTATCTGCCAGTACTATTTGGGAACCAACTGGTCACCCCAGGGGCATACAAAGGCCCCATGCCAAACTAAACTCATTGTCAACTCTACTTCTGTATTTATTATGTGTATCTGCATTTACGTATCAAATGGATATGCCAATCTGGATACATGTGTATATATACATATATGGACAAAAGGACATATATCTATTCTCTTAACAGAACACACTCCTATAAAAAGACTTGGGGTTAACTGGCCATTAAAGCTCTAATGACCTACCTCCCCACTCCCTCCAAAGCACACATACCTGAAAATGAAATAAGAGAAGAAAAGAGATGACCACCAATCCATGATGAGAACTTTCAGCAAACGGGAAGTAGCACTGAGTGCCATCACACGCCTTAGTTAAATTTAACACAGTCCCATATGATGATGAGATCTGGGGTTGCAAACTGGCAAACAGGAAATTGTCCTTGCGATCTCTTCAAAGGATAGCTTCTCCAGTGTGTTTGTCAGTTCAGAGTTTAATTAGCCGTCTCTATGCACTCAATCTGGGCTCAGCAGGGAAGACCAAACACTGTCAGGGCTGGAATTGGCCATCACAGGTCTCTGGGAAGTTCATAGTATTGCCCAGAGCTCTGTCCACTGGGAGCAGGCATGCCAGCCACCCTCCAGGAATTCCTCCTTCCCCTTCCCAAGTTTTAATGGCCCCGGGGCAGGGGGGGGGGTGAACACCTGGAATTCTTCTAGACTGCCTGGCAATTAATGAGGTGAAGCTCATTATGGGCTACCGAAAATACCCACCTGGAGCAGAACTGTCCCTCCTGGTTAACTGTGCTTGCCTCACTTAACACACCCCTTCTCTTACGCAGCCCAGCATCTCACTCCCTTGGGATTTTACTCTCCTCAAGAGCAGTAGAGCAGTCTCCACCTTACTGATCTGAACATGCTCATGCTTGTGTTTGTTTTCCAAAAGTGTGCTCATTGAGACTAAGAATCAAAGAAAAGAATCCCAGAATCCTTAACCCTTTTTTGTTTCAGGTGTGTGTGTGTGTGTAGTAGCGACTGTGAATTAGTAAATCCTTTATGGTATAGCAGCAGAGCCTGTGAGCTGCAACAAAAAATTGAAGTGGTGGCGTACATTTTAAACTTGTGATATTTCACACACACAGATTTCCAGTTTATTCTGAAACAAAAAAGCAAAGAAACAAACCCCACAAAACCCAAAAAACTAACCAGAAGCAGTTGGCAAGCTGGGTCCATACACCTGCCTGATAAACATTGTTTGGAGTTAAGTGGAGCACCCCTCTCAGGTCAGGGAGACATTGCCTTTGGTTGTGTCTGCTGAGGGGCCCAGATGGACTAAAATCAAAGCTGGTCTAGTTGGCTTCCATGGGGAGGAAGGGGCCCCTTTTCCTAATTCACACAAAGCCTTGCTATGGGCCAGAGGAGCTCAATTCCTTTCAGTGGCCACCTGACCAACTTCACCCATTCATGTTACCTGCTTTTCCCAGCAGGAGGGTCTAATCCCTGCTACAGACAACAAGACCTTACAGCTATAAACTTTTTATAAGTTCAACAGCACCAACACATGGATTAGATTTCTACCCAGCTTTCAGAGAAAATTCTTACTGGGTTGCTATCCAAGTCCAGTCTTTTCTAGACCACAGCTTTCTTGCTTTCTTAAACTCAGCATCCCCTACCCATCTCTGCTCAGGCTTACTTGCTTCCTTGGGCCCTGGAAAAACAGAAAGCCTGACTCTTGGAGACAGAACAGGTCGGCTGGAAACACATGGGGCTTATTACACCACCGATTTATAAAGAATGAGAATGGCTGGTCCACTTTCCTTGTGGAGCGGCCTGCTGTCTCTGAGGCTGTCAGCAGACTTGGCCTTCTGCTTTTAAGACATCTTCTAACCCAGTGAGCAGACCTGGGCAGTAAAATGCAAATCATTCTGGCAGTCAATTAATCCCACTGAAATTGCTTCAACTAACACAGCAGTGAAACAGAGGGGGAAAGAGTTTTTCTCTCTGGTCTTTCTCTACTCAGAGATAGCCTGCAAAACTTAAAGAACTGTTACTTGTCCAGATCCACCCCGATTCCCCAAATCCAGGCCACATGCATGGCTGTTTAAGCCTTAATGAAAATTAATGAAACGGAAACAAGAAGGAGGTGACTGCTGTGAGTCAGAACGCCTGGTGTCAATACCCAAACCAAACACAGCCTGCCCCAGCACAGCAAGGCAGGTCGTCTTAAAGGGACAAGCAAGTGGTATGCAGTGCTCACCCAGTGCTAATACTGATGCATCCTCTCCCTAGTTTCTGGAATAATAGAAGATCTCATGAAAATTCCTTCTGATTTTCATGGCTGGATAGGCAGCGTGGCCAAGCCATGAGCAGGGACAACATGGGTGTTGCCAGGCAGCACCATTTAGCCCTCTTGAAAAGATGGCCCGGTGTTGGCATCTTTGATCTACAGTGGACTTGGCCACAGCACACTAGCCCGAAGCCCAGGGAGTTAGCACCAACCTTTATTCCACACGGGTGCTCCTGAAATCATTTCTCAGAGATCTTGATTCGAGGCAGTCAGCCTTCTGAACAAAAAAAGTCAACCCTCCTCTAAGGCCAGTGACGTTTCCACTCACAGCCACGGGGTGTCCTTCAGAAGCTCTACCATCCTGTATAATCGACTTTTATTTTCCTGTGAGAATGGTCAAGGCCGAGGAGCACAAACACCTTTACATCTTTTTTTTTTTTAAGGCTTAGAGGTTACACAGGCCAACCACCCCACTTTACGCATGAACAAAACATAAATGACTTGCAGGGGGACAAAGAGCTCAGATCAGGACCCAGGAATCCAAAGTCACTATTTTGAGTTCTAAAAGTGTGTGCCATTGCCCCAGTCCCTGTGCATATCATCTTTATTCTCCCACCACCTATTCTTCCCAGACCACCTACCAGTGGGGACTTCCCTGGCTTCTAAGAAGGTGGGGCAATGGAGGGAGGAGGGCAGGAGGTGCCCCAGATGCCAACATTGATGCCCCTCTGCATTTCTGGATGGTCCCTACTGCTGTTTTCTAAGCTGACTATTCGCCATGTTCTCCAAAGTAGGAAAACAAAGGTTTTAGGTAAGGTGGGAACTAAGCAACTCTACCTCCTACAGTTGGGGGTGGGCTGGATAGAGCCATCTGTCTGTCTGGCATTGATGAGTGATAACAACCTATCTGGCTTTCTAAGCTGTTCTCATCTTAGCCAGGTGGTATCTGGTGCTTCAGAAGTTTCAGAAGCCACAACATAGGTTACAGAGGGTCTAGAAGGGCATTCACAACATGCTGAGATCTACAGGCCCTGTACTCCCCTGTCAAAGTTTTTTCTCACAAGAAGCTGTTGCCACCATCACAACAGCAACATCAACAACAACAAAGGCAATGGGCACAGGCACAGCCATCCCAGAAGGAATCAGAGCACAAACCCAGGATTTCTTTCTTTCTTNTGCAACTATCTTTTCCCATTCTGTTGGCTGCCTATTAGTTTTATGAATTGTTTCCTTTGCCGTGCAGAAGCTTTTAATCTTGATGAGTTCCCAATAGTTTATTTTTGCTCTTGATTCCCTTGCTTTTGGGGATGTGTCAAGTAAGAAGTTGCTGCTAAACCCAGCATTTCTGAACCAGGATTTATAATGGCCCCGGAAGTGAGCAAGAGCAGAGAGAGGGATGTAGTGTGGAGGGAGCAAGGATTACACCACAAACAAGACATGGGGCAGCCGTCCACTGAAGAATCAGACTGAGTACTGGTTGCTAAACCTGTCTGTGCGTAAAAATCTCCAGGGGGCTTTGACAAATACAGATCCAGGTCCTTCTTCAGAAATACTGCATCTGAGTCTCCAGAGGTGGGGCCGGGGAACATGTGTTTTGAGCAAATGTGCCTAGCATTCTGATGTGAACAGCTCTGGACTTCTAGTCTGCATGTAAGTGCAAAGGAAACTTAAGGACCTCTGCCCAGTCATGGCTAGAGTTTTCTCCATCCTTCATTCTGGCTATCCATCATTAAGTTCAAGGGCTTCTTTAAGGCTGGCAGGCCCCTCTGTGGCTGTAAACATCTAGAAACTTCTTCTGGTGTCTGAATCCTGCAGTTCTTGGTCTCTGAGCGTCTGTGCTATCTCACTTCTTGAAAAGCACACTGGTTGCTCAAATCTCACGACAGGGTTTGGAGTTGGGTGTCATCTGTCCCTGATCTCCTGTGGCCCAACTAAGGCCTTCCTTACATGGCTTCTAGCCTAGACTATCTTCCCTTCGGTTCCAAAAAAACCCTATCACCTGACTGCTTTCCCCAAACCCCAACCCCATAAGACCCTGCCTGTACAACCTGCCTTCTGCCTATCCTTTCTGCCCCTCCTGATGGAGCCCTGTACTAGGGCTGCTGGTACTAGTCACATTGACCTCCTTTCAGACCCCTGAGAGCTCCCTCCTACATCAGGACTTCTGCATATGACTCATCCTGTCTTTGGAGTGCCTCCACTGGGTTAGATCTCCTAGTTCAGGTCTCATTGCTCAGCTCAGAATCACTCCTCAGGGAGCTCTAATGACACTTTATACTGGATTAGATGTCCCCTCTAAAGCCATCCTACTTTCCCTTCATACATTGACCCTTGTTTGTCATCATTTAGGTATGTGAGTGGTGAACTGACTGATGTCTGCCTCTTCCATCTGACTGGGGGCTCCAAAGAGGCAAGATCTGCCTACCCTGCTCAGCATTAGCCCTTGGCACATTAGTCCTCCTCCACCCTCTCCTAAATAATTCATCCTTCAAATCTCAGCTTGGACTTGGTGTTGGCCAAGGGCCTACCAGGAGAACTGAAGTCACTGTTAAGTACATCTTACAGAAGGAATTTAATGCAAGCAAACAGGTTATGCAGGTGAGATAAGAGCTGAGAGCCCAACAGAGGATGCTGAGCTATCCCACAGATAAGCAATGACAATAAGCTGTTCCCAATCCTATGTTGGAGGAGCAAAGCTGAGCAGGTGATGTGACCAGAGCCCAGGGATCAGAATGGCAGGAGAGGCAACCACCAAGGAGACAGTCAATACCAGAGGAGCTGGGAGGGAAAGAAGAAGGAAAAGAGTACCTTGGCCTCTCTCTTCCAGCCCCCTCTCTTCATGCCTCTTGTGAATGTTCATGCCTCTGTTTGGTAGGTCTAAGACAGGAGTCAGGGGCGCCTGGGTGGTTTAGTTGGTTAAGCATCCGACTTTCGCTTAGGTCATGATCTCGTGGTTTGTGGGTTTGAGCCCCGCGTTGGGCTCTGTGCTGACTGCCAGCTCAGAGCCTGGAGCCTGTTTCAGAGTCTGTGACTCCCTCTCTCTCTGACCCTCCCCTGCTCATGCTCTCTCTCTCCCTCTCTTAGAAATAAATAAAAGCATTAAAAAAAAAAGACAGGAGTCAGCTGACACAGGAACATGGGAACCACAGCCTGCAGGGGATTCCCCCACAGGCACAGAACAGAGCAGGCAAAGGCAGGCAATGGGTCTGAAGGCAAACAAGCCTAAGACCAGCAATCCTTAATTCCTCTAGGAAGCTTTTCTTGTCCCAATCCCAAGATGAAAAATGGTCCTGTGAAGATATACTCATTTCCTTTGAATGTTACCTTATGGGAAAGTCTTTCTTTATGTCCCCAAAGATGTTAAGGATCTTGAGAGAAAGAGCTTGTCTTGGATTTTCTAAATGGGACCTAAGAGCCATCATGAGTATCCTTATAAGAGAGAAGCAGAGGGAGACAGACACACAGAGGAAAGGCAATGTGAAGACAAGACCATAGTGATGCAGCCACAGGCCACGGATGGCTGGGAGCCACCAGGCGCTGAAAGAGGCCAGGAACCAATTCTCTTCTCCCTCTGGAGAGGGAGTGAAGCCCTGATGATTTCAGACTTCTGGTCTCCGGGACTGTGAGAGAATATATTTCTGTTGTTTAAAGCTTCAAATTCATGATAATTTATTATAGCAGCTACAGGAAGCTAATACCATGCCCCTCTATTATGCTCCCATCAGCATCCCTGCTCACCTCCATGGTCCACTGTCCCTCTGCATCCACACAGCCTACTCCATTGTCTGATCTGTCCTCAGAGACTGACATCCTTGAGGGAATATGTCTTGAGTAGTTCTTTCCCCAGTGCTCAGCATAGTGACTGGCATGTAATGAATGACCAAAAAATGTTAGTAAATTGAATTTAGGTTTTAAGCCACACCTGATCAGTATTGCCCAAATGAAGAGTTTAATATTTTGATATTTCTAACCCTCTAGCTACTTTACACTACATGCCTTTCTGTTCTGTCATTCAGCCTCCATGGCCCAAGGCCCTGTAAGGGACACTCTGCTTTAGGTGGAAAACAAAATCTCCCAATGGCAGCTGTGGTCCCAAGTCATCCTACCTATGTCCAAACCACAGTGCCTGAAAGTGATGGTGAGCCATGGGGGAAGCAAGCACCTCTTCCATCCAGCCTTTCTCTTGAGTCATCCAACTCACAGCCACAGGCCAGGTCAAAGTTTCTCCGGAGTCCCCTGTGTTAACAAGCTAGAAGCCCAACAGCGCAGTGTCATACAGCATTTTCCTGAGTAGTTAATTAACAAGGGGATAAGCTACCTTGACGATTACTGAAGCAAGCAGCCTCGCCATGCAGTTGTCAAGAGGGACAGGATTAGTTTCCAGGGAGACAATAGGGAAATGACAAGGAGGGCAGGCTTGCCGGGACCTGCGACTCCCTCAGTGCTATTCCTTGCCTGGCTCTCCTTCTGCCAAAATGCAGAGCAGACGTGTGCAGAGCCTCACGACAGGGCTGGACTGGCCTGATAATTAGTTATCACTCAGTGCTGTGGGCGGATTTAGAGTCTGCTCACAGATGGTGTGAGCTGGGCTGAGGGCCTTCTGGAAATCACAGCGTCCAGGGCTGACAGCCCAGGGAGATAACATGTCCCAGTGAAATCACTGAGTGGCCCAGAAAAATGTCTCAGAGGTGGGCAGTGCTGATCAGGTTATGGGTTCCAGTTACCCGCAGCGGGTATGAGCGTGGGTGGGAGATGAGCTATGGCAGCAGCTACAGACTGAGGATGGTGAGCAGGGACCCACACGGGGTGGCAGCATTTCTAGGAAAGGGAAGATGAGCCATAGTGGACATATGCCATTTTATTTTATTTACTCCTATTCTATTTTACTCCACTCCATTTTTATTTTTTGCTACCCAAAATCTCAGGGGGAGGTGTAGTCTGTCTTCTGCTCTAGAAGTCAGAGTAGCCGGATCACTTTCCCAGCTTCCTTTGTGGCGAGGGTGCAGGCGTGTGACCCCAGCTCAGATGCTCGGATGCACCTGCCTGGGATGGTGTCAGCTGGCACGCAGAATTCTTACAGGGGGGCAGCACAGCCCATTTCTGGGGTGCCAAATAGGACTGTCTCTATCTGGGATCAGTGTCCAGTGTTGGCAGTAGCAGTAGTGTCTCCATCCTGGCCCTTTGTGGTGCTGCTATACCCTTGATCACGCCCTTATCCTGAGCATAGCTCTGCAGAGCTCTAGCAATTTTGAGACCTGATTTGTTTCCTATAAATGAAGTTGCTGTTTACCTCTTCCAGTGTGGACTTCTATTCCTTTGGACTATTAAACTTGACCAATCCAGAGTGTTGACTGGCTTATTTCTAAGGAGTTGAAAGAAATGAGGGAAGTTTGCCCTGTTTTACCTGGAGGAGAGTTCTGGAAAATGATTTTTCAATTTTTTTTTGTTCTGTCATAGCATAATAGGTTGGATATATTTGTCAGGCCTCTATGAGGTACAAGTGACAGAAACTGATTTAAGAACAATGGAAATTTATTTATAACTGTACAGTATGGGGGTTAACAGGATCCAGGTACAGCTGGATCTGGTGAGGTAAGTAATGTCAAGAATTTAACTCTCTTGCTTTTTCCCATTCCTGGATTCATTCTTAAGCAGGTTCTGTTCACTTAATAGTCTCTGGCTCCTCCAGGTTTGTAGCCATCAGCTCACCAATTCCAGTAGGAAAAAGAAAAAGGCTTCTTTTCTGCCAAAGTCCAACAAAATCCTGGGACTACAATTGGGCAAATTCAGGTCACCTGTCCACTCTAACCTATGATCAGGGTTGAGTGGGGTGGGGGCCAGAAGCTGACTAGCCCAGACCTGGATTATGCTGTGGGGTTTAGTCAGTCATTCAGTTAAATGTTCTGACATTTTGCTGAAGACCCAGACCCCGCCACCCTTCCTACTTCTCCAATTATGCGAAGGAAAGTTCTACAATAGAGTAATTCATATATTTTTTAAAAATTATTCTACAATACTACAATACTTCATGTATGATTAGTAGAATTTAGTTGTTTTCTCCACTGGTTGTGCCAGGCATAAGACAGGCTATTGATTATAAATTGATGGTCCCTTTGTTTCTTACCCTCTCAAATATATATATGTGTATATATATATATACATATATATATTTATATATTGCACTGCAAGTAAGAGTGACCTTATTATAAAGATAGCCTTAAATCAGATTTAATTTATTAATTTTTAAGTAGGTAAAACACAATTATTATGTAAAACAAAATACTTATAATAAGAGTAATTACTACCACTTACTACCATATCTGATGTTTATTAAGACTGCACTATGTTTCTAGCACTGTTCTAAGCTCTTCCTATCTGTTAAGACTGTGAACTCAAATCGCAGTCTTAACATATGATGAAGGAGGTATCATTACTAATCCCATTTTTCAAATGATGAAACTGAGGAATGGAAATGAAAAAAGTCTGGCCCCAAATCATGGGGCTAATAAATGTTGGTGCCAGGGTGTGAGTCCAGTAAATCTGCATTCTATATTCTTAACCACTATCTAATTCTGTTTCCATTCAATAATTTAATTCAAAAGAGTCTAGGTGCACCTGGGTGGCTCGGTTGGTTGAGTGATCAACTCTTGATTTCAGTTCAGGTCACGGTCTCACAGTTTTGTGGGGTCCAGCCCCGTGTCAGGCTCTGTGTTGATGGCATGTAGCTTGCTTGGGATTCTTTCTCTCCCTCTCTCTGCTCCTCCCCTGCTCAGGTTCTGTCTCTTCTCTACATAAATAAACTTAAAAAATTTTTTTTAAATATTTATTTATTTTTGAGACAGAGACAGAGACAGAGACAGAGTGTGAGCAAAATTTGAAGCAGGCTCCAGGCTCTGAGCTGTCCGCACAGACCCGACATGGGGCTCGAACTCACAAACCGTGAGATCATGACCTGAGCCAAAGTCAGTTGCTCAACCGACGGAGCCACCCAGGTACCCCTTAAAATTTTTTTTTTAAAAAGAGCTCAATGATATAGGCATTATTTCTGTTTTACAGATGAGGACAATAAGGCTTATGATGTTATACTGTTTGTCCAGGATCACAGAGGTAATAAGGGCTTTGGGCCAGAACTCAAAGCCCTTGCTCTTAACCACCTCCCAACATACTGCAAATTCCCAAGGGAGAAAACATAGTGTTGATAGCCCAAGTTGTAAAATCACTGCTTTAGAAAAGAGACTGGCAAACTAAGGCTCATGGGCCAAATCCAGCTTGACACTGTAAGTAAAGTTTTGTTAGGACACAGTCATCTCTATTCATCTATATACTATCTATGGCTACTTTTATGTGACAGCAGCAGAACTGAGGAGTTGTGACACAGACCACCTGTCCTGCAAATCCTAAAATATTTACTATTTGATGCTTTACAGAAACAGCTTGCCAACCAATTCCTGCCTGGAGATGACCCAGGATGGCTCATGTCTCACTAGTTCCACCTCATACCACAGGGACCACTGTGGATTGAAGAGGGACAGCAAGGAATGACTGCTTCCCTAGTATCTTATGACAGAGACAAAGTTTGACAATCATCTCTGTAGCTTTGAAACTTTATTTCCTTGTCCTGCTTCCTATTTCTGCCAAATGCTCATAGCCAGGGCTCACCCTCATTTCAAACAAGAGCCCCAAATCTGGCCACTTACTCAGTTTCTTCTTGTTTATTGTATAGCTGCTGCTCATCCCAGGAAGCACATTTAAGGTCTCCTCCAAGTGGGTGGATTTCCTAATGTTAAAAATATCAATGCAGAGTCATCTTGCCCCAAACCACAGCTGACTGGAACTTTAATGTGTTATAGCAACTGTTTTAGAAACAGGCATTTTTTTTCTCCTAATGCTAAAAACCAAACCTAACTGTCCAGTTGTTTTATGAAGCCCTGAGAAGCAGAGTGAATTCTGTTTCCCTCCTCCTAGAACATAATCTGAGGGAATTTAAAAAAAATTAAAAGGGGGAGGAATTGAGAAGAGTAAGCCCCCACCCCTAGTCTGGAGGGCCAGGTGGATCCCAGGGCTCTGTCTAGCCTCACTGTAAGCATCCATGACCTTCCCTCCTGCTGTGTCTCAGGAGTGGTCCATGGTGGCATTAGGTGTAATGCCTTAATTCCCCTTTCTGACCTTTACTGTGATAAATGACTTCCTCTCATGCTAATTGTCTGCCTCCCTTCCCTGAGCCTCACCTTCCGCCATTCAGTGACCTGCCACACTGGTCACTGTCCTCACTGCCCAGTGACATCACTGCCTCCCCCCACCCCGCACCACATCCATTGTTTTGTTCTTGTGGTCCTTTTCCTTCTGCTTAGCCTCATGTTTTTCCCTCACCATTCCACCTATCAGAATCACACTCACCCCTCAATGCTCTGCCCAAGTGTCTTTCACTTTACATAGACTGTTCTTCTGATCCATTTTAATTGAACAAGAAACACATGAATGCAGACTCCTGGTCATACTATAAAAGCATTATGGAGAGGGTTAAAGTCTCTATTGACAAAAATCCCAAGCTCGTTCTTCCTCAAAGGCAAGCGTTATTATCTTTTTGTTGCATATTTTTCCAGAGTCCTTTCTAAGCATCTGCATATTTACATATGAACTAGTAGAAAATATGCAATATGTTTGGCATGTTTTACACAAATGGTAACATCCTTGCTTTTTTTGCTCAACAATCCCTACTGGAGACTTTTCCACGTTACTCAATATAGATAAAATTCATTCTTTTTATCTGCCACAGTATGAGCACAGTACACCTCCTCTGGTTGACATATAGATCGCTCTCAGCTATTTCAGAGTAAAATAATGATGTTATAAACATCCTGTCTTTGTCTCCTTGTGTACTTGCACGTTTCTCCAGGGTAGATGACTGTTTTCTGAATATTTAGAGCAGGGTTTGACAAATGTTATTCTGCAAAGGGTCAGGTAGTAAATCTTTTAGGTTCTGCAGGCCATACAGTTCTTATCATAACTGCTCAAGTCTGTACTTGTGGACTGAAAGCAGCCATAGACTATACGTACATGATTGGGTATGGCTTGTTCTAATAAAACGTCATTTACAAAAGTAGCCAGTGGGCAGGACTTGGCCCACAGGTCATAGTTTGATATCCCTTGGTTTAGAGCATACCTTCAAACTAGAATACTGTTTTTTTATGAGTGTTTCTAGGCTACCATACCACAGCACCAATGATTACCAAATTACTGAGCCCCTTAGATGCACCGTGCCCATTGCTACATACTTTGCCAGCATTATCTCATTTAATCCATTCAATACCCCTGTGAAGTAGTAGAACTGAAGCTCAGTCAATTAAATAACTCAGCAATAGCTAGCTGGTAATTGGTAGAGCTGGCATTATCCAGGTAGCATGTCTCCAGAAATTTATTTATTTATTTATTTATTTATTTATTTATTTTAAATTGCTACACCATAATGTCTTCCTACTATTAAGGGGAGAAGAGGTAGAGTGCAGATGGGTCAAAACATAGCTAGTCATAATTTAAGTTGCAGATGGCTCTTACAACTGAGAATCTGATGGTTCTGTTGGACTGTCTCCCCAGGAATATCCACAATAGTTTGCCTATAATTTCAGGTCATTCAGAGAGTCCTTGAGTGCCACCCATGAGCCTCAGGTTAAGAGTCATTATAGTAGGACTCAATGTTGCTGGGCATCTAGCAAGTGCTGAAACACTACCACCTGCCTACTCTAACAGCAGTGTACATCTTACCCTGCCTATGGCACTGAGATACAGTAGCTCTTAACTCCCTTCTTTGGATAGGGATCCTCAGATCCTTGCTTTTCTTCTCCCCTTGGTCCAGTAAGTTTGAGAAGTGACATTAAAACTGGCTTCCCACTAAAGGATGGCAAGGGGATGGAGGGATGAATAGGTGAATTAAAGGTAGGGGGGACAGAGGGATGGGAGGCAAGAAAAGGGGGAATGGGAAGGAGAGAGGGGGAGGGAGGAAGGAAGGGAGGTCAAGAGAAGGGAAATCAAGAATACTACCGTTAAAGGTATATGATCTTTTACAATTGTGTTTACCCATGGGCTGTGACCTCTTAGGGGCAGTTTGGGGACTATCAAGGGCAGACTTCCAGGGAGATGTTTACTCTGCAAGAAAGACAGTTGTGGATAATATGAGCTTAGCAGCCATGGGCAGTTCCAGCCACAGGTGGTTGGGGGCAATAGCCAGGTGAAGTGGCAGTACCAGGAATGCTGTCAAGTTGACACTGGTGTTCTGCAGCTTGCTCTAGAGCCCCCAAAGCTCCCCACGTACTGCCCCTCATCTGCCCTTTGTTAGGTTAAAACCCAGCTCCCGAGGCACAACTGGGAGGATCAAGTGTATTTTCCACTCCATCTCATGCCAACTGGAAAGCCAAGACCTGCTGAGGCCCGAGTTTTAAAAATATAAGTGGGGAACCCCCAAGAGGCCTGAACCAGGGACCATACTAAATGTTCTCCTCCTTTTTAATGTTTTAATATACTTGACAAGAGCTCATTCCCAGTTTGGGAAAACCTGTCAGAAGGGATGCCCAGAGCAAAGGAAAACTCTGACTCTGGGCAAGCTGCCCATGCCTTCCTGATGGTTATCATTGGGCCCAGTTTGGTTTTATTTCTTTTGGAGAGCTGACTTCTTTTCACACTTGGGGTTTCATGGCTTGGGGACCATCATTCAGTAACAGATTACTCCAAGAAGAACTCTCCTTTCCAAGGAGCAGAATAACCAAGTGTCTTCAAAAAAAGAACATCTTTTTTAATGTGGGCACCCCTTGCCCACACCATGCCCATGCACATACATCGCTCCACATGCAACCAATAACTAAGCACAAACTTAGGTACTTTTTGGCCTGGGTGTGAATCCATTCCTAGCAGATGCAGAAGTTTTCTTTACTGAGCCCAGAGATTCAGGGGAGACTATGCAGATGACAGTAAGCCAGAATCTGAACAAATGCTGGTAGGCACAGAGGATCCCATCTATTGACAGATTCACCATCTACTATTCCACACATTACAAGAACTTAGTTCTGGATCTTTACAGCTTTGATAATTCCAGAACAAGAGATGTTGCATATAATCGGTAGACATGAAATAACTCAGCAAACGAACACAACAGCAAAGGTGGATGAAGCTGATGTGCCTCCCTACAAATGCATCAAACGATGTAAGTTACGTGTGGATGGCTTCTGACAAAGATGTCATTTGAAATCTTAGACTTCTACCTTGCAGCACACAGTCATTACAATGGAGCAATTGTTCAGCCACAGAAACAGGATTCACATTTTCCCAGCCTGTTTGTACTTTTCCCTCCCAAAGGGGCATTTCTTGAGAAGTCAGAGGAATTCTGCTGATTACATCTCCAGCACAGCCGCATTCCAGGGGGTAGGAGGGTCACACACCTGGGCAGGCAGGAGGAGGCCAGAGTACTGAGCTGGGAGGTCAGATCTCGGGTGTCTGCCTACCCCAACCCCCCAGCAGCACAAAAGCTCAGGAGCTCAAGCCTGTTCTCTGTGGCCTGTTGAAGGTTTCAGAAACCCACTCCTTCTGCTTGACCTTCTCCAGAGATGGCTGGAACACGAAGGGAGTGTCTTCCCTGGCCCACTCCTTCTCCCTAGACTTCTGCCATCTCTTTGGACTGCCCTTCCTGATTTTTTTGGATTCTCTGATCAGTGTGGAATATACCTCTCAGGTTATGGTTTGTGTTTGCACAAAACAGGTGATTTACAGGCACAGCAGCCCCCAAAGACTGTGGCCCTGACATATCAGGGTGGTGGGAAGGACTCTGGGTACTGTTGGGCCTAGTTTTTATCCTCATGCTTGTATGTGACAGTTAATTTTGTGCCATGGGTGCCCAAATTAAACATCACATTTAGGGGTGTTTCCAAGTAAGATTAGCATTTAGATCTATGGACTCAGGGAAGAATATGACCCTCCCTTGCTAGTGAGGGTGGGTTTCATCCAATCTGTTAAGGGCCTGGAGAGAACAAAAGGCAGAGGAAGAAGGGATTTACCCCTTTTATCCTGCCTCACTGATTGAGCTGGAACATCTCAGCTCATCTTCCCCTGCTCTTGAACTGGCATTTATACCATTGGCTCCCTGGTTCTGAGACCTTTGGTGTTAAACTGAATTATCATTGGCTTTCTTGGGTCTCCAGTTTACAAATGGCAGATCATCGGGCTTCTCAGCCTCCATAGTTGCAAAAGCTAATTCCTTATAATAACTCTCCACCTATCTATCTATCTATCTATCTATCCATCCATCCATCCATCCATCCATCCATCCATCCATCCATCTATCACCTCCTTTTGGTTGTTTTTCTCTGGAAAGCCCTGACTAATACACACACATGACTTGTTCATCAGCCATTCAATCATTCATCATTTCCTAATTCAATCAATTCTTCCTTCCTTCCAGGTTGCCTCCTCCTCCTCTCTCCCATTCATATGTACTTGCTAGACACTAGTGATACTATAATATTAATAATAATAATGAAAATAGCAACAACAACTGACATGGTGGCCACCTACTGTGTTCCCTTCATAGTGCTGAATACTTTCTAGACATCATGCCATTTTATCCTCATAATAACTTTTTGATCAGGTATGATTACTGGCTCTATTTCATGGATATGAAAACATCCTCTAAGTGGGACACTTGGCTACTGAGTGCTGGAACTGGAGATTAAATCCAGGCAATATGACTTCACAGCCCATCCTAATCCTAACTGTAACAGTGGGCTGCCACAGAACCCTGATCTCAGCCTCAGTGGCTCACAGTACAGTGGACAAGGTGGCCAGTAATACTCAGATCACAACACTGTGTGACTAGTACTGCTGCAGGGGCATCTAGTCCTGCCCAAAGGGAAGGAAGACAGGGACTGTTATAAGGAAGTGACATCTAAGGTGAGTCCTAAAGGCAAGTGGAACTTTTGCCAACTGGGAGAGAGAGGTCCAGGCCCACTTGCTGGGTTTATTTAAACAAAGGCCAACTGACCATTAGCCAGAAAGCAGCTTCTTCCCCAGGTAGTAGATGTCAAAGAGGCAACTGGCCTTGAGATTGGAGGGCCTTGCTCTGTCTCACCTCTAACTTATCTAATCACCCTGTCAAGCCCTCCTCTGGTTCCTTGAATGCTTGGGATTCAGTGATAACAGAGTAGAAGTAGAGAGATGCAGGCCTGGAGCAGAGCCAGCTGAGTGTAGAATCTAGTTCAAATCAAGGAAAGCCAAGGAATAATGACACTACAGGATCGCCTTGGGCCCAAGGAGACCATATTAAAGCCACCAGACATATGGGGAAGATGGGACAGCAAAATGCTCTAGATTTAACAGCTGGGTTCAGTTCTGGTGCAGTCATGGGAGCTTTGTGAAGTTGGGTCAAGTCCTTCAAAGTAGACAAGCTTCAGTTTACCTATTAGTTAAATAGGGATATATGAACTGTGCCTTCACAGAGTTGTTTCAGCCACAAAGGGAAGAGCACCAAGAAACTGTTCTGTAAATGAAAGCAGGTAAGATTTTCTAAAATGCAAGAGAGTCCATGCCCTTGCCTAGGCAGAAGGCAGAAATTGGTCACTCAACACATGATGTGTGAGACCCCTCTCAATGCTGGGTCATTCTTTTAGACACTGAGGGAAAACAGGGATACAAAGACACCAAAAATATGATCTACAACCTTCATCATGATGAACTGTACCAGAACTTCCATCATAAGCCTGTGATGGGAGGGAGAGGCTGGAGCAGACACTGACTCATTCCATCTTTGAGTGCACTAGTAGCTAATTCCAGGTGTCGCCATCTCTACCAAAGGGCCAGGGGTGCTTCAAGGTTTAGGATCAGGATGCCTAATTAGGATTCTCTCCATGGTCACTGATGATAAGCTGACACAGGGAAATACCATTTATCAACAATATCTGCTGGCAAGAAAATGCTGCCTCTCCAAATGTCCTCCTGATTTTTAAACAAGCAGCCCAGTGTGGGAGCCTAAGTAAAAGTTGACAATCAGAGTCCTAATCCTGAGGGACTCACCCTGGCTAACTGGTTTTGAGTTCTGTTTGTTTTTATAAAGGAAAAGTTAATGTCAAACATTCAGTCTCACCCTGAGTCCCATGGATGTCTGAAAATAGTGTTTTCATTTTGATGGTCTTAGGAAATAAAGGAAAACTGGTTGTCATCCTCCAAGAAAAAAAAGCCATAAATGTGAGGATCGGGGGTAAAGAGACCTTTGTCTCTTTGTCCCAAAGAACAGCCTATAAACATCCCACATAAGGTCATTACTGAGCTCTTGAATGGTCCCTCTTCATAGGATAGGACCTGGGCAAAATCATGAGTAAGTGACATTTGTTTTTAATGTCCTACTACCCTCTACACCTCCTACTATGGAAACTTACTCTTGGAGAAGGTCCCTGAACTTACTCACGATAAAGTCTGATAGAGATTGAGTTCTTATCCCAGATATAATATGACAGGGATCCAAACTTTAACTACTAGAATGGAAATCTTAGACTTCCAAACATCTTCCATGGAGGCTCCTTGGTCATCTTATCCACATCGTTCCCTCTCAAGTCATTCTCCACAATGCAGCTAGAGAGATCTTCCTAAAATGGAAATATGTTGGTTATTTCTCTACTAAAAATCCTTAATTGTCTTGAATCATTTTCAAGAAAAAATGATCCTAATGATTCTGATTCTCCCTATCTCTCTGGCCTCAACATCTAAGTGCCACCATATGCTCCAGCTATGGCAAAATGTTCTTTAAATCTATTCTGCTTCTCTTACCACAGTGTCTTTACACATGCTCTTCCCTCTTCTTAGAGTTATTTTTTATCTTCTTCTTCAGTTATCTAAATGTCTATGCAACCTTTAAGATTCAACTCAAGGATTCCTCACTTTCCGGTGGCCTTCCTCAACATCTCCTGTATCCCAGACTGCATAACCCCAGAGAACCTGGCCTTCCATCTGATCTAGCACTTACCAATCAGCACTTTAGTTTTCCACTTTAATATCTGTGAACACAGATGACAATGAGCTCTTCAGGTGATGTCTAATTCACCATGCCACCTACCAGTGAATATTGAGTATATGAATGAATCTTGTATCCTAGAGGGCAACCAACTTTCTCCGTATCCCTCAAAATTTTTCTCTATTCCCTATGTGGAGCTGGCTATAAAAAGGAGTATGTATGTCTGGGTCTGTGTGAGAACTAGGGATCACATGTCCTGATGGGGATAGCTGAACTCAATTCCAGCCACTTTGAGACTATTGCTGCTATACCTTATGATTTTTCAAAGAACCTGGAGATCTGGACTATTTTTAACATGAAAACATGTAGACAATCATGCATATATTTGCACGCATGTGCATACACCCCCCCGCACACAGATTACTGAGGGCCAAATGTGGTCGTTAGGTCATGTATCAGTGAGGGTTCTCAGAGAAGCAGAACCAACAGGAGATACATATTATGTGCATGTGTGTGTGTGTATATACATACACATACATGTGCGTGTATATCTATCCTGTTACATAGACATGTTACATATAGAATATATTATATACTCTATATACAATAATGTGTGGTTATATACACACAGATACATATATATAGAAAGATTTATTATACGGAGACTGACAAGTCCAGATCTGTAGAGCTGATGTCCCAGTTAGAGTTCAAAGGTCAGTAGGCTGCTATAGAACCAGGAAGAGCTGATGTCCTAGTTCGAAGTCTGTCGGGTAGGAGAATGGTTTCTTATCCGGGAGAGGATCAGCCTTTGTTCTATTCATGCCTTCAAGTGATTGGATGAGGCCCACCGACATTACAGAGTGCTTTATTTGGTCTAGCGATTGGTTAATTTCATCCAGAAACACCCTTCCAGAAACATGCAGGATAATGTTTGACATATTATATCTGGGAATCCCATGGCCCTGTCAAGTTGACATACTGAATTTACTATCACAGGTTACTTCTGTTCCAAATCAATAGATTTCAAACTTGTTTTATCCTTCAGGAAACCCCCTTTCTTCTTCGAACTGAATCTTGCCTACAACCCTAATATGATAATGACCATGGTAATACAAATAAACACTACTATTAGTAGTAGTAACATTTTTGAGTGATTATTACATCCAGGCCCTGTTCATAGTATTTGATATACACTGACTCACTGAATCACCATAGCAATCCTATTAAATGGGTACTATTATTCCACTCCCATTTCTCAGAGGTAGAAATTGGGGACAAAGAGGAGGTAAGATGAGATATCCAGTCACACAGCTTACAAATAGTGAGGACCATATCTGACCCCAAGGAGTAGGGTTTCTCCCCAGCATGTGACAAATCAAGCCTGTTTTGGACATGTGGCTCCTTCCTCCTAGCAGTGCCCCTGGATTGTAGCTTGTGAGGAAGGGTCTGAGAAGCCATGGGTCAGGCGATCCTCAGAGTTTGTGAGGGAAACCAAGCAGAGGATATGTGAGCCTGTAGTCCCTAGCAAAAGAAAGGTCAATTCTGCCTGGCTGCCAGTCTCCTGAGTCGTCCCTTGGGCTGAAGCCAACAGCGTACATGGAGAGTGAGACCGTTTCCTACTCTGGGCCGTTCATTTTCTATTCACAAAGTGCAGGGATTAAATTACACACCTCGGAGCCCCTGCCCCATGATCCCCATGCTGTGACTGGGAGAGGGAAGGGTCTGCCCCTTTTCTAGGCCCAGATGGAATACTCGGAGCTCTCCATGCAGGAGCCTACTGAAAGCAGGCCCACACCTCTGGCCGGGGCAGGCATGCACGGCCCAGGACCAGCCACGCTGCCCAGAAGCCCTTGCTCCCAACTCTCATCTCTCCTCAGCAGAAGGGCGGTGAGACCAAGGGAAGAATGAGCCGTGGCTGGCCCCATGTCCCACCCCTGCCACCAGAGAGGACTTGCCACTTTCTGCTCTGTGTTGGGGTTTCCTCAAGACCGGTCTGTGAACTCCAGAGTCACTCGTTAGCAGGGCTGGCTACAACTTGTCAGGGATCCTGTTACTCCCGAATCCAGTTCCAAAAACAATACGAGGCCTGATATATTAGCCCTAATTAAATTGGCCCACAACATGCTTTTCACTTAATTCACCTATTTTTCTTCTTGCCTCTCCTTCCCCGGGCTCCTCCTCTCAAAGCTCAATTTGGAAATACCCCTGCATTTGATCCAAAGATGGGTCCCCTGCCAAAAAATAAGCCCGTGAAGCCATGCCAGCCAAGAGTCGAAAGCCATGGAATCACCTGCCTTTTATGAATTTTTATATCGAAGCCTCAATTAGAGGACATACCAAACGGCAAGTGCATGAGAAATAAATATGCCTGTGCAGAAACACCAGGACAGAGGAAGCGCACGCTCGACTCAATCACATTTTCCAATTTCCCTTTGTATATTTTTCCTGACATCTTTGCATAGGGTAATTCTAATGAAGTTTTCACCTGTCAAAATGAAAAGGCTTTTAAAACTAACAGCCGATTTCACACAGGGGCCCTATTTAATCTCATATCAAAGGCCCATTGAACACGATGAGGAACTCTGCATCCACAAATGCATCTGGGGGTCAGCTTTCTCCGCAGTAACTGAGCACATGCATTCATTCCACCTTGGGCCATGCTGGAGCCTCCTCACCTTCTCCTGGTCATGAGCTTTGGTGAGTTTTCTTAGATTTTGGAGGAGGGAGCATGGGGGTGGGGGAGCTCAGGGAACCATCCACCCCCTTGTCTGGTCTCTTGGCAACAAGGGAGCCATCTGGGAGCAAGGGAAGGATATCACACCCTGGGGGTCACAAATTAGCGGCTCCAAGGAAACTTCCCGGGGGAGAAAAGGAAGAAAACGACAGAGGATTCCCAGTTTTCAGGAGCGGGGCTAACCTGGCCTGCACGCTGTGTCTGCCCTTCTGATGTGTGCCCTTCTTGACTGGGTGCGACATTTTGAAAGCAGCATGTACAACATTTTAATGTCAAGAGAAGAATTAGTGTCTCAGAAAAGCCTCAAGTATGATCACATGTAATTGTTTTATAGATGCTGGCACAGGTTCAGGGAAGAATGGGTTTTTAATACCAAATCTTTCCATTTCTCTTTGTTTCCCTGTGATTTGTGGGCTCTATGAATGGCAGGTTTCTGGCAGATCCACAATTTCGATTTCCCCTTTGTTTTCTCACGCTCATAGAGTTCAAGGTTTCTTTTCTTTCCCCCATGCATCACAAATAGTGTTTAATGGGGTCAGGGGCGGTTTTCTCCCCCACTGGAGACCCATCGTTTGGTTAAACCACACATAAATTTTACCTCTCTTCAAAGAAACATTAACAATTCTAATGCACATATACATACATGCTCACAGACTGACAAGGCTTTTCTTTTTCCATTCAAACCAGGGAAATACCCAAGGTACAACTTCTTGCTCCATCCTCATCCTCACGGAGAAGCAGCTTATGGGCTAAGGAATGGATGAGGGCCATATTCCACTGTGTTGCGAACACTCTCCCCTGGCCCCCCAAAGGCATGCTGAGTGTTACCAAGGTTTGAGGACACTTTCTGGGTAGAGGGCAGCCTCGGGAGGCATCAGGCCTGTGAAGATAAGACTTTGTCTACCAGTTAATGCCCCTCAAGGTCATCCTTGGATAAATCAACATGTTCCAGAGCAGAGGGAAATAGAAGGAACAGTATTCAGAGGCCAGGGTCAGCAGCCTTGGGTTTGTATCAGGAAGCAGAGGCCAAGCATCCTTTTCAATCAGATGCGTTTTAGAAAAAATCTCTCTGGCTGCTGCGTGGAGGGTAGATCACAGAATGATAGGTGTTGGGGCTGCTGCAATAGTAGGAGTGAGTGATGATGAAAGTCAAGGCTGAGGGTGTGAAAGAAAAGGCAAGACAGAAGAGCTCCTGGAGATTCTGTCACATAGACACTTCCTCTGTACGGCCAATGCAAAGTGGGTCACGTTGATATGATCATTTTGACACAATCATTCCAATGTCACAAGTGTCGCTTCACCATGCAAAATACTGTTTTAAAAATTACCAGTATTGAGTGCTGCCATCATATCCCGGACCCTTTACTATTTCTGACCCTCTCAATTTCTATCTCAGTCCTGAGCTCCCCCAACCCTGACACTACTGCACATGTCCCGTCATCCCTCCCTGTCTCCCTGCAGCGTGCCAAGGCATCATGATACACACTGACAATTTACTGGCTTGATTTCTACGTCATGTCAAAATGACCCTGTGTCAAGAGGGTCAGGTCTAACTACAACCCATCCCTGTGTTGAACTTCAGAAGAAGCAAAAGTCCTTCGGTGTTTGTAAATAAACCCTCAAAAGAGAGAAATGGACAGACAATAATTCCCTGCAGAAAGCGCTCTCTGGTTTAGCCAAACCCAGCTTCTCTGGGCATTCCAAGGTCATGCGCTTCTTGAGATGAGCTGCAGGAGCAGGGGAGATGCTGCCAAAAGTGTCAGAGGAGGCAGCACCTGTCAGCCCCCTCGTCCAGGGCTGCCCGCCCTGTGCAGGAAATGGTCCCCGCTGGGTGTCCTTGCAGCCGCTTTAGCCAGGCCTTAGTTTGCTTCTAATTAGTGCTGAGCAGGGCACACAGTCCTGCCTCCTCATGACTGCCCATATGGCTGGACCCTGCTCCTTGCTGCTCACAGACAAGACGAGTGGGTTTGTCTGTCTCCCTTTCCCTTTTCCATAGATCAGTCTTTGCAGCTCGCTCTCTGCCCAGCTCAAGCTTGCGCTCCCAAATCCAAAGGTGTAGAAAGTCAAGCCTTTCTCTCCTCTTTTAAAGATGCCAATGCACTTACTGGCTTCATTCAGCTTCCTAAGAGCTGCTGCCTGCATACTTCCCTGGTGCTAAGAGTTGTAGCATTGGTCTTTCATTCCAAGTGGATGTGGGTTGGATATTTCTGAAGGCTTGAAAAAAAATGGCTATTATTCTAAGCTGTGTGCCTTAAATATGGTAAGAGGATTGGTTGGCTTTCTATGTGGTGATAACCTCTCCCAAGGGGTGACAGCTCCAGGGAGGAGGCATGGCAGGGCTCTTCAGAATGATAAATGGGAGGCCCTGGCATGTCGGGATCACAGGGAGCCTGGGAATGAGACAGGCTTAGGGCCTTTGCACTCTCTCTGTTTGGGTCTGGCTGTCTGACTTCAGATTGAGCAAGAACAACCACCTGGCCCTCTTCCCTCCAGCCCAACTAAACTTTCTCCCACTTTAGGGCCTTTGCCCACATTATATGCTCTGCTTGGATTACTGTTCTAACTGCCTCTCCTTGTGTCGTTGGCTTAGATGACTTTTCTTCTTCTTCTTCCCAATTTCGGGTCAAGAACCTCTGAGGCAGGGGTGCCTTTCCCATCCTCGCTGACCAGCTCTAACGCTGCCACATGGGCTGTCTTATCACCATGTTCTGGTCACTCTTAACATTTATGACAGATGGAATCACATGCCATTTCCACTTATGTGTGTGACACTTCAGTCCATACATGTCTCCCCCATTAGGCTGTAAGCTTGCTAAGGGTGGGCACTCTGCCTGTTTTCAGCATAGGATACTGAGGAGGCATTCAATGAACACCCATGGGATAAGCAGGAGATCAAAAATTCTCCAGATGGAGGGCAAGGGTCAGGTGCTCTCAGCCTCAGATAGCAAGATGCAGTGTAAGAGAAGGGTCTTCAAGTCCAGGTGACCTGGGTTCAAGTCCAGTCCCTGATACTTGGATGCTGGTATTTCCACATTTAAGAACAGGTTTTTTGCAGACTCAGAGACAGCTGGCACAGCATGCTCTAGGGACCAACAGCAAAACAGACCAAAGGGAAGCATGCTACCACTGGTCTGAAACCCAGAGGGATTTTTCAAAGAGATGTTCTTTGAGGCTAGGGAAGCAGCTGGGCTGGAAAAATGGTAGGGGCAGAAAAAGAGCGTAAGGCCACAGAGGGTTGGCTCAATTACTGTAAGAGTGAGCAATGATAGCTTCAACTGCTAGTAATGATTGGGGGTATAATAACTACTGAGGTCTCCAGGATGGCTAAACCAACGGCTGGGCCAAGGACCCTGCCTAATGCTTTTAGAGGGTGGAGCAGCTCTTGATAAGGAAGATCCTCTACTCATCAGGCTGTTGGAGGGAAGATGCCCCAAGACCACCCCGGTGAAAGTAACCTCCCTTCCCTGCATGCTGTGGCTACTCTGAATGGAGAAGCTCCAGGAGGGCCTATGGTTGGTCTGTCTGGTTCTCCACTGTGTTCCCAGCACCAAGCATGGTGTCTGCTACAGAGTGGGTCCCCATCAAGCCTACGTGAGTAAAAGAGGGAATAGCTGGTGTTCTCACACAATTCCCGCTCAGTCTTCTGTGGTGGACAGACCCTAAAGTGACCCCTGATGATTCTCTACCAACTGGTGTTCATGCCTCTGTGTGATCCCTCCCCTTGAGTGAGGGCAGGACTTGTGACTTGGCTTCTAACCAACGGAATATGGGAAAGGTAATAGAATGTCACTCCTTGACTCAGTGAAGTTACATAGCAAAGGAGGTAGGATGTCCCTCTCATGACTGCTTTATATTATATGGCAAAAGTGATGGGTTGTCACTCTTGTGATTCCATTCAGCTACACTAGACGCTGTCTTTAGTGGACCTCTTGCTGGTGTGATAAAGAAGGCGTGTTGGGGAGGCCCCCATGACAAAGAAGTGTGGGAGGCCTCTAGAACATGAGGGCAGCCTCTAGCCAATGGCCAGCAAAAAGCAGGAACCCACTCATACAGCTACAAAGAAGTACATTCTGCCAACAACCTAAAGGACCTTGGAAATGATTCTTCCCCAATCCGGCCTCTAGATGAAAATGAAGTCTAGCCAGAAGCTGACTACAGTGTTGTGGGACCCTAACTGAGGCTCTAGTTAAACTGTGTCCAGACTCCTGACCACATGAACTGTGAGACAGTAAATGTATGTGGTTTGTAAATCTCTACGTTTGTCATAAATTGTTACACAACAATGGGAAAGCAACAAAGCCTCCAGGCCTTTAATCATGGCCTTCCTCCACCTGCAAAGGTGGGACTAAGAGCACTCATGAAACTAAGTTTAAACATCACTCCTTCCAAGAAAACCTTCCCTATTCTTACCCTGTTCCTACTTTAGAAGCCCCGCATTTGTGCTCCCCCATTGCTACCTCTGTTTGCTTTAAAACTTTTGACACTATATTGTCATTTTTTGCTTGCACATTGATTGCACTCACTAGGCCCCGAGCTCTTCAGGGGCAAGGGTCCTGAATGTCTTTCCATTTTCTTTCTTCCGTTCTCCTTACCTTTGACAGATGGTTTTGGGGTGCTCACGGTGGGCTGGGCAGTATGCTAGTTGCTAGGATACAAAGGCAAACAACAGCAGCCGCATAAAGATCCTGTTCTCATCTCATGGACCTAATGACAAAGAACTCATCTCTTGGAGCATTATGGCTGTGGATAAATGTCAGAGAAATGCTATAAGCCACTAATGGGTAATGTGACCTAGTGAGTGAGAACGAGATGGTTAGGATGATCTATGAAGGATGACTAAGAGTGGAACCAGAAGAGGCGAGGTGAATGGAGGCTGGGGCGGAGGGATGGTTTACACACAGGCCCTGTCTAGGAAGGATGCATGGCAAGTTTGAATACCAGAAAGAAAGCCAGCGAGGCAGCAACAAGAGAGAGTGCAGGCGTGTGGGGTATGAGCAAGTGGCAAGGTCCCCCAAAGCTGACTGCGCAGCATACCACAGATCATAGTAAAGTTTAGCTTTTGCCCACATGTGTGCACTGGGGGGCTTCAAACATGTGAATGACATGTTCCAATGACACTGAGAAATGATTAATCTGAGACTTGAGCAGTGGGTTGTAGAGTAAGGGTTTGAGAATGGGATGAGGTACAGTGCAAAAACGGCTGGGGGAAACAAGTTAGGAAGCTATTGCCATAGTCGAGGAAGAAATAATGTAGCTTGGAGTTATGGGTTGAATCATGTCCCCTGAAAAGTTGATATTCTAATCCCCAGTGCCTGTGAAAGTAGCCTTACTTGGAAATAGCCTTGTTTGGAAATGGCCTTATTTTTTCATATAAGGATGAGGTCATTAGGATGGGTCCAAATCCAAAATGACTGTCCAAAAGAGAAAATTTGGACATAGAGACAGACACGCATGGGGGGGGTGGGGGGTGCGGGTGATGTGAAGACACAGAAGAATGCCATCTGCAAGCCAAGGATGCCTGAGGCTACCAGAAGCTAGAAGAGGCATGAACAGACTTCCTTCGCAGCCCTCAGAAGAAACTAACCCTGCTGACACAGTGATCCTGGACATCTAGCCTCCAGCCGTGAAACAATAAATGCCAGTTATTTTAAGCCACCCAATTTGTGGAACTTTGTTAGGGCAGCCATAGCAAACTAATGTACTTGGTTTAGGTCAGGAGTCAGCAAACTTCCTTAAAGGGCTAGATATAAATATTTTTGGCTGTAGGGATCATAACATCCCTGTCACCATTACTCAACGGAGCTGTCATAAGGAGAAAACAGCCATAGACAGTAGGTAATCAAAGGGTGCGACTGTGCCAATAGCACTTGATGCCCTAAAACGGCAAGCAGGTAGATCTGGCCCATGGGCCATAGCTTTTGGACTCTGGGTCTAGGTGATGGTGGTGCAGATTAAAAGAAGTAAATGGTATGTGAGATAGCCAGGTCTACATCTTGGGGCACCCTCACATCTAGCTCATGCTGGACACTAGCCAGGTGCTCAGTAAACGTTGAACTTGTGACCTGAACTTACACTGAACAAACAAGTCATTTCAGCCCAGGCAAAATGAGGGGGTTTGATAGATGGTTTCAAACGTATCTTTTAGCTCAACATTCTGGTGTCTGCTGACAGAGAAGGGACTGTGTTTTGGGTTCCTGTTTAGTGTGGCTTGTTAACCAAGTAGATGCCCTGGTCTAAAGGCTTAGTTGGGGTGGTAGAGGCATAGGGTCTATACACAGTAGCTTCCTTTGTCCAGACACAAGGCACACTGCAACCCTTGCTCAGTGACCGCGTCCTGATGGCAGTGATAATGGTGGTGACAGTGAGTGACTGCCTGCCTGAAGGTTCCTGGAGTGGGTGGGAAGTGCTCAGCTCTGGAGTCAGAAATCCTGGATCTGCTGTTTATTAGCTGTCTGACCTGTAAAAATTACTAAATTAAGCTCTCTGAGTCTCTCTTTTCTCACTCATTTGAGGAGAAAGCTCAGTGCTGGGTATTTCGTAGACTTTCATGACATTTTAGCTTCTGCCCTTCCCTGTAGGAGGCTCTGAGACCATCAGGGTTGAAAGCCTGCTCTGCATTCACTAAATGTGTGACCTTGGGGTGAGTTACTTTACTTCAGTATCCCCATCTATAGAATGGGAATATGGTTGGCTACACCCAATCTTTTTAGTTGCCCCCAAGAACTACCTTCTACCCATCTCTGAGCCCTGGGGAGGCAGAATTACTGGATGACATCACCAACTTCCAATGCGTGCCCTCTGATTCTAGCAGGGTATAGCCAGAGGAGTCATGGGCAGGACGACAGGGGTCTCGGTATTTATCCACTGGTTCTTCTTTGCTGGACTGTGGTTTGCAAGTACTGAGTTCCCATACCTAAAGCCTCATCTCCTGTTCAGTGGCCCTTCTCCCATGGCTACTGTCTCCACCTCACTCTGGTAACCATTCCCTCCTTAAGCTCTCAGGTTTCTGGGTGGATGTAGCTTCCCATGGTTGCTATACCCTCTGTGCTTAACCATCACCATTGGCACCTATGACTCATTTATAACATTGCAAATATCCCCTTCCTTAAGTCCTCTTTTAAATTTTTTAATGTTTATTTACTTTTGAGAGAGTGAGAGAGAGAGAATGTGTGCTAGTGTGCACAAGCAGGGGAGAGGCACAGAGAGAGGGAGACACAGAATCTGAATCAGGTTCCAGGCTCTGAGCTGTCAGCATAGAGCTCAATGCGAGGCTCAAACTCACAGACCGCTAGCTCGTGACCTGAGCTGAAGTCGGATGCTTAACTGACTGAGCCACCCAGAAGCCTCTAAGCCCTCTTTTAAAATGATTCTTCATTGTGGTAAAATACATGTAACATAAAACTTACCATTTAAACAATTTTAACCCTATCGATTAGAAGCATGAGATATATTCACCTTGTTTGGCTACCATTACCACCACCCTTCTCCAGAACTCTTTTCCTCCTATAGAACAGAAGCTCTATCTACAATAAGTCCTCCTTCCCCCTCCCTACGGCTCCTGGTAACAACCATTCTACTTTCTGTCTTCACCATGTTGTATTATATAGGACGTACTAGAATTTCCTTCCTTAAAAAGGCTGAATAATCTGTTTACATACATACTGGATTCTGCTTATCCATTCATCTGTCAGTGAACACTTAGGATGCTTCTGCCTTTTGGCTAATGAGAATAATGCTGCTATGAACATGGCACACAGATATCCTTAAACCTTCTCTAATTGGTCCTTTAAGGGTTCCACTGAGTTTCTAGCAAGACCCTCACTGATATATAGTATCTGTGCGTAGTTTCATCATGTCATGTTGAGTAATTGAGTTAATACATGTAAAGCACTTAACGCGAGTGCTCAATTAATGCCTGCTGTTTGTTACAGGGAAGGTTTCTGTGTGGCAGAGGCTAGACTGCCGTGCCTCTTCATTTTGAGCACCAGTAAACTCTCTTCTCTAGCTGAGTTAGGCTGGGACCATATGACTACATTCTTTCTTGAGAGTGGAATGTGGCTGGAGTGAGGTGCCCCACCTCCACCCCCCCAAGCCAGACCCATCAAAACCTCTGACATCCAATCCTTTATGCTTTCCCTCTGTGTGGGCTAGACATCCATCCACCTTGCAGGAAGACCCTGGATGCCATGTGTTAAGGGTGGCAGTGGCGCCATCAGCCAGGATCTCTTGATGTGTGGAACAGAGGTAGGTGCTAGAATTATCACCCACATTTCATTGATTATAAAATTAGGTGCTTTGGTAACTTGCCGAGCAGGTAGCAGAGCCTAGATGTGAACTAAAGCAAGCAGTATGGCTCCAGGCGCCACACTCCTCAACACTGCTGTATACTCTCTCTCAAACTCAGGAACAAGTTTTCACAATTAGATTTTCCTTTTCTGGGATAGCCCTCAGACACAGTCAAAACTCAGGGTTGCTGCAGCAGTAGTCTATGGACCTAACCAGTGCACCAAGGTGCAGGACCAAGGTGTCCTGGCTGTCAGTTGATGACATTTCATTCCCCACTGGTACAGGCTGCAGAGGGCCATGAGGGGCGGAAGGAGCATCGATCAGTGCTTGCAGCAGCTGCCTGGGCTACCTCTGTCCTGCTCTTCCATGTTCTTTTTAATTTTTTTTCTCTTAGAACTGGTGGCATGCTCTAACCACTAGGAAAGTAGACTGAAGAAAGAGGGGTACCCCTGGCTCCATGGCAGCAAAGCCAGGATTACCCACTGACATTACAGCTGGCAGCCTCTGGCTGCTGGCACCCTTTTAAAGAGAGCATGATGGCAATCTTCCAGCTAAGTTCTCCCAATTAGGCAGTTAGAGAAACATTATCCACCATCAGGATAAAGCTGATGAAATTGAGGGGGGTAGGGACGAGGAGGGGGTGCTAATATGTCTGCACTGGTCCCCACAGCCCAGAGCACAAAGTCTCAGGGATGCTCAGTGTTCATAGAGAAGCATCTGTGGGGTATGATGAGCTGCCTGGGGGGCACACAGGTCACCTGTCTGCCTTGGACACTTGAAGGTCCTCATCTTTCTAAAATCCCCCAACTCTGCCAGCTCTGGTCAGACAGGGTGGGCAAAGGGTGGCAGAAGAGAAGAATTATGTGAAGTCAGAGTCTGATGAGGCTTCCTTTACCCACCCCAACAAGACTGGATGTAGGGACTAGGGAAACTAAGCACTGCCCCACCCCCAGCAAGGGAAGCCAAGAGAGATGACACAAGTCACAATTCCTGGCTGCTTACTTCAGCCATTCTCAGGATTCCATAGCTTCTTCACTAACCAAGCCTTTCCTAAGCATATGCATCATATACTCATTATCACATTCAGTTCTCACAACAACCTGGGACACGGGGACTCCTCTTCTTCCTGATTTACACACAAGCAAACTGAGATTTAGTCAAACTTACAGAACTAGACAAGGGGTTCCACATGCAGACCAAGCCATGTGTACAACTCTTCAGAAAGGTCCTGAGTCCTATGCTCAGAAGTCTATTCATCAACACACATCTACTTAATGACAATGAGAATGACACTAATAGTGCCTTGAGCACCATGCTAAGTGCCTAACCCAGAATATCTATTTTAATCTTTACAACTAGTTCTGTCAAACGAGTCATCACCCTTTATTTTGCAATCACAGACACTCTGGACCAGAGTGATGAAGGGACTTGGCCAGGGCCGTGCATTATGGTGGGATTCAAGGCTCAATGCTCCTGACTCAGGCTGGTGCTCCAGATCTCCATGTCAGTCCACCTCTGCTTTGGACAAGGCCCATCTAGCAGAGCAGGCTCAGTGGGCTCTGCAGAGAGGTGGAGAGTAGTCCCTGCACTTGGGGCAGGTAGCCTATAAAGTGGTGAAAAATAAGTTCCCAGTTTACAAGTGTTAAAGGAGCTTGGGGAGGGGGAGAGGGAGAAGGGGAGGGAGAGAGAGGGGAAAAAGATCCTGGGGTTAGAGCTGCCACAGATGCTCTTGAGGAATGAGGATTTGAATGGAGCATTATTGCAGAAAGTCCAGACAAGGGAGGCCGTTCTGAGCAAAGATGTGGTAAGGCAGGTGTTTGAGGGACCATGAGCTCTCTGGACTGGCATTCATAGAGGCAGCACAGGGCATGATGCCATAAATATAGGTTGAGACCACACTGTGCAGGGATTTGGATGTCATATACAAAGTTTGGATTTTACCTTTGGGAAATAGGGAACTATTGAATGTTTGGGGGCAAGGTGTCAAGACATCCCCCTGGGATGAATGGCCTGGTTATGGGATTTGGGATAGATGTGAGAGGGCAAGACAAAAAGCCCGAAGACATCGATAATGGAATGAAGGGGGGAATTATGAATGTCATACTAGAAGAACACGGTGGCTAACTGGAAAAATATAGGCAACCAGGCCTGCTATTATCATCACTGATAAGATGACAGTTTGTGTACAGGATCGTTCTGTTAATTATATTTCATTTGGCCATAAATGCTTCCACGAAAGGTTGAGGTCAGGGGGAGAACCAGCTAATCAAGCCTGCATTATGAGAAGAAGCTCCAACTGCTTGGCACCAGCACTGAAGGAAAGGCCTCAGGCATCAAACACCTACTGTCCTCTGATTCCTACACAATTGTGGGCCTAGTTGTTTATGGGGAATCTAATAAAAAACAAGGGATCACTGAATTGCTGAGGTTTCCCATGGCCAGGCTCAAAGTAAATCTTTCAGATTTATACAACCCTTCAGGAAGGGCTGCAGCCTTATGCTTCCTTCATTCCCATTAACATTGGAATGGGCTGGGGAACCCTTAACCAGGGACATACAGCAAATCAGAAGCTTCCCTGGGCCCAAAAGAAACATGGCTTCCTAGGAACGGCTTGGGAGGGGGGGGCAATCTTTCTCAGTTATTTGGGGACAATGTGGAATGGGAAGGTACCATTAAAATGTGTGTCTATTGTGTTCCACCATTAAAAATGAAGAAAACACCACTTTACAAACTGCTAGGATATGTAAGCTCACATTGGACTTACAATCTATAAAAAGTACTGCTCTGTACCCAGCATGAGGGAGCTGGGAGAGCCAAACCAGAAGTGAGTGAGCAGAGATCTCATGAAATTACTTCCTGGATGTAGATCCTCGTCACCGGCTGTTCATGGCAATTACCCTGGAAACTCTCCCCTCCCCCTCCCTCCTCTGCCCCCACACCTCTTGCCAGCCCAATTTTGCCAGTAATTTTGCAAGCTATGGATATGTTTCATTGGGATTCGGCTCAAGTCTGCCAGAAAAAGCAAATTCAGGCCAGCAATAGTGGGATTTGAACATGATGGCAGAGCCAAGCTGCTGCCAACCAGAACTTCACCTCAAGTTTGATGTACGGAAGAGGAAGGCAGGATTTCTAGGCACTCGTGGGCAGTATTAGCCAGAATTCTGTTTATTTAAAACATCTTATGCAACCCACAGCCAAGGGTTCCCATTCCCTGGAAATATACAACAAATACTATTCCATGCCACCTGGAAGTCCCTATTCTCAAGAGACAAACTCTCTCGTCTGCCTATCCAAGGTGAGCTCTGAACATTGCTAGAGAAGTCAGAAGTAGATGTAATAGACTTGAAAACTCGGGGTTTTCTCTTTCAGACATTTAAATAGCACTTGAGAACCCTCCAGAGTGTTTCTTAAGCATGAGTTAGCATAACAAGGAAATGGCGCTCTGACATGGGCCCAGAACAGTGTTGTAGCTCTTAGATTCTATGATACATGCTTTCCACTTAGACCTTGGGAAAATTTTAACACAAGAATAAATATAATCATCTATGTGGAGCACTTTTACATGGTGCCTGATACATGCTAAATGTTCATAAATGGTAATTTAGAAACCAAGACCACTGAAACTGTTTAATTTTTGGTGAATTTGTGAATATTTGTGAAACATGTACCTTTCTAATGTGTATGTATAACAGCATCTTTATTTTCCCAGGAATTCGCGTTAGATAGGTTGTGTGTCACATTCAATGAGGTCTTAAATGGAAGACTTGCCTATATTGGTGGAAAAGTCTTTGGCAGGTGGCGCTAAGACCACGCACTAGCCTTCTCTCAGTCTGCCTCCCTAGTGACAGTGCCTGGGAGCTGTTTCTGGCCTGGAAGCTTCCTCCAGTCTTTGAGTGCCCCACCTTTGAAAGGGCAGCTATGATCAAGAAGTGGAAAGAAGATTTGGGAGTTAGTTGTTTCACTAACTGCTCTTCTTGAAACCCTAGGCAGAGCCAAGCCAAGGCCAAACTTTTTTTTTTAAGTGTATTTTTTTATTCTGAGAGAGAGAGAGAGAGAGAGAGAGAATCCCAAGCAGGCTCCACACTATCAGCCCAGAGTCCGACATAAGGCTCAATCTCACTAATTGTGAGATCATGGCCTGGGCCAAAATCAAGAGTTGGGCCCTTAACCAACTGAGCCACCCAGGTGCCCAAGGCCAGGCTTTTAACCCAGAATAACAAGGTCAGTCTGCACTTTAAGCTTAAGGTGCAAGATTAGTCTCCCAAGTGCTCAGCTCCATATTATTAGAGAAACAATGACCCAGGAATTTGTATGGTATATAGTTCTGAGGGATTTAGGATCTTGGCTGTCACTAGGAGATAAAACTGAACTTTTGTTAAAAGGCATAATTGTGTCATTTGGCAGGAACCTATTTATACACAAGTCTGCTACTCTGATGGTTACTCACTTTGAGAGTAGGGAACACTTTAGCCATCTCTTCACCTGAATGGCACTTATGACATTCTTTGGTTTGTTTCTGCCCCTCAGGATATATACTCCATGATTCTAAAGTTCCAGAAAACAGAGTCTCATGAGCTTTTTAAACAATTTCAGTGGTCTCAGTATTTAAATTGCCATTTATGAGCACTTACTATGTATCAGGCACCATGTAAAAGTGCTCCCCATAGATGATTATATTTAGCCTTGTGTTAAAATCTTCCCAAGGTCCAATGACTGGTTAGGGCTGAAGCTCATATTTGAACCTAAATCTTTCTAGATCCCAAACCCGTCTACTGAACTATTTGTACTGCCTCTGCAGCTATTAAAAGCACTAAAGTTGATACATATGGAAGTCAAAGACTCTGGCTCACCCACAGCAAAGGTCTTGGAGTCCCACCAAAGCAGACTTCTTCAGCCTTGCTTTGCAGTTGACCCCTGGAATCTATCCAAAACTAAATCTCCCACAGACACATTTCCGACATGGGCACATATGGCTCTCCCAGGAAATAGTGCCCACTGTACAATGAGTTTCCGATTTTCATGCTAGTTTGATAAAGGGACCTCCAATAGGCACAAAAGCTGGTTATGCTGTTAATGACTAAAAACTGGTTTCATTCTGATTAATGCTGCCATTGTCTAGAACCATGATAAACTCAGAAAGGGGGACCCAGGGGAATGAAAGAGTGACTAATCAATCTCAAAGGAATTGCCAGGTGAAGTTTCTTTCATGAGAAGTGGAGGGAACCAAAATTGCAGTCATTCTTCCTTGAGGTTGACAGGTGAGCAGCAGTACAGCCAGAACTCATTTATATCCCATTTCGGGTACACAGTCAGCAAGTACTCCAACAGGGGCAGCAGGAAAGGGATGGAGGAGTTTGTCTTAGGCTGACCACCCAACCATGGTACGCTGCCCTCTGTGGGTCTCCCGTCTTCCCTCCAATCTTAACATCCACCTTCTCAAGAGCCAGTGTTAACCTGAGCTGCTAATTAAGTAATTTCCTTGTTCACCTGACTTGGATGGTTTTCTTGCAGCACTGCCAAGTGGAAATGGCTCTTAATTATGTCAACTCATGAAACCACATCAAAGACAGCCTTATCAGAACACTAATTTGTCATATTATTTAAAGAAAGGAAAAAAACAACTAACTGATGGGAGGCCAGTAAAAGCCCTTTTATCATAAAGCTTTTCGTTGCTCATCAACTTCCAAAACCAGTCTTGATTCTGGCTATTCAAACTCTACTCCATGGGCAGAAAAGAACCAAGAAGAATATCTTCTTAGGTAGGAATGTAAAAAGAGTCCTACCTTTCTTCCCATGTAAAATAGGACTTAACCTGATCTTTCAAGAAACACATTTGATCATAGATATATCAGAGTGCTTGGCTTGGGGGTGATGGCATAAGACATAAATAATATGGAGAAACAAGAGGAACCTAACTTTCTAGCCTTCCCCATCTTCCACTGAGAGTTGCTCTGTGAACACATGCTTTGGAGAAATCCTTTGCAAGGGAAGTGATTTCTGTCTAGTGCCATCCTTCAGAATTTACTCCCAGCTCAGGAGGAAGAGAGAAGGTGATGTGATAATAGAAACAGAGTGAGACTTAAATGTTATGCTGATATTTTGAAAATTGAGAGGGGGTACTGTGAGCTAAGGTATGCAGATAGCCTCTAGAACCTGCAAAAGGCAAGGAAGTAGGTTCTCCCCTACAGCCTCCAGAGGGAGCATGACCCTGTCAACATCTTGATTTCAGTCCAGTGAAATCCATTTCAGACTTCTGACCTCCAGAACTGTAAGATAACAAATTTGTGCCACTGTATGCCACTAAATCTGTAGTAATTTGTTATAGCAGAAGTAAGAAACTAATACAGCTTGTGATCTAAGACTTCTGCTACCTTGCACACATACCTGCTGTGTCCACCCTCACTGTTGCATCTATCTGCCCATAACTTCTCACTGGTTTCTTATTTACCACAGTCGTAGTTTCCCTGCTTCTGACCCAACACCCACATCCCAGAAGCCAGATAGCTCCTTTCTCCCTGTTTTAGTGCTGACTGGTCTGCTTATAGTGTGTGTATGTGTGTGTGTGTGTGTGTGTGTGTGTGTGTGTGTGTGTTTTAATTGAAGGATAATTGGCATTCAATATCCTATTAGTTATAGGAGTTCATCATAATAATTTGATATTTTCATATATCACAAAGTGATCCTCACAATGAGTCTAGTTACCATACAAAGTTATTACAATATTATTGACTATATTCCCTATGCTGTACATTACAACCTCAAGGCCTAATTATTTTAGATACAGGTGAGAGGAATGATGAGGTACAAACTCCAGTTATAAAATAAGTAAGCCATGATCCTAGTGTTTGTGTCTCAAGATTGATATAGGATCCTCTCTTGTAATCCTAGCTTTGATTCCTTGGGAATTTGCCATGAGATCTCTTACTTCTCATAAGTATTTGTTATATATAGAAATACTGTATTTCCCCCCATTTAACAACAAGGAGGCTAAAGTTAGAGAACCATTAACACAGCTACTAACTGGTAAGGCCAGGGTTGCAATCCAGATGCCAAACTCCACATCTGTGTTCCTAAGGACTCTCCAGCATGTTCATTCCTGAACCATCCCTATGGGAAACCTCAGGAGCTGTGGCCCAGGACCTTACCTCTGAACCCCAATGGCTCAGAATTAACTTTAGGAGTTTCAATACCTACACCTTTCTGGTGAGTGCTGAAACTGACTTAATCTCTACCTAATTGCATTCGAGAGAGAACAAGACTAAATCTAAGGTCTAGAGTGGCATACTTTGTATAGCTTTAGATTCATCAACTACAGTGATGCAAAAAAATGCCCCCCATGGGCTTGTGTCTATTGTGTCTGGGCCTCAAACACCTGATTTTTCCACAAAGAGACTTTCCTGTGACCTCTGATGGCCTATTTACCCCAACCACTGACTGACACCAAGGCTGTCCTATCCTGTTGATGTTCAGTGTTCAGAATGAAGGGGCTTGGTTTCCACAGTCAACCACTAATCAAGGGATCACGCATTTTAATATTCCTTGCTACTCTGTGTTTACTTTTGGAGGCCATTTATGAAGTGAACACAATCTCATCATTAACATTTTTGAAGACCCCACTGTTAGTAAAAAATTGGACACATTTATTCTGCAAAGAGAGGGAAAATCAATCAACATTCTATTCTGGTTTGAAAGCTTTTCCTCTAGTTACAAACTGGAGATAACATCAAGGACAATGATGCACCTGAGTGACTCAGGAGCTGCTGTAATTCCAGTTCTGTGCATTTTCCTCTACCCTACATTACCCATCATCCCAATTCTAACAATTTCTCAGAGAATTCTAGAGCTACTCATAAGCTGCCTTAGAGCAATCCCTCTGTTTACCAAATGGTAGCCCTTTTCATCATCCCCAAAATGTTGGGGGTGACTTTCTATTTCTTTTCACTGAGCTGAGAGTGGGGTGTTGACCACTTTGGCCCCAGACTTCCCTGAGATAATACTGCTTCTAAATTCTGCACCACTAGGGCCTATGTGTAGGTACTCCCCATTAGGGGGGGCATTCTGAAATAGAACTCAAAGTGAGGGCTGTCACATGATCATTGGGAGCACAATCAGATGTTATTACACACTTAGACTACACAAGCCAAGGTCTCAGACCACACTCTCAAGAGAAGAACCCGGAATAACTATTTAGTTGTTCATAAAACTGTCATTATTCCAACCCTGAAATTAAAACAAGGTCTCCCCAGTCTCTGGGGTCAGGGATACTATTTCTGGAATGAGCCTGCCTTGCCCATGTGTATCAAAGCCCTGTGCTCTGGTACCCAGTGTCCTCATGGCTCATTATACTTTTCTCTGACTTGAGGAAAGAACCCTGGGAGCCATTTGGTTCCATTATTTCATGCTTTCTGGATATCTCATGCTAACTATATGCTCTCTTTGTTATGCCAGCCCAGTTTCCTCAACATAACAAAGGCAAGGCTACATGAAGAGATATACATTAGAAAGATGATGAAAGAATTTGCATCTTCCACTCCCCAGCAGTGCCACATGGTCATGGTCCCTTTATTTTATACGGCTGGTGACACCATCACTATCTCTTGGAACAATGAATGCTGCCTGCATCCTACCGACACGGGGGGTTTATATGGGCTTTTTTTGGTCAATGTCTGTTACTGAAATTTCAAAGTTACATATTCTTGCTCCTCGCTCAACCCATTCTGACCTCTAGGAAATATGGATTTAAGCACATAAAAGCATAGTTTTAAGGCCTAAAGAAAACTGGTCCTTCTGAAGAACTCTTGAACTTTATTTACCCCTCCAAAAAGCCATTTCCAAACTCTCAACTTGTGTGTTAAGACTCCTGACACATTTAGAGTGAGGAATAATTACCCCTTATGAAACAATATGGTGATTAAATGGAATGGCCAAAATGACTAACATAAACACACACACAGACACACACACGCAGGGCTATTGCAAGAAATCCAAGGTCCCTATATGAATCAGAAAAAGGCATCCCTTTGCACAGATAAATTAGAAAAAGGCTCCCTTTTCTCTGGGAAGACATAGTCCAGGGACAGTTTGGCAACTAAATCAAGCGACAGATTTCAGACCCTACTAACCCCTTCTAAATCAGTGCTGGTACAGTGCCCAACATATCCCACTGTACAGCAACCCTGGAGAAAACTATAGATGGATATAGACTATGGATATATGTAGAGGTTGCCAGACTTAGTGATCATATGTCACCAAGGGAAATAAAAAAAAGAAGTTTGGAAAACAGAAAAACCTCAAAGAATAAATAACCACCAGAAAAAAAAAATACCACCTTGAGAAATTATGACTATTTAAGTCTTTAGCATGTTTGCTTCCCATTCTTTTTCAAAGACATAGTGAAAAAGGAGAGAACAGGGAATACCAATATGGTAATATTCTGCACCAACTGTTTTATGGCCTTTGCTTTTTGCCTGTTACATCCTGTGCATCTTTCCATAGGAGCTAAGGTCCATCTCCAGCATCACTTGCAACAGCAATGCAGCATCCTCTTGAACTGTAATGCATTTGGCCATGCCTGTGGTTAGAACTTCAGGTTAAGTAGGTCTCTAAGTTCCTGTCTTAGCCACCTGCTAGCCATGAAAAGCCATCTGTCTGGAAACAGAAGCAAAGGGAATACCAAGCCTCCCAGTTGGGATGGAGCCATGACTGATTAACAGCACAGGGTAAGGAAAAACCCTTCTTTGGGAGAATATATCCAGGGCAAGCAAAGTCCTTTCAGCCTGCTCCTGACTTGCAGTGGAGGTTTACCTTGCCTCCCACTGGTCACTCTGCTTCCATCATTAGGCACATTCCTGGCTTCCATGTTTGCTGAGCCAGACGCCATTGCTGGAATCCACTGAAAAGTGACAGCTGGCTGAAACTAAGACAGGTTCTGCACCCCTCTCCCTGCACAGTATCTCCCCCACCACAATTTTTCTCTCAAAGCCCAGAAAGGACGGATGAGAAAATGACTTCATTTGTGCCTGGGCATCAACTAATTCCTGCCAACAAATGCATTCCTTCCATACCTGTCCATCAGCTTGAGAGGAACAAGGCCTGGGAACAGGGGCTTACATTTCCTGGGCAGAATTCTTTATCTTTCCTCAGGTAGAGATGAAATCAGCTTGCCAAGAGATAAAATATGCTTCTAGCCTGGCTGTTGGAAGAGCATCGACTGGCGTCCCAGAGTTCACACTCCTCAGGGACTTCATTTTGGACAACTTGATTTTTAGTTCATCTCATGACAACACGTTTGCATCGGAACTCACAGAAAGAAGGGGCCCCGTGGCCCCATATACCATAGGAAGACTGATATAGCCTGATTCCAGCTCTCTGATGGCATACCTGGCATACCGTTTGACCTCAAAAGACTCTGTAGGAATCTTCCCATGCAAGGTCCTGCGATAAATTTTTATTTAAAACCTTTTATCTTAAAACTCATCCACTTTAGATATTCTATTTATGTTCTAAAGTGACAGGTACCCTGACCAATTAAAAATCAAATGTATATAGACCGAGAAGAGAAAGAAGGAGATGGTGAAAGAGAAATGGGGGAAAGAGAGAGAGGGATGTGAGACCTCACTCAGGGAACACCAGGATGTTGCTAATGGTAAGAGGTATTTAGAGGTAAAGGTAAAAATCTGCAGAGACTCTTGCCTCTTTTACTAACAATTAACACAAAAAGTTAGCATAAGAGAAATAACTATAATTCATAGCCAAGGGACTTCAGTGGTGACATCATTGAAGAGCACGGCCTGGGCTGGACTCTCAGATGACATCATGGTTGACACTGGGCACTGCCATTCACAAGCACTCCATGGCAGCTTTGCTCACAGACACAGGCTCTGCTCTCTTGACACAGTGATATCAACTATTGAGGCACCAGGGAGCATGGGGCAAAGCTGGAGAGGCACCGACCTGCCCATGTGTCTCGGGCTTTCCTGTAATGAAGCTGGGGAGGCAGACCCTGATGACTCAGAGTTCCTAAGTGATAGGAGACAGTATTTGCCAGAGGCTTCTCACAAATAAGGACCGCCTCAAGCACTGTCCTTGGTTGCCCAGATTTTCTCCCCCAACATAACCAAATGACCCCATGATCCATTAGTCACTCTTTACTGACATCCACTGGGAGTCATCAGGACTTCATGATCCACATAATTACAATGAAAAGTCTGCACTGACCTCAATGATTCAAGTGACTTAGACAAAATGTTCCCTAGACAACTGACCATGGCTTCATCATCAGAGAGCTGGCCTGAGAGTTACTCCTGTAGACTTCAGTTACTGGTTGCCAAGAGGCAGACATTCGTTCCTCTAATCCTTTTCAGAAGCCATTTCAAGATGGCACATCTCACAACCAGTCAAAATCACAAAAAGGAAAAAGTCAAATGAAAACCCTTTTTGTGAGGTTAAGATGACCAATGAGGAAGATCTAAAGGGTAGAGCCATAAAGCCAGGGACTTTACTCACCAGTACAGAGAACAGTGAAATAGGTACTGCCTACAAAACCATTAAAGAAACCCTCCAAACTGCACTTTCCATTGTTATGAGAAATCTGTCAGAAGGAGGCAGCAACAGCAAGGCCCCAGCATCAGCCTTTCAGTCAAAATGGTTTACCCACCATAGACAAAATAGTTTTGTCTCCTGGGCTCAAATCATATGCCCCTCAAATTGAACATGGAATGGCCACCTTTCTCTAAAATCAGAACAATTCAGGTTCAGGAAGTAGATAGTGGGCATCAAGCCTCTGGTAAAGAGAGATGCTTTCAGAAGGGTTTATCTAACTCTCTTCTCAACCAAATCAGGGTCTTCCTGAGCCAGATGCTGCTTTGGACATGAGAGCAGGGGCTCTGGTTTTGGTAGGCTTATCCTCAGCATCTGAAAGCCTGACCCTGACACTGGCTGATGACAGAATGAATGAATCAGAACTTTAGTTATTATGATCAAGTCAAAGTTTTTTGAAGTCTAGAGAGCAAGCAGTGACAAAGGACAAAGTTAGAATAATGTAGCACCATTACTTGGCTTCCATAGAGCTCTAATAAACTGATATGCTCCTCTACTTCAAAATGTGTCAGAAGCTTTAAAAACATTTATAATCTTTGACCCAGGAGTCCCACTCTGGGACTCTATTTTATGGAAATAACGAATATATAAGGAAGGAGAGCTCTACTTTCAAAGACATTTCTCTCAGCATTGAATATTAACCAAATGTATCATAGAATGATTAAGTGAATTAAAGGTTATTTAAATATGAAACTATTATGTTTTTATTTATAGTTACTAGAAACAAGTAAATTGCTTATGATCATATCATAAGAAAAATATTTTTAAAGTAGGTTATATAATATATTCTGAGAACCAAACATACGGAAGGAAACAAGCAAAATATCAACAGTAATTGTCTTCCAGGAAGTGGATCACAGATAGACACACACACACACACACACATATATGCACGCACACATACGCACACATATACATATATATGTATACACACATATACATATATAAATGTAAAATAAATTTAAGATAAAATAAACTTTAAACAAATATACATACTTACATATATAAATTTAAGATGGACACTGTCACAAACACTGCCCTTCTAAGAAAGCAGATGGTTATTTAGTAGGCTCTAAAAATTGACCCTTTCTGGGCTCTCCCATCCTGAGCCTAATAATAATTTTAACTAACAATTTGGATATTGTTTCTAAGAGTTCTGATCCCTCCCTGTTGCTGCCAACATGGACAGTGGGTTTGGAAAATGTAATTATTAAATTCCTTCTGGTGACACTATCACAGAACCCAGGCAGTGGAATCTCATTCTCATCCCTTTGTGACTGAAGAAGGTCTTTTATTTGGGTTCATCAGACGTAAGGACAGGCTTATGAGGGATACAGTTATTCATAAAAAAAAAAAAAAAAGGCAGAGCTGAGGGAGATGCAATCGTGTCACACTGTGGTTACATGATACTTGGAAACGGAATCGGGCATTGAGGGGCAGGAGGTTAAAGTTCCTTGGTAAGCCATTGAACCCTACCGCCAGCCACAGATAGCAGGCATCTGGCCCCTCTCCCTTCTAGATACTGTGTCACTCCATTGTCTCCCCACATCCCCTCACCAGGAGAGCATCAGATATCAGTGTCGAAATGATGCCTCTTTCTGATGTGCTGATGTGGCAACTTCCCTTACTGCCAGGGCCCGCCAAACTAATTCTCATGTGAGTTGGTTACAGCCCTCTAAACTCTTGATACTGCGTTATTTGGATCTTGTAATAAACTCAACCAAACGCCTTGTACACTGATTGAAAGGTCATGAAAAACAAGGAAAGACTGCAAAGCTGTCGGAGACCAAAGGGTACCAGGGAGACAATGAGAACTAAATGCAATGGGGTGCCCTGGACAGAATCCTGGAATAGGAAGACATTAATGGAAAAAATTGGTGGCATCCAAACAAAGTCTAGAGTTTAATAGTCATAACCAAATGTCAGTTTCATAGTTTTGGCAAACATACCACGGTAATATAGTACGTTAATAATGAGGGAAACTGGGTGAGCGGTATGTGGGCATTCTCTGTCTTTGAGACTTTTCAGTAAATCTAAAATTACTTCCAAATTAACAGTTTGCTGTTAAGGAACCACGGCCTCCAAAGAGAATGATGATGAGGAATGGTAATTATAGGTTCACCAGAAATCTGGGTGAAATGTTAGAAAGAGTGTTGGAATTAGAGAGAGAGAGAGAAAAAAAAAAAAGATTTGATTCAAAAGTCCCTGATCTTTTCAATGAGAATTTGAGTGAGTCACTCAATGTCAGAGAAATTTAGTTTCCTCATCTGTGAAATGTGAATAGTAACACGTGTGGGGCAGGCTTGCTTCAAGTATCCTATGAAGTATGCATCAGGAGGGCGGGATTTAGTTCATTACCTGCTGTAGTTCCCATGCCTACAACAGTGCCTGGCACAAATTAGCTACCTGACAAATAATCGCTATGTGAGCGAATATGTGAAAAAAAGTTCAAAATGGCAATCTCACTTCAATTTATTGTTCTATTAATAGCAATGTTAAAACCTTACCAATTGTATTGAAAATAATTCGAAACATAAGGGAAGGTAAATACACTTGGGTATACGCAAATGAAACACTGCAAAGCAGTTAAAGTAGGTTGAGATGTATCACAACCAGAGCTGGACAAAACATTGAATAAAATATGTTAAGTAGTCAGGGAACAGTGCATATGATACCATTTATGCAAAATGTCCGAGAATACATATAGGGATTGCCATATACAGTTTCTAGATACTTATTTGCATGGTGAAAAGTATCAAGAAACGTGGACCAGAAAGGTTCCTTACATGTGTGGTAGTGGTCATCTCAGGGCAAGAGCAGAGTGACTAAGATGGACCACTTTTCATCCCTTTTGAGGTATGACTGGGTCCTACAAGCAGAGACTCCAGCTTTCAAACTGTATGACCACTGACAATTCCATGCCTGAAATTAGCAGTCTGTTAACCACACTGATTATCTGCTACTACATTACTTAGTTGCTAACGAGCACAGAAAGAAGCACAAATTAAAAGAGCATAATTCAGGAAAACCTGTTGTGGGAGTACTGGTTTAACTGCATGCTTACAATTGGTTGGCACAAGGGTTCTCAAGGTAGGGTTCCCTGACCAGCAGCATCAACATTACCTGGAAACTTTATAAAAATGCCAATTTGGGGCACATGGGTGGCTTAGTCAGTTAAGTGTCCGACTCTTGATCTCCACTCAGATTGAGTTCCTGAGATCGAGCCCCAGGCTGGGCTCTGTACCCACAGAGCCTTGCCTGGGATTCTCTCTCTCCCTCTCTCTTTGTCCCTCCCCCGTGTGCTCACCTGCTCTTTCATTCTCTCTTTCTCTCTCTCTCTCTCTCAAGATAATTAAATAAACTTTAAAAAAATGCAAATTTGGGGTGTCTGGGTGGCTCAGTCAGTTGATCGTCCGACTTTGGCTCAGGTAATGATTTCACGGTTCGTGGGTTTGAGCCCTGCTCTGTGCTGACAGCTCAGAGCCTAGAGCCTGCTTCAGATTCTGTCTCTCTCTCTCTGCTCCTCCCCAACTTGTGCTCTCTCTGTCTCTCTCTCTCTCAAAAATAAACATTAAAAAAAAGTTTTTTAAAAATGCAAATTCTCAGGTTCCACCCTAGACCTTCTGAACTCTGGGGGTGGCGCCCAGCAATAGGTATTTTAATAAGCCATGCTGGTGATTCTGAGGCTTGCACCAGATGAGAAGCACTGGATTACCAAGGTGGGCTGAGAAGGGTTCCTGACCTGCTCATCCAAAACTAAGCCCTTTTATCTCTGACTTGTATCTTCATCTCTCAAAATTCTGATCAGGTCCAAATGATCTACCAATTCCTTTTCAATTCTTCAAGTTTATGACCATACACCAACTTAAAAGATTTTAAGGTTAATTTTTCATCAGACTTTTTCAACTTGGAGAATATAAGGCCGGAGACCATTATCTGTACTTACTATTTTCTCCATGGGTTGACTGTGGCTTAGCCACCCCTAATCCATCCATTCCCTAATTCTCCCTTGCCTGCCTTTACTATTGAGACTGTAAAGCTGAAACACACTCTCCACTTCCCTTGTGGTAAGTACACCTATGTGAAACAGCTCCCCTTAGGATATGTGAGCAAAAGGGTTGAGCTTTCTAAATACAAAACACAGTCTAGAGGGAAGGAGGCCTTATACAGGCATCACTCCTGTGTAGCAGCCTCCTTGCAAACATGAAGGTCACACGGGAAGGATGGAGGACCAGGAAGACTTTGATGTCATTCTGGGACAAGTACAGCGGCTGTGCTCTGCCTTCTGTAAGGCTCAAAAGCCACAATCTCTTTAAGCCACTGCATGACATCTCTGCTCCTGCAGTTGAATACATCCTTGTTTGATGTCCCCCGCTCTAGGCCCGGCACACGTTAGACTCTCAGGATAGCAGAGAGGGAGAGAGAGGAAAAGGAAGCCAAGGACGGGAAGAAGTAGAGAGAGAGAGAACCGAGGGCTACAGTGAGCCAGGGGGAATTACTGAGGACAGGATGACTAAAAGGAATACGTTTTGAGCAAGTATGTAAAGTGAGAACAAGCCTCGCAGAGAGGAAAAAGAAGGCATGCCAAACCTGTATTTGTACAAGAAACTTTATTATATCCATTAAAACATGGGTTTGATGGGCGGGTTATACATATTTTAATGCACATTAAAATGAATACATGCTATTAAAATTAAAAAATATATATAGGCTCATGTGCCACCAAAAATCATCTGGTGAACCAACAGAAGGTTACATGGCACTCACAGGGAGTGCCGGATTATGCAAATTCATGGCCATAGGGTTTGCAGCTTTAGGTCTGAAATAGCAAAATATAAGCTGGAAAGATCCAAATCTAAGATTGCTTGAACTTAGCAGGAAGCAGTACTTCTCAGAGAGTACATTCTGTACCAAGTGGAAGGTCTTTATGTCTATTCTCTCCATTTCCCTAAGGCACACCACATGTCTCAGCTAACCCCAAGTATATAAGGAAGTATAATGAACACGAAGTGGGAAGAGTGGCCCCTGCTTTTGCCCTGGGAAGGCACTATGATCTCTAAACCCCTAGGACACTTACTTTTACCCTTAACAAGATTGCGTGTACATTTTAATGTGCATTTGCTATAGGTTGAGATTTAGAGTCCTATAGCAAGGCATTTTTTATAAAATGCCTTCTGGTGTTCTGGTAGCTTTCACTTGCAAGGCATTCTCTTCTTTCTTGTTTTGGTCTCACAACTTTCCCCCCACCCTCTTTTCAACTACCTCCCTCCAGCAGAGAGGCACAGACAGCGTTTCCTCTTTGTGGAGAGGCCATTACAGAGACACCAGCCGAGAGGACAGACCAGCAGGAGGTGCTGATCAGTCTCTCCCTCCTTTTCCTGCTCTTATCCCAGCAGAGATGTTGCCCATAGGCAGGAGCTGCCTGTCCTTTCTCACGCCATTCCCCAGCGCCCCCAGCCCTCAGGCCCATCTCTGCAGGCAGAGTCAGTACCAAACTTGACATGACTTTTTGGTGTTCATAAATGCCACTGTCTGAAGGGCACGCTGCAGCCTTGGTCCAGCTTCTTGAGCGATGACCCCGCCATTGTTACCCCCACCCCCACCCCATGGATACAATGACTGGAGCCTGGTCTACCACCCACAGATGCCGGACTGCGTCATCTATGCACAGGGCTACAGGAGTCGGGTTGCCAGCAGTCTCCATGGAGAAGGGCAGAGGTCACAAAAGAAGCCACTGAGAGACATGCCGATGAATCAGAGGATGCTCAAGGTTGACAGGGATCACTTTTCTTTCTCAAAGTGCAAGGAAAAAAATTAAAATCTTTATAGTAGGAGCTAGATCAAGGGGGAGGGAGAGGCAGAATGGGAGGATGAGAATGACATCTGTGTCAACTGTTTATTTTGGTGATTGTCTGCAAGTTGCAGGCAACATGGCTGAGCAAAGCTGTCATGGAAACAGAATTTCGTTGCAGATGACAAGTTGGCATAAAGACAATGTAGGTGGGAAAGAGGTATGGGAAACAAAACTACCTGTCAGGCAGGTGGAGGGAGGAAGAAAATCTCCTCTCACATACTTGCCCGTAATTAAATGTCAGATGTACACAATGCAGTAAAATAATTAGCATGGCATAATTACTGTTCAGATGGAGTCTGTGTATATGCCAAACAAATTGCTGTACTAGAGCACAAGCTGTTAAAACAAATTGAGTTACTTAATTTTTACATGTAGCAGCCTGTTTTATCATTTCCTAAGATGCAAATGTTTCATTAATAGTGCAGTCTTCCTAAGTGAGCTGAGATCTGGGCCACTACAAAGGCTGATCCACTGGCCTCCCTCTAGAGATGATGCAGACAAAAATCGACTGGTCTCTCCTTCTTTCCACACTTGCCCCATCCAGTCTTTTCTACACATAGCAGCCAAGGGAATATTTTAAAGCCATAAGTCAGATCATGCCACATCCGTGATTTAAGATCTTTCAATGCTCCCACTGACGTTAGAACAAGGTCCAAAAGCTAAAAGTGTTCCTATGCCTCATCCCGACCGCCTAGAGTCACTGTACTCCAGCCACACTGGCTTTCCTTCAGTTCAGGTTCAATTCTTCTTCCACCCAAGGTCTTCACACATGCCACTCCCCTTGCTCAAAACTCTCCTCCACCACTCCTTTGGCTCCTATTCTCCCCCACCCTCACCCCTCCATAACTGTCCGTCTCTCTTCCACAGGATTGGACCTAGCTCTCATAGCCACAGGGAGAGCTTTCTGACCACCCTATTAAAAGAAGTCCTTGCCCCTCACTGACCCCAGCTGGTCTCTACTAAAGCTCCTGGCTTGCTTCTCCATAGCTGATCACATTTCATACTGTAATTTTATATGCCAATTTGTTCTTTTATTTGTTCAATGTCTACCACCCCCACAAGACTCTAAGCATCTGGAGGGTAGAGATCACACATGTTTGGCTCACTACTATGTATCCACCCAAGGCAGTTCCTGGCATATAGTATCTGCTCAATAAATCTAGGTGTTTTATATGCAGCTCTGGGTGTCATTACCCTCACTGTGCATCTGTTTTCCTTTTTACAAACTAAGAGTGTAGACTGGATCGTTGCTCTCTCCACCTGTGGGTGGTTATCTACTTCTGAATTCATGAGACCAATTCAGTGGTTGTCCAAGGCTAACACTCATGAAACATGAAGTTGCCCAGAAACGGCCACAAACAGGGAAACAATGCTTACTCTCACCACCAGTAAAACCAGAGGGTAGGTACCAGTTCATGACACTCTTCTTTGGACGTCTATATATTTGCATGCATTTATTCACTGGGTTGTGATGTCAAGCATATGTGTGTTTTCCTGTGGGCCACAGATAAAAAAAACATCAACAAGTTTTACAAACTGGGACGCTGGGAAATGTCTGGACTATAGAAGCTCCAAAACCTTTAAACTGGCTCTCAGCCTTGGCTTTCTGGGATCTTTCTCCCCACTCTCCCTTCGCCACTAGGGCAGGCTGGGAAGATCTGTCTAAATGAGGCAGAACTACTCTTTGACCCCAGAGACCAAGAAGAGACTCCAGACTTGTCCCCAGGAACACCCTTATCACCTTCACTTAACAGAGCAGTCTTCTGTGCCCGAAGCAGGGAGAGACAAATGTCACTTTCCCAACCCCACTCCCTCTTGGGGCAGTCTCCTAAACACTGGGTCAGAATGCCAGACAGACAGAACGAGGAATAATCTCTCTCCATTTTGCTACTGTGTGGAGAGGAGCCAGGCTGGAAACCACAGCCCAAGGCCAAGGCTGGGGGACAGGGAGGCCTTCCCCAGAGTCTTCCACCAAAGTGGCAGACTGCTCAGGAGGAAATGCTGATTAGGGACCATTAGAAGAAGCATCTTGAGATGGAAATACCCGTGGTAAACCCAAAGACTACAAATAAAAGATATCCAGTGGGCACTGCCTCTTGTACTGACTTGCTACTTTCCCAACATCCCTCCAAACCTATGCTGCCATGTCCTGGCCTTGCCTTACACTTCCTTCCACCACCTGCCACCAAGGCAAAGCTTCCTGCCACTGAGGTGGGGCTTCCTGTCACCGGGGCAGGGCTGCTCCTACTCCTAGGCTGCTGGAAAATCAAGTGAGCACCTTCATTCCTAAGGGGGGGGGCAGGAAATATCAGTCCAATCATGGGGTCAGACTGGACCATATGTCAACAATGCAATCTGACTACCTTGGAGGTTAAGCCTGGCGACCTCTGGAACTTCCTTTCAACTCCTAAAAACAAGCCTAACCTATAGGTATGGGCCTGGGCTCAGCTTTCCCATCTGGAGAATGGGCTAGCATGTTTTTCTGGATACAGGGAGATTGTGTGTGTGTGTGTGTGTGTGTGTGTGTGTGTGTGTGTGTACAGGTATAGGTGTGTGTATACACATACATGAATACATATGTGTGTACATGTATATCTGCACATACACATGCATGGATACATGTGTGTACACATATAGGTATGTATATAACACATATGTGCACATGGTGTGTATATACACATACATGAATCCATATGTGCGTACACATATAGGTATGTGTGTATACACATACGTGAATGTGTGTGTGTGTTTGTGTGTGTGTGCATAATGTATATATGTATGATTGCTGAGCCACTATAGCCCAGGGCTCCATCCTGGGGATCCAGGACCCACTTTTTGGCTTTAGACTTTTGGACCTCAGGTCCTAACCACCCTTATTAACTCTTTCCCAGGAAGCTTCACCAAAGGACACAATTATTCATGAGTTTCCTAGCTCCTGGCTTCTTGATAGCTTTTCTTGTTAGGTCTGCAGAATATTACTCAAATTCAGGTGATGGGGTTTTTCAAAAGCTCATTTTGAAAATGGGGCTATTTTACCCCATGGAGTAGGAACTTAATAGGACATTTATTCATTGGATTAATTTGAAGGTACATAACCCCTTCTCTCTCTCAATCTCTCTCTCTCTCTCTCTCTCTCTCTCTCTCTCACACACACACACACACACACACACACACACACACACACAGAGCAAACAGCCTGCTCCAAAGAGGGAGGCAGAAGAAGGTATCTATTTCTGGCAAGCTCCCTGAGGAGGCCCCAGGAGGCTGATACCTCTCTCCCCACCCCTTCTTTGAGCCATCCAAGTCTCTTCTCTCATAATCCCACCCTGGATCTCAGACCACCCTCTCTGCTCAGCTTCTGGCCAGGATACCCCCCTGCCAGGGGCTTCTCCTGGCTTACTCCCCCTCACCCATATTCCCCAAACAGCCTCTGTCTGAGGTGGCTGTGACTTTAGCCCTAATTACCTTTAACCCTGCCTCACCTGACACCACCCAGCACTATACAGAGCCTGACATTCTTACCTTTCTCCTACCTGGAAAGCTAGGCTGACCCACTTGCCCGATTTGCCCATGAAAAAGAGGGTTCCCAGGATGCGGAGTTTTCAGTGTCAAAACTGGGAAAATCCTGGGCAAAAAGGATTATTTGGTCATACTCCAGAACCCTAAAGTCTGGTCTTGCCCCTTGGGCTCCTCTCATGACCTTTCCCTTATCTCCTGGTCTCTTGAGCATGTGTCTTATCTATCTCTGGTTTACTAATTTCTACCTGGCCCTCAGCTGGCACACTGGAGTTAACAGGAGAGGGAATACAAGTCACACAAGGCTTGGAGACAGATGCCTGGGTTTGACTTCTGGCTCTACATGTGTAGCTATGAACCAATTACAGGAACACTCTAGGCCTCAGTTTACTGATATGGAAAATGGCGCTATTAACTGTACTGACCACAGTAGATGGTTGACCACAGCTGTTGGTTCCCCACCCAGTTCCCCTTTTCCTGGCTGGTACTCTCATCCTCCAGCTGGGGTTCGACTGCTAATAGCACAAAGCTGTCCTTGGAATACAGGAGTCACTCCAGAAATGCATAGGAAGCTATGCCACAGACCCTTCCGGGAGGTGGGACCTATAGCCAGTGACTGATTGACAGCGGAGAACAGAAGCCCAGCTGTCTTGCTTCAAGTAAGAACAGATCTGTGGTGCCATTCACACGCCAGCATTCCCTGTGGGGTCAGGCAGAGGCTGGATTTTTCCTGCAGCCACATCTTTGCTTGGCTTCCTCCCCAGTCCTATCCTGCTTCCCTCACTTTCTCAGCAAATCACTTGTCCAAGAATCCCTGGCTCAGGCTCTCCTCCTAGAGAGCATGAGCTGAGACACCTGCTTCACAGAACTGCTGGAAAGACTAAAGAAGATGCTGTGGTCAAATGCTTATCCTGTCAGAGCCTGCACACAGTAAGTTCCCACACTGTAGCTGCTCTGTCCTGGCCTGTGTGACTTAGTCTTGTCCCATGGTACCGCAAGTCATCTTCCCCTGCCTCCCTGTGACACCTTGGTTGCTAATGCCCTCATGCATGACATGGGTGCATGGGCATACCCAAGGGTGTGTCAAATGCCGGGTAACCCAGCTGTTATGTAATCCTTGACTTGCAACTTCTATTTTAGAATGGAGATGCCACTATGACATCGTTATAGGGGATATTGCTCTGATTTTTGAAGTAACCCTCTGCAAGCCCCCGCGGTGGGAGAAGTAGCAGGTTTCTTATGTTGGGCACAGTTGAGAACGGCTGCCTACATCTAGGCCCCAATGTCCCAGCCCTTCCAGGAGGCCTGGGTCCTCTTTCAATTGGCTTCCTAAAGAGATCACAGACAGAATGTTCCTCCTCTCATCTTCCACTGGCAGGCCCTGTCCCAAGTCCGGGGACAGGTTTTCTCCTCGGTGCTGGTGGTTTCTCTGCAGATGCCACTTCTCAGGGCTGTGCAGACACAAGCCTTTGATAAGGGACATTTAGATTAAAACCCCAAGGCTGTAAGGAGCCTTTCCTGCTCCAGGAGAGACAGAAGAACTAGAGAAGAAATCAAGGTTTCAGTCCTTGTCCTCCAGAAACTTAGGGCAGGCAGAAGGACACAATCATCAGACATTTACTGGAAAATAATGATTAACAAGATCCAGCCTTTCCTGAGCACTTACTATGCAGGGGGTATTTTACTAACTACTTTGCATAGGTCATATTAGTTAATCCTCATAGATCTTCTATAATCCTCCCTGTCACTTCCCAGAGGGATACAGGAGACCGTGAGAGAGCATGGAGCTTGTCCAGGGTGTAGGTCTAGACAGAGAGACCAGGAGTCATCCGAGGCAGACTGCTTCTGGCCCATGCTCACCCTTACTAAGCTCCACCCCTCCGAGCACTAGCCTGACCCCAGGGGCTTTCAGTCCAGTGGCTGAAACAACTGGGTTTAAGGAACAGAATTCTAGCAGGGGTGGAGTGAGTGAGATATACGGGGAAGCAGTGAGTGATGGGGACAACACAAGGCACTGACAACATCAAACAGGGCCAAGTTGTGAGATGGAAGCATTCATGAGAAAAGTAGGGGCTCTTTTTCCATGCCTCTCGTCGGCAGCTGGGGACCCCTCCATCCCTGCCAGAAAACAAAGAATGCTATGAGAGAAGGCAATCTATCTGCCAGTGTCCCAGGGACCTGCTCTGTGCCAAATACCCTCCCAAGCAAATATTGATATATTAACCACAGCTCAAACACTACAAATGCAGCAAGCGTGCCTCAGCAGGGAGGGGATGCTGGCCCCCTGCCACCTCCCCCGTGGACCTCGTCAGAGCCAGAAATGGGCTCTCCTTCCTAGTAGAGGGCTCTGCAAGGCTCTCGAGCCAAGGCTGGATCGGGGGCAAGTGTCCAGGGGATGCTAAGACCTGCCACCCTCATGATGGACTAGCGGACAGGCAGGCTGGGGGTGGAGCCGTGTCTATGCATAAAGAGTTCCAACGACTCCCATCGCTTTCTTCTGCAGGCTTCAGCGATATGTAAATTAGGCCAGGAACAGGGACCTGGGGAACAAGGAGCTCAAGAGATGTGGTAATGATGCCAACAGTCTAAATGGAGACCCGGCACTGAGCTCTGCTCAGTTATGGATGACAGAGATCTTAGCTGTATTTATATATATGGCTTATAGATAGTAATAAAAACCAGAAACCCATTTTGCTTTTTTCCTGTGTTATTTTTTCTGTCACTGAAGAAAAGACTGGAACTTAGTTTCTTAGATTTAAAAGGGAAATATCTTCATTAATTAGATCAGACAATGCCAGAGCTGGATGGAACATAAGACACCACTTCACCCACGCTCTCATGTTAATGATGAGGAAACCAAGACCCAGGGAGGTGAACTGATTTGCTCAAGGTCCCAAGCAGTGAAGCCAAGCCCAGAATAGGGCCCAGGCTTGTGACTTCTGAGCATTAACCCCTGCATACAACACTTAGCTCTCTATGCTCAAATATCAATGCCAGTTTCTAGGGGAGGCCACTTTGTTTAAAGACATGGTTGAGTGGGTGGAAAGATGGGGAATGCAGGGGGCAAGTGGGGTGGGGGCATTCCATGGACCACCAGGCATGCCGGGAAGTCCTGTGTGAAGGAAGTAGGCTATGCCCAGCTGGCATACAGTGAGGACGTCAGCTATGCAGGTGCAATCCTAGAAGTCCAGTCATACTAACGGCAAGTTGCTGCCTGGAGCATTGTCAAGAGTGGTTCTGGAGCACCTTCCAGGCTCTATGAGATGGTATCTTGTGATCTATTTGTGATTTCCGCCATGGACACAGGGGGAGAGTCTCAACAAATACACCAATTATTTGCCGTGCCTTCCTAAATGTATAAGGGTAGTGATGATGCTTGTGGCTGTTTTCTCTCTTTCTCAAGAAAACTTCTAGGTCCTTTCAAGGGCAGAAAATGGAGTGCGCTATGCAGAATGGAAGTATATAATAGGCACTTAATAAATATCTATATTTTTGGAAGAAAGCAAGGAAGGGAAAGAGGAAGGACTCAGGCAAGACACCCCTCACATCCCCGGGACCTTCACTGCCTTGAAAACCTCTGTCTTTGCACCTGGGCTTGTTTGCCACAGGAACATCTGCAGCACTGATCTGCCTGCCAGCTGCGAGACTTACTCAGAAGCTCCTGAAGCCCTGGGAGGTAGAAATTCAGAGCCGTTCACTTCGCAGAGACCTTGAAGTTGCCCCTTCTTTCCTTCCAAGAGCAAACCTTCACACAGAGGCCCACCTGCATCTGGGGCTGCAGCAACCACAAAGACAGGTGGAAGGGAAGGAAGGCTGGGCTGAGGGCAGTCAGGAGAGCAATGTGGGGCTGTTTTTCCAGGGTTCAGGGAGGATACTGGTTACAAGAGGGAAGAGCCATTTCTGAGGGATGGTGCCACCTGAAGAATCACACAAGCCAAAGGGTAAGTCCAACCATGCCCCTCCCCCTGCCTCAGAAAAGCAGCGGTTCCCACTGCCTTCTTTTTTTTTCTTATTTTTTTAAATGTTTATTTTTGAGAGAAAAAGACAGACAGAGAGAATGCAAGCAGGTGAGACGCAGAGAGAGTAAAAGAGAGGGAGGCACAGAATCAGAAGCAGGCTCCAGGCTCTGAGCTGTCAGCACAGAGCCTGACATGGGGCTTGAACCCACGAACTGTGAGACCATGACCTGAGCTGACTGTCAGACACTCAACCAAGTCAGCCACCCAGGCACCCCCTCCTCCACTGCCTTCTAAGTCGAGTATAAAAACCTCTGATCTGACCACCTCTTTCCAGCAGGAGACCCTATTCTTGAATCCCATATTCCTTGTGTCATCTTCATGCCCCTGACAGTTTAATCCTCATGCAAAACCCTCAACAACCTCAACTTCCTCTTTAGCATGAATTTGACTCTTGTTTTTTTTTCCTTCCTTTTTGCTTTTTGGTCAGAATCTGATCCATCCTTCAAGATTCAGCTTCATGCCACATGCTCCAAGAAGCCTTCACTATTCCCTGGGTTGTGCTCTTTCTTTTCCTCCCTTTCTCTCTCCCTCTATTTCCCTCTCTCCCTCTCTCTCTCTCTCTCTCTCTCTCTCTCTCTCTCACACACACACACACACACACACACACACACACACTTACACTCACACACAAACTTCAAGAGAAACAGATCTAAGTCTACCCCAATTTCATCCCTCAAATCACAGAATTGGACATGAAGACATGCTGCCTGCTATACTGTCAAATACACAAACAAAAAAACAAAAAACAACTAAAAAAAAATCCCACTGCCTCAAAGCTGATTTTCGGATCTTAGAATTCCTCCACCCTAACCCTCCCTGCTTTGGAAAAGGTTTTGTCCAGGCCACAGAGACCTTTAAAAAAATTAATAAAGTTAGGTCATGAGTGTGCATAATTCTGTGGTGAATGCCCATCCATTGCTATTCATTGTGGATATAAACTAAAACTTAACCAGTTAACTTTATTTATACTCAGGATGGAGCCTTCTCTTTTAATAAAACAGAATCCGTTAAGGATTATAAACAAACAGTGTTTTATGAACTAAAACTGCAGCGCACTAGTCACTCAAGGGCAAAAACTGGGCTCTGGGAGGCTCAGCCAGCTATAAATAAAGATAAGGCCCTGCCAGGCATGGGCTTGGGCAGAGTAATTGCTGACTCCATAACCAGCTTCTCCCCTCCTCCTTCAGGCCCACAAATCACTTGGGTGTTGGGTCACTGCCCACTAGATTCAGCCCAGAAACAGAGAGAAATGGCAAAGCAGTTCATTAGCTCTAAGACAGAGTATAAACTGGGACTCATGAAATGTCTAGGTCTCAACAGCTTCATCCTTTCAGATGAGGCAAGACTGGTCAGGGCCGGAGTGTCAGCAGGTTGAGCGCGTGCTACACTCTGGACATGGGTCCTCACCAGGGGCTGTCTCCACTAACCTCCCCTACCTTCTCTGGGACACTTTGTTCCCATCCTCCAACACCTACCCCTCAACCCAACCACAAGATTAGGGGCTGCCAATCACCCAGCTCGGATTAGGGGGCCACAGTAATTGCTTTTAGTGTGAGGTACGTATCGAAGGAGACCCAATGAGAGCCCACATTGGGGTTGTTCATACTGGGGCTGCATCCCTTTCCAGGTTGCTTACTTGATGCAAGAATATGTATCTGGAACTACCAGAGACCACATTTCTTGCTACATGAGGAAAGCCACAATGAAAATACTCTATGATACCATAGAGACCCTGCAGTCCACACTTCCTCCTTTCTTTCCTCCTTTCCTGCCTGCCTGCCTTCCTTCCTTCCAAGAGTAAACTTTCACACAGAGGTCCACCTCCATCCAGGGCTGTAGCAACCACAAAAACCAGGAAGGAGGGAAAGGAATGAATGCATATCACTGTATGTTTGTCCAAATCCACGGAACGTACACCATCAAGCGTGAACTCTAACATAACCTATGGGCTTTGGGTGACTGTGATGTGTCAGTATCAGTGCATCGGTTGTAATACATGTCCCAGTCTGGTGAAGGATGCTGATCCTGGGGGAGGCTATGCAGGTATAGGGGCAGGGGCCTGTGGGAAATTTCTGTACCTGCCTCTCAATTCTGCTTTAAAACTAAAACTGCTCTTAAAAAATGTCTTTAAAACAAAAAGAAAGCATACTTGCCCCAGGCAGAATGAAACTGAGATGTAGAAAGAAGCAGAGAGGAAAACAGGATGGGTCTTAATGACCAGGGGGTCCTCATTTTCATGTAAGTCTTGTCCCTGCTTGTTATCCTAAAGAGTCCTCATTAACCCTACTTTCAGTAATTGTTTCATTTATTAATCACTCACCAGGTATCAAACATTGCAATAAGCCATTCACTGCTAATAATGTTAAGACTTTTGTTTCTTTTACTGAGGGCTTGAAGTTTGTTAAGGGGTTTCCAGGACTGTCGCATCTAATCCAAATACCACCAGTGAAGTAGTAGATGCTCTCACCTTCATTTTGGGAAAGTAGAAACAGAGGCTTAAAGTTACGTACTTTTTTCCAAGGTTATATGGCTACTGATTAGTATAGCCAGGATATAAATAAACTCAATTGACACCAAAACCCATGCCCCCATCTTAACCCCCATACTATTTTTCTGCAGTGTGATTGCAATTTTGTTTGCATAAACAATGTGTGTGTGGGTGTGTAAGTGTGTATGTGCGTGAGAGGGAGAGAGGGAGAGAGAGAGAGAGAGAGAGAGGGAGAGAGATAGGTAGAAAGGGGAAAGGCTCATGACAGGCAGGATCACATGGGTCCATGGTAAAAAATGAGGCAACGGTACAGAAATACCAAAGCAGAAGGTCCTATTATGTCACATGGCTCACATTACATAGTGTCATGAAGCTGAGGTCTTGACTCTCCATCCACTTCAAAGGAATAGGCTGGTGCCTGGCAGGAGCTTAATAAATACTGTTGCACAGATAATACAGTCACATAGCTCTTCTCTCACTTTATCCTCTCTGGTTTAGACAAGACAAGGCAATACCATTTTTATTTTATGGATGGGAAAACTGAGGTCCATTAAGCTACCCAGCTTCTTCCCTTTTTCTGTGACACCCATCCCCCTTCACCTCTATGCCACAGTCCACTGACCTGTATTTGCTCTTCTTTGAAAGTGTTACACTCACTCTTGTCTTGGAGCTCTTGGAGCTGCTCTTCCCTGGGCCTGGAATACTCCCTCACTCCCACATGACCTAGCTAATGAGTTCCACTCCTGATCTCAGTGCAGCAGACTTTTTCTTGGGGTCATCTTCTGTGACCACTTTGATGCCTCCAGTTTCTGCTCCCATAGCCCCCCTTTCTTGCATGGCAGGAGAAGAAACTGAGGGCTGCTGGAGGGAGGGTTCGTGGGGGATGGGCTAAATGGGTGACGGGTACTAAGGAGGACACTTGCTGGGATGGGCACTGGGTGTCATATGGAAGTGATGAATCACTGGGCTCTACTCCGGAAACCAGTACTACACTGTATGTTCAATAACTGGGATTTAAGCATATAAAATACCCTCCTTCTAATGATGTATCTGGGTTATCATGTCATTAACATCCAGCTGGCCTTCCTGACTATAAACTCCAGAAGGCATGGAACACATTTGTTGCGCTCACCATTTCATCCCAAGAGTCTAGCATGGTGTCTACAATGCTCTCAGCAAATGTTTGATGGATGATGAATGAAGACACGGATGTGTGTCCAGAATGGCCATGAAATAAAAAGTACTCCTAACATGTAAAGATCCTAAAAAGGGGTTTGGTCTCTTTGGGAAGTCATGCCCACCACTCAACACCTCAGGCCATGACCCTGGCCCAGGCATTCTAGTGGACTTTTATGGCAGAAGAAGGCCCACTGACGGATGAGCNAGGCGGCCCACTGACCAATATCTCAAAATCAAAGATCTATAAGATAATAAGTCTCATACCCTCAAAATGATGGGCTTGTCCTATACCTGACCCTGTAACAGCAGAGGCAGTTGTGAAATAAGAAAAGAAAAGCCAAAAAGAAAACTGTCACCTGCCTAGGACGTAAGATCCTCCTCTCTCTCCTTCTTTAACCTGCCAGGGAACACCTTTTACATCCAGCTGATTATGTTTAACCACGGGCTTTTTGTCCTCACCTTATAATTACCGCCTTTTAAAACCCAGTCGCAAAATTAATTGCCCCTTAATGAAGCAGGGTAGCAATTAAGGGCAGCGAACCTTGTGAGGAGGGAGAAACACACATTTGTTTGAGGTGTGTTGTCGGGAGCCTGACTTTTGAGGCATTGTCATTACGGCTGTAAATATTTCCCAAGGCTGCGTGACACCTTCTCAGACCCAATCAGAACTGCCAGGCTCTGGAGAAATCTGTTGTTCCTTCAGAGTTAATTAGAGTCCCATTTGGAGCTTCCTGCATCCTGGACTAGAGAGGAAATACAATTATTATTGCTCGATGCCCATAAGGTCCACCGAGGACAAGAGGCTTTCCTAGGAAAGCCAGGGCACTGCATGTCAGCGTCTCCCCGACCAACGCTGCTCATAAGGTACAAATGTGCAAACGTTAGAGAAGCCCGAATCTGCATGCAGAGCCCATGGACCTCTGCCTGCTGAGGCTCTCTGTGTTAAAAGAAGCATACCTATGCTATTAGCCTTGTAGTGAGACAGCCAAAATGAAGTCTGTCATAGCCAAGTGACCAGACCACATGGGTTGGGTGCCCTGTCACCCTTAGCAGAGCTAACGACCTCTCATGGCTGAGAAACAGTGAGATGGGTAAACCTGCATACTCTTAGTCTGCCCCTGTCATCTTCTAAGCTCGGGGCTGATGCTCATGTCTCAAAGCTGGAGGTGACAATGACACCACCACCACACCACCAGCACCACCACCTACAAAAACTGTAGTAGCTAACACAAATTGAGGGCCTACTATGTGTCAAGTGCTTGAATTCAATGACAACAATCCCACCAGGAATGAGTCACTCCCATTTTATAGTGCAGAGAAAACTGAGGCAAGCACAGAGAAACCGAGTTGCTCTTTCACAGACACAGAGCTAAACGGCAGGACCAGAACACAAACCCAGGCATCTGCTCCTAACTGCAAAACATATTCCCTCTCAAGAAGAGGCTGGTGCTGGGGCGCCTGGGTGGCTTAGTCGGTTAAGCGTCCGACTTTCACTTAGGTTATGATCTCGCGGTTCGTGGGTTCGGACCCCGCGTCGGGCGCTGTGCTGACTGCCAGCTCAGAGCCTGGAGCCTGTTTCAGTCTGTGACTCCCTCTCTCTCTGACCCTCCCCTGCTCACGCTGTCTCTCTCTCTCTCCTAGAAATAAATAAAAAAAAAAAAACATTAAAAAAAATTAAAAAAAAAAGAAGAGGCTGGTGCTGTAAAATAGCAGTGACGTGGTGGCTGGTCCACGATCCCGCTAACTGAGGGCAGTTCCTATCTTTCTGGCACAGAGACTGACTGGTCTCATGGAGCCCAGTGCCATCCCCCGCCCCCACCAGGCCTCTGCCAGCTGCAAGGATTTTAATCACTTCATTTTCTCTGGTTCTGGTTTGATGACAATGGCTTCAGGTTCACGGCCTTCTATGAGCCAGCTGTCCCCTGCTATCCTCCTGCCCTTCACACACCCTCTTCTGCCACCCGCTCGGATCATCCCCAGCTCCTCCTGTCTCCACCACTACCTTCAAAACTTTCTCCCACGGGGGCGGCTTTCCTGCTTCTCTCCACATTTGTAGGTCCTTCCAAACCTAACTGGTGCACCCTGCCATGTCTTACGACATCTCTGCCAAACCCAGTTCGTAGAGACCCCTTCCTCCTTCACACTTCTTGACCCTGAGTTTCTCAGGCCTTACTTGGCACAATAAGTTTGCCAAGCTAGTTTATACACGTATTTTAACTGATGACACCATTATATTATCTTTGCATGCAATAAAATTCTCGAGCTGCCACTTACAAGCTGTATGACTTCAGGCAAGGTGCTTCGTTTCTTTGAGCCTTAGTTTCCTAGGTTGTTAAATGGAGATAATGAGTGTGCCTGCCTCATAGAGGTGTTTGAAGTTAATGCAGGGAAACTACTTAGCCCAGTGCCTGGCTCACAGTTCAGTGTCCAATAAATGTCCGTTGTTACTCCCTATCACATAGAATTACAGCTCCTTGAGGAGGGAACCATGTCTGATGCTCCTGCGCAAGTATGACTGGCAAGTACGTATCTACTTGTGGACTGTTTTGTGAGTACTTAGCTCTCTACACCTTCCTTTCTAATTGTTTTGGGTGCCAGACTGGGAGTGTGGAGAGACCTGCAGCCTCCTAGGCCTTAGCGATCGGTCCAGCCTGCCCCAAATCAAGAGTCCCTGGGCCTTGATGTCTAAGAGCCAGTCTCCTTGTTGCTGACTCACCATATACTCCAGCCCAGGCAAACAGCTGTGTGCCTTTCTCTCTGCCTCCATGTCCCCCTGGCCCTGCCGAGGGCTGGCACTCGGCCTTCCTAAAGCCAAAGGAAGACCCCATATTTATTTTTTTTTAATTTTAATGTTTTTATTTTATTTTGAAAGAGAGAGAGACAGAGTGCAAGCAGGGAAGGAGCAGAAAGAGAGGGAGACACAGAATCTGAAGCAGGCTCCAGGCTCCAAGCTGTCAGCACAGGGCTTGACACAGGGCTTGAACTCACGAACTGAGAGATCATGACCTGAGCCGAAGCTGGATGCCTAACTGACTGAGCCACCCAGGTGCTCCAAGGAGGCCCCCATACTTCTCAGAGAAAGATCCTAAGCTGATGCATCCTGTGTTTCCAAGTCAGAGAGAAAGAGAAAGAGATGTGGGTTAGCAGCTTTGGAAGCCAACCACCGTATCTTCTTGCACACAAATTCCAGTTTATGCTCCTCTTTCCACATAGCTTCAAGCTCCAGGGAATTCCAGAGACTTCCTAGCCTTGGTCACTGTGGCTAAGGGTTCAGGGTCAGAATCATTCAGGAATCTTTTGACTGGAAAATCCTGAGTTTTGGACACTGAAGACAGTCCCCAACAGCTGGTTCTGGGCCTGTATTTTGCCAATTTCACTTTGCAAGATACTCCAGCTACACCCATGCCTGTGCTGCCTCTCCACTTCGCTTTTTAAAAGGCCAGAGAGGAAATAAAAATGAATGATGACGGAATGTCCACATGGGCAGAAAAACAGAATAGCCTGAAGGCTCCAGGGCAGGAACTGACACAATGTAATTAACTATTTGGAATAAACATGTTTGGTGCCGCCAGCAGGGCTGTTTGTTTGCCTGCACAAAATAATGCTCTTAATAAGTCTAAGATTAAACCTTCTGGAGATTAATTAAATGCAACACCTTGACTTGAAATGTTAGGAATGGCCAGGAAGGCACAATATTTTCTTTGCACATTGTTCAGTGGCTGTTGTTGTCTTGCATAAATAGTTCCCAGTCTCTGTTATGGGTTATATAAAAATTGTCACTAATTGTGATTTGGCATTGGTGCTATATAAAATGCTTATTTCTTAAATAGTCGAATAAATGCATAACAAGGAAAAAGGATGGATCAAATTTAAACTGTGACGGCCGAAGAGCTTACACATGTCATTATATCATGAAGTTGCTCTCCAAGGCAGACCAGTGATGTTTGTGACTAACAGCATCATTTAAAAAGATCAAAATGAACATAATATCTGCCATGTATTACAAAGCTACTATATCCCAGCCCAACATGGTACTCACTATACATCTGTCCATAGAAGTCCTTTTTTAAAATTTTTTTTTAATGTTTATTTATTTTTGAGAGAGAGAGAGAGAGAGAGACAGAGACAGAGACAGCAGGGGAGGAACAGAGAGCAAGAGAGACACAGAATCTGAAGCAGGCTCCAGGCTCCAAGCTGTCAGCACAGAGCCCGATGTGGGGCTTGAACCCACAAACCATGAGATCATGACCTGAGCCGAAGTCAACGTTTAACCAACTGAGCCACCCAGGCACAGAAGTCCTCTAAAGGAATATCATCAGTCCCATTTTTTTTACTTTTTAAACTAATCTCTACACCTGACATGGGGCACAAACTTGCAACACCGAGATCCAAAGTCTCTACTGACAGCCTGCTAGATGTGGCTCATCAGTCCCATTTTATATAGGAGAAAACTGAGGCTCAAAATGGTTACATGACCTCAAAAGCTACACAGCTTATAATGGAGGAAGCTGGAATTTGAAGCCAAATCTCTCTAACTCTGGAATCTATGGCCATCAGCCACCTAGCCTCCTAAAACACAAGAAAGGCAACCTGGGAAATTCTAATCACACGCTAATTGCATGACTAAATAAGAGGAAATGATACCAACAGGCTTTATTTGATTGCTTATAGACAGGCGTTTTGTACTCAATGATTGTTTAGGGGTAAAATCATTGTAAATGGTCTTGTTAGAAAAAGATATAGCCTAACCTCACAAAGGAATACAACAGGGGCTTTTTTCCCCTCATCATGTAGCAAGAATCCTTTATTAATTTCAGCTCCTAAATTCTGTTCCCGTCAACCGAACTGTAGTCTGACTCTTCCCTAGGAGGGTTCTGTTAATTACTGACAAGACTCCTCAGCCTATCTGTAGGAGACCCAGACCCCAGAGACCCCTGGGGCACCCTCTAGTGGCTGTCAGCACACATCCACAGAATCAAGAAACTGGGAGTTTCCACAAACCAAGGGTCCATTCAGCATCTTTATTCTGTGTGCCTGTGAAAGCAAAAGAGGGTCAAATTACCAGATACTGTACAACTGAGGGATCAAGCACATGAATAACTTAAAATGATTTTTTAAATCTGATTTTGCAATGGTGTCCCAAACTAGGAAGGTCTAGGGGTACTCCCTTAATAGTTAAATTAAACCCACTTTTGAATGTGATGTGGGAATGGTCACTGGTAGGTGGCCCTACATCAGCAGGAATTGGAGCTGCAGGCATGATGGGTACAACTGGGCACTGGATGGCTACAGCAGGCTGGCTGGGAGTTCCTACTTTTGTTGACCTTGCTGCATGCTGGGGACAATGCCAAGTGCTTAAACTATATATTCCATTTAATCCGCATTTTATCACTGCTGCTTCACACCTGAAGAGACTGAGCTCTGAGAGATAAAGTAACTCACCCAGGATCATGCAGCCAGTGGGTAGGATTCCAGCTCTGGCGGCTACAGGCCAAAACCAGGTTCTTCTCCTTGTACTTTGATGTGCAATTGGATATGGTCAACATTCCTTATATAGGCAACAAATAAATAATTGGTTTCTGTTTTCTAAAGCCTTCTGCAAATTAGCAAGGGCTTTTCTGATTTTTCCTTCCATATCCTGTTGTATTCAAGACCTCAAAGTTAATTACTATACCAGACACTCTGCAGCAGAGATAAACATCAGAGCCCCTTATCCTGTGTGTCTGACATTATGATCTGGCCCAGGCAAGGCCCACAAATGGCTAATGAGGTTAAATATAAAGTAAGATAAAGATAAAGCCATGAGGCTATGCAGGTTCTCAGGGACAAGCAAATGACACTTGGGTCTAAACAAAGGAAGGGAAAATGGTCTCCATCCGAGGGCGGGATCAAGGAATAATTTCCCATCCTACTTTGCGTGCATGTGTGTGCGTGTGCGTGCGCAGACACACACACACACACACACACACACACACACACACACACCTATCTCACCTAGGGATGTAAGAATTTCAGGTGGAGTAGCCACTCTGGTGCTTCCCTGCCTTATGAAGACACCAGAATGTAGAGGGCGAGAGGGGTGGCCAGGGAATCAGGAGAATGTAGCATTAGGAAGAGGCAATTTAAACTCATGACAGGGGTGCTGGAAACATCTACTGAAAATTAGTCCCCAGCAATTTGGGAAAAGGAAAACTTAAACTTCCCTTCCCCTAGAAAAGAGAGCCCCTAACCATTTTGCACCTGAACTTCTGGATAAGAGAAGAAAGACTAGGAACATTAACTCGGGACTTGGAAGCTGGTGGCAGGGCAGGAATGGGATGGGAGGAAGAGGTCAGTGAAAGGGACACTGAGATCAATGTGCACGAAAGCAGCTATCACCCCAGTTTCCACCGAGCCCAGGCTCCTGGCCTGCCTGGGGCCCTCTCTCTCAGCACAGCGGGTGGCCATTTATTAAGTGCACTATCCGCAGACTGAGAATGTACTTCCCTCTGCCCTACATGACCCTGCTTCCGTCTTTATTGGGATCAACACTCCTGCCCTCACTTCTGAGACTTCTCTCAGCTCCAGCCAGTGCCGTCGGATGGATGGGGTTCTACTGGAAGGTGTGGAACTCTAAAGAGCTAAATAACTTTAAGAGTTAGTCTGGAATAACATCTTTGGCAGGAGAAAAACCAATGCTGGGATAACCCCTCTGTCAGGGACCCAGATGAGCTCCCTCTGGAGAGTCTAGTGTATAGTTTCTGAGGAACTTCGTCAGTATGGGCAGAAGAGGGGCTGGCTGCGATTCCACTTGGCATCAGTGTCACCCTTCCTGGGGACTTTATTTAGTCAGATGACAGGGTCATTTGCTACTAACTTCCAGATCCACGATCAAGAGCAAGCCAGAAAGCCCAAGGTAAAGTGTTCACGCCTGTTCCTTCCAGCCTCAAGAGGGACTGCCTTCCTAACGGCGTACAGGGGTTCAGGGCTCAGTGGTCAGGAAAAGGGTAAGACAGAGGCAGAAGAGCCAAGTGATGAACAGCATGGGCTTAGGAGATGCCTAAGTCTGGGTTCAAATCCTGCTCCAGGCTCTTATAAGCTGAGTGACTTGGTTCAATAGTTTTGTGCCTTAGTTTCTCTATCTATAAAATGGGGATCATCACAGGACCTATCCCAAGGTATTGTTTGGAGAGCAAAGAATATAAAGCATGTACAACTCTTACTGCAAGATGAGATCTCAATGCTTGTTGCCATTATTATTATTGTTGTTATTATCATTATTATTACTGAAAGGTTGGCAGACAACAGTTCTCATAGCCAGGCAACACTGGACCAAGGGAGGCCGAGGAAAGTGGCACAAAGAGCTCCAGGTCTGAGGTCAGGCCCTTTGGCTGCTCTCTTACAGAACGCCTGCTCCATAATTTACAGTACAATCCCAGCACACACACATTTAAATTGGGCAAATTCAACTTCATGCGTTTGTCGTGGAGAAGAAGAGAGAGAAAGCCATTTACTGAAACTCTTAGCCACTGCACTGCTCAGAAGGCAAATGTCCCCACTGAGAGTGGACAAGACTCAAACCTGGCCCTCGCTCACAATCTCAGCTTCTACATGCTTCCCCTGTGTGTGTATCTCAGCAGGCTGAGCACGAAGAAATCTTTTTCTTTTTTCTTTTTTTTTTAAGCAGGACTTCTAAACACCAGGCAACTACAGCACTGGAAGTCCATGGAAGGGACTGTTCTCATCCAAATATGGAGGGCAAACCTGGCCAGGCACCGCTTTCGGAGGGCAATTTGTGTGATATTTCAGGGTAACTTTGTACATAATTTTTTGCTTTATGTACTGAATGTAGGGACTGAGAGTCTCCAGGCAGGGTCTCCTGTAGAACTGTGTGGACAAGTGGTATGATCCTTCAGATCCTCATCCGAAAAGTGGGGACAGTAGGCCTGTGTATCCAGTGCTGTCACGGGGATAAAATCTGCCCATGTGTTCTGTAAACCACATTCACAAATACAGGGAATAATTATTTCCTTCCCTGACACTGTTGGTGTCCCAGTCTCAGGCTAAAGAGAGGGGGAGGTGCGGCTCTGATGACAGCCAACCTCTGCCTGTCACATTCCCAGAGCATTACAACAGACACGCCTACCCCAACCCCAGGGGAGCAGCCTGCCCCCCCCCCCCAAATTAAGTATTACCCTGGTTTAGCTATGAGGCATTCTCAGCTTCGTGATCTCCAGAAGGGTAGCACTTTCCCTTTTTCAGGTTAAAAGCATTCTAAAAATACCTTCAGAAGGCACTGAGGTCCCCACAGCCTTCTCTGCTCTGATTTCAATCCAGTTCATATCTCCTATGGTGTGTGTCTGCATAAGACATCACTTTCGCTGATGTGGTCCAGGTTTCAGAATTCACAGCTGAGTACTGACAAGCTGCCTCAAAGCAAGTTACATGGCCCACCCCTCACTCCATTTGGGCCCATGAGGAGAGGAGAAGGACCAGAGTGAATTTCCAGTATTGGGCAAATGGACAATTATTTTTATCTCGCTGAACAACCCCCAAAGTCCAAAAACTTCATTTCCAACTTCCAGACTTTACAAAGCGACGGAAAGCGACTGTATTGGGCAGTTTACAGGTCCCTTTGTAGAATTCCCATTCTCTCAACAAATATTATATGCTGTCAACTGTGGCAGCAGACAGTGTTTTATTTGAGTGAGCGGCTAGGTGGTATTGCAACATCTAAGTCTGCCGTTTTCCTATCNGCCCAGGCCTGGGTTTTCTCTTTGGCTCCAGGACAGGCTGTGTGTCAGGCAGAGCTCGCTTGAATTCTGCCTGGGGGGTTTGCCCTGAATCAATACTAGGAGTTAATTATCACTTGGACAGAGAGGACCTTGGGATCTCTGTCTCACATGCTGGGATTCTCCATCATCAATATGGCTTTGACTCTGGTTCTAACCATGAGCTTTCAGATCAGATCTTGCCTTCAGCCTCCACTTTGGACTCTGGTTCTGGTTATTAGTTCCAGATATTTTCCTCTGGCCTGAGGTCCATTGAAATGAACTATGTGGCACCTGAGTCTCTTTACTTGTGGATCCTGCCGCTGAACCCTACCCACCCAGCTGAGACCTTAAAAAAGTCCCCTGATGCTGCCAGTCCTTCCAGATCTCTGGGTAACACAGACTCCTGACTTCATCCTTTGTTCTGTTCGCATTACTCCTAATTGCACCTACGCATGCTGACAGCTCCTTGGCATTAGCTGAGCCATACCTTCCACTTCCTGGGTTCTTCCTGTTGTCATCACCTACACTATGCCCTTTCTGCTTATTCCTCGGGTTCCAGGTCCAGCCTCCGCCTGCCTGTCTCACTCAATGCCAGGAACTGGACCATGCCCAGGCCTGTTCTGAAATCTCTGGGGTTAGACTATTGACTTCAAATCCCAGCTCCAGAGCTTCATTTGCTGTGTAACCACGAACAGATTCCTCAATCATTCTGTGCTTCAGTTTCCTCACTGTAAAGTCAAGATAGCCTCATGGAGTTGTTGTGGGAATTAAATCTGATAATCAATAGAGAGGATAGTATGATATTTGGTACCTTTTAAGTCCACACTAAATATTAGCTATTATACTAATTATATGGTGTCGACACTTGGGAATTCTAAAATTTATTATGAAGTCTGAAGCAAACTGAGAATGAGAATCAGAGAAAATGAACATGACTGGTTAGGACATTATTTTCAAAGTATTAAGCCTACCAAGGCTTTTCCAAATTCACCCTCAAAGCAATCTCAGACCAAGCCATTTGGGGGCGTATCTCATGGCAAGAAGAATGCTTTACTTAGGAACATTAACAGAGTAAATCATCTAAAACTCAGCTCTAAGGATAAGATAGGATGAAAAAATTAAATATCTGGCCATTGGGGGACCTGGGTGGCTCAGTCGGTTAAGCGTCCGACTTTGGCTCAGATCATGATCTTGCAGTCTGTGGGTTCAAGCCCCGTATCGGGCTCTGTGTTGACACCTCAGAGCCTGGAGCCTGCCTCAGACTCTGTGTCTCCCTCTCTCTCTGCCCCTCCCCTGCTCACTCTCTGTCTTTGTCTTTCAAAATAAAAAATAAAGACATAAAAAAAATTAAAAAGATCTGGCCATTTAACCACGTACTACTAAGCTTCAACTACGACCTGGTTAAAGGAACGACAATATACACACATGGTGGCAATTTTTGGTAACCCAGTGTCCGTGGCTGATGTTTGAGTCTTTGAACCCTGTGTCTGTGAGTCAGATAAGAACTAATTTACAAAGCACATCCACAGATTTGCCTCCACAAAAGGACAATTCACTCAGGTCCTCCCTATCGGAGCGGTCAGCTTTCGGAGATTGCATTCCTACTCAGACAAAGCAAGACTGTTCCAACAGCTGTCAACACCTCCGTGTCTGCAACTGATAGCAATCAGAGCCTTTCTCCTGGCCCAAGTCACGTTTACATAACGCAACATCATGAACAATTTGGATGTGAAATTAACTTATTGAAAACCCCAATGCCCCAGAAGCTGCTAAGGCAGAAACCTTTTGTCTTAGGTTAAAATCAAATCATTGAAGCAAAATGGCCCCTAAATGAGCAGAACTTTCAAATCTAATGTGGATACTGAGCTACAACTGAGAGAAGATATGAAGTTCAGTCTTACCATCAGTGGAATGGGCCTGTACCCTGTGCAATTCAAGGGGCTTAATTCTTTGTGGGAAACCCATAGTAGAATTTTGAAACTTTTCCTTTCCTTTAAAATAAGGGTTTGCAGAAGACCTGGATCTGACTAGGACATCAAATTCTTCAAGTGACAGATGCAAATTGGTGTTGTCCTTTCTGGAGGTATAGGGGTAGGCATGCAGTGGGGAGAGTTACAGAATGCTTGGAGGTATAGGGGTAGGCATAGGGGGGAGAGAGTTTGGCTGTACACCTTGGTTATCAGAAGGGCCATCATGACTCCTCTTCAAAACCGTGAAACCCTCAACCTTGGCTATGGCAGCATTTCCTACAAGATGTTTCCCTAGGAGAGCAGCCTCTTTCAATGCCCTAAAACAAAATGGATCCATGACTGGGTAAATTTGGGAAATACTGCAGAGTTTGCAATGCATGTATGCACATTTAAGGTTCTTAGAAGTCCCACAATAAAGAAAGGTATTTAACTTATTTTAACCTTGGAGAAATCCAAGACCATAGAACTTTGTAATTTATTAGCTCATAGAAGCTTTAAGAAATGTCAAGCTTATTATAAGCTACCTTGTTCATTCATCTGACTGCTAAAGGGAAAACCAACAATTCTCAACCTGGATCATTCCACCCTGATGGGAGTAAGAAATCAATATAATGGTAAAGGGAAAGCTCTAAAAACACGGTTTCCTCTAAGACAAATGATTTTCAGAAAGCTATAACACACACACACAAACACACACACATACACACCACGAGGCCAAGCAACCTCCCATTTAATGGCCCTTATTACCCAAATTGAGGATGTCCTGATTGATTCTCACCCCTAGTGGCTACTATAACAAATGTTCTGCTCAGCTGGTCAAGTCTTCTTGCTCCAGCACGCTGGTCCTGGGATCAGCAGGAGGAGAAGCATTCCCAGGCTGTGGAGGTTTGAAGGCACATCTCTGCCTCTTCTTTGCCCTGTCTTGGCCTGTTTTCTCTCACTGAGAGCAGCATTTTATCAAAAATTCAATAGAAAGCATCTTTCCTCTCACTTCTGATGGGCACCAAGCAGAATCTTTAAAAACAAATCATAGGGGAGGGGTGCCTGGGTGGCTCAGTTGGTTAAGCAGCCGACTTTGGTTCAGGTCATGATCTCACGATCCATGAGTTCACACCCTGTGTCAGGCTCTGTGCTGACAGCTTAGAGCCTGGAGCCTCCTTCCAATTCTGTGTCTCCTTCTCTCTCTGTACCTCTCTCTCTCTCTCTTAAAAATAAACATTAAAAAAATCATAGGGGATTTAAAGGTAGATTTATATATGAAAAAAACATGGCCTAAATCATCAAAGGTCTACTCTGTCAGAACCACTGAGGTCCCTGATAAAATGGTTAAAAAGCCCATTTTATAGGACTTCTCCTTCTGGGAAGATGGAATAGATAGAGATATTTTTCCTTATTCTTTCCACTGAGTTTAATTAAAAGGCCTGGACATGATATAAAACAAGTATCAGAAGACTCTAAAAGATGGATAAAAGAAGGTAATCTGGCTAGCGACTTGGAACCTAGGAACAGTATTCCGGTGAGTTGTCTGGGTTTTCTTTCTGCCTCGTGTATCCTATACCTAGTGCTAGTGAAGCTAGCATCCCCAATATGCCAATGGGCTCAGACAAATAAGGCCTGCTTTTCTAGTCTAAGGAGCAGAAAAGAGGCAGCCTAGCAAATAGGAAACTTCCAGACGATAATGACTTTACTCCAACCAAACACCACAGAAAAATCTGTAGCCCCACCACCTCTAGCAGTGGTTGAGTTGGGAAGCTAGACCTCTACCCTCATTAGCCTCATTACTACCCCAAGCCCTTGTTGGGTAGTATCAGATAAGGGCATGTTATCCTTGTTGAGTAGTAATGAAATTCTTCTCCATAATATCAGTGGAGACCATTGGGGGGAGTTTGGTGTTCTAGATTTACCTAGTGGTAGATAACATGGTGGCTCTCCCCAATGACCTAACCATTGGAGTGGTGTCAGAGGAGTCTCACAAAAGTCAGTACTTTTACCACTGCCCAGTGGTAATGAGGCCACTTCCACACCGTCTACCCTTGTCATGTTGGTGAGCCCATGTAGGAAGTAGTAATAGGGTATTCTCACTTTCCCAGCTACATAGTATCAACAGTTAAGTGGGGAGCTGAAATTCCCACGCCCACCCAGCTGTAACAAGGGGGCCCTCTCTTCCAGGTATCACAGGAGTCCAAGTGGTAAATCAGCATCCCTACCCCCACCTGGCAGTAATAAGGCAATGCCAATCCCTCTCCCACCAGAGCATGTCAGGAGCCAGCTGAAGCACAAGATTTAAATAAGATCTACAGTCTCATTACATAATATCCAAAGTATTCAATTTTAATTGAAAATCACCTGTCACACCATGAACAAGAAAACTCACAACTTAAATGAGAAGAAAAACAATAAAAAATGCCAACACTAGCATGAATTTTAAAGTGGCCACAATAAAAATGCTTCCATTAGCAACAAAGAAGATACCTGGTACAAATGAAAAACTAGAAGTTCTCAGCAAAGAAACTGAAGATAAAAGAAGAGCCAAATGAAAATTTCAGAACTGAAAAATAAGCTGATCAAAATGAAAAATTCAGTGGAGGGACTCCATAGCACAATGGAGGGGACAGAGGAAAGAATTGATAGGCCTGAGGATAAAACAATGGAAATGATTCAATCTCAACAAGAGAGAGAAAATAAGAATGAAAAGAAATGGAGGTAGTCCTAAAGACCTAACACATCATTAGAAACCCATTAGAAAAGAAAGATGGCAGAGCTAAAAAAAGTTCTTTAGGAAATAATGGCTGAAAACTTCCCAAATGGAAAAAGACATAAATCTACAGATTCAAAATGTGAGCAGACACAAACAGGGTATACAAAACAAAAATCTGTGCCAAGACATATGTCAAACTTCTGAAAAATAAAGACAAAATAAAAAATCTTGAAGGCAGTGAGAGAGAAATACCCCTTTACCTACTATGGAAAAATAATGCAAATAACAGCAAATTTCTCATCAGAAACTATGAAGTCCAGAAAGAAATGACACAAATTATTTTCAAGGGCTAAAACCAAAACAAAGCAAAACAACAACAACAACAACAACAAACTGTCAACCCAGAATTCTATACACCGAAAACACACTTCAGAATGAATTTTCAGATGAAATAAAACTAAAAATTTGTCAGTAGCAGATACAGCCTACAAAAAAAGAATAGTTAAAGGATATTCTCTAAACAGGAAGGAAATAGACATAAAAAAAGAGAATAATCAGAAGAGTAAAAAAATGGGTAATTTTATTTCCTTTCCCTTAAAGTTTTCTAAATTATGTTTGGTGGTTGAAGCAAAAAGTTTAACACTGCCTGTTGTGCTTCTCAGTGTATTTGGAGGAAATATTTAAGACAATTATTATAAATTGGGGATGATAAAAGGATACAAATGGAGGTTATGGAGAATTCTACACTTCACTCAAACTGGTAAACTGTCAACACCAGCAGAATGTGATAAATTAAGTATATATAATGTAATACCTAGAGGAACAACTAAAAATACTACACAAAAAAGAGACATTCAAGAACACTACAGATGAATCAAAATGGAATTCTAAAAAAATCTTCATGTAACTCATCATAAGGCAGGAAAAAGAAAACAGAAGAAAAAGAAAAAAAAAGAACAGAAAACAGAAAATAAAATGGCAGCCTTAACATGTCAATAATTACAATAAATTTCATTAAATATAAATGACCTAAACACACCAATTTAAAGACAGAGATCAATGGGTTAAAATAAAAGAAGCATGACCCAAGTATATGCAAATACAATGTAAGCAAACTTGTTATTTAACTAGTTTCCTTAAAAGGCAACCAGAACTGGGTGCCTGGGTGGCTCAGTCAGTTAAGCATCCAAATTTGGCTTAGGTCATGACAGCTCAGAGCCTGGAGCCTGCTTCGGATTCTGTGTCTCCTTCTCTCACTGCCCTTTCCCTGCATGTGCTCTGTCTCTCTCTTAAAAATAAATAAGCGATAAAAAAAAAAAAAAAAGGCAACTTGCACATGTCCTTTTTTCTTCTTGAATTTTTCTCCATTCTGTGTCTTAGAAGATGTAGATGATAGCTGCCATTCTAACTTAGACTGTCAGGGTAAGGCCACAACATAGGTATAATGTAGGTAAAAGAGCAGTCTTGCCCTTTGAATACTTGTAAGAGCAGAGCTGCTACACCAACTCTGGACTTCTCCATGGATTCCTAGTTCAGAGGAAAATAAATCTCTATCTATTTTCTTTGAACCCTGTTACTGTTGGATTTTTTTTATTTCTTGCAGTTAAACCTAATGCTCACTGATACCAAACAGTTATTCTTACTGAGAGCTACTATGGGTCTATCATTGTACCAAGTCCTTCAGAGAGATTATTTTAATGAAATGAAGAGGAAAGAACTACTATTTTCCACATTTGATAATGATAAAGATAAGTTAAGTGACTTGCCCAGCGTCACACATCTCATCTGCCCAGTACAAATATAAGAAGTCTAACTGTAGGGTCTAGGCTATTAATCTAAACAATGTTGTAAAACCAAGTAAAATCCCTTTTAAAAAAGGCTTGTATCATTTCCTGTGGCTGAAAGGTTTTCTTCCACAGTCACAGGGGACTGTGTTGAGCCCAGAGAGCTTTTATTTGTCAGACATTTCTAAAGAGTTAGCTAATATTTTTGCTGAATCTATTATCCTTTTGGAAATAATCAATCAATTAATGAATCAGCCCCTCCTCATTCATTCAACAAGCATTTATAAAGGCTTCATGGTACTGGGCCTTGAGATAAGCTAGAAGAATGAATTAGGTGACTGCTCTTGTTCCCATAGGTGTCCCCATTTATAGCCTAGGCACTGAGCTTGTTTACTCTGAAACTGGATTTTTCCACATCTCATTGTTCAGCTCCAAGCCCAACATGTCAAACAAGAAGACTATGGGGGTTCACTGGTGCCATGCATTCTCCCAGAAGCCCCACTGTCCCAACCCCCTACACTTTGAGGCATCTAGGTCAAGTTTCCCCTTTAATGTTTCCAACATGGCAATGGGAGACTTTGATGTTTCACCTTGCTAAAGAAGAAGAAAGGGCAGAAATGCTTCAGAGAGGGTGGTCAAAAAGCTTTGAGATTATGCCAAACCCCAGCAGCATGGCTTGGTCTTTCCTCTATGTTCCCTGGAATGAAAAGTGGATTTTTCTAGCTTCCCTCTCACTCCCACGTCCCCACCCAGCTCTCAGCTCCTGGCAGTGCCAGCATTTACATCCAGGGATAACAGTCAAAATCTCCTCCTTCTTCTCTGACAATAAAATACAGCAACCATTTGGCATCTCAATGTGCCCCAGTCTCCTGACCCCTGGCTGGGTCCCAGAGGATTTGTGGTCGGCTGCTAATCAGAGCCCTGGCCATAGCCATTTCCCATGACATAGCTGGAATTCTCCCACTGCCTGCCCTCTCGGCGTCAGCTACCCGGCCAGGCTGAAACTATTTGCTCCCCTCCCACCCTGTCCATCACTGCCCCTTCCTTAGGCTGCGCCTCTGCACCCGCCTGCTGGCCAGAATCCTAAGGCCCTCAGCGGGGGAGCTGCAAACCTCTCTCTGCTTTTATTACTGACCCGCAACCCACCTCCTACACTCCTTCAGCCCACAAGGCTTCTTTCAAGCATCCTCCTTCTGAGCAATGATAAACTTTGGTGCCAGAGAAGTTTAAAGAGAAACAGCCACTCCCTACCAACATATTGGTATCAGAAGGGAGGTCAAGCGTGTGATTTTCAAGCTGTGGTCATAAAACAGTTGTCTTTTCTTTGTCATTTCTGGTTAATATGACTATGAACTAGAAAAACAGTCTCTCTGCTCTTTTGGAGAGCCTGCTTTTAGCTTAGCTGGGGATGGGAAAGAATATGTGCCAATGACGGACCAGGTATCGTGCATTGTACAGCACTAAGCATATGGACTCTGGAGCTAGTTTGTCTGGGTTGTAACCCAGCTCCACAGACTTAGCTAGGGGAGTTTAGGCAAGTCACATAACTTCTCTCGGCCTTAGTAATCTCTCTGAACAACTAAGAAAATAAGAGGATCACTTCCTACACTCATTATAGGTATTATGAGTTCATATTTATAAAGGATAGCAAGAGCTATGTCCATATTTGGTAAAGAAATGTGTGTGTGTGTGTGTGTGTGTGTTCAGTTCATTTTCATAACAGCTTGATGAGGTTATTATAGAACTCTTTAGAGAAAACTCTACTGCATCCCTAAGTTGTAGAAACTTGCCTGTGGTCAGACAGTAAGTGGAAGACCTGGGATTTGAACTTGGGTTAAACTTCCCATTATGACAGTGGTTCTCAAAGTGAGTTCCCAGACCACCTAGGAACTTGGTAGAAATGCAAATTCCTCAGCCCCATCCAGACTTACTGACTCAGGAATTCTGGAGTGGGTTCAGTGATGTTTTAATCAGCTCTTCAGGAGGGTGTGAGGCCCAAAGGTTGAGATGTACTATCACCACCTTCCCCTCACAGCAAGAAAAGGAGCTCCCTTTCTTCCTGTCTCCTAGTAATTTGTACAAAGTGAACAGAACACACACCTTTCAAACAATACACAGAAAACAGGTCTTATGGGTGCAAAGCGCTGTGCTGAATGCCATGGGGACACAAGAAAAATGTGAGCTTCCTGCCTGTGGAGAGTACTCCCTGATTGTCAAGTCCATACAAGAATGTGCATAGAGTAATCCAACAGCACAGCCCACACTAGGAGTCAAAAGCACCCGTGTTGAGAGGTTGAGAGGTCAAACAGAGCTGATGCCAATTCTGGCCTCCATTCTCACAAGCTGGGACTTTAATGAAGTTATGTGACCTCACGAGGCTGCCTTCTCTCTGACTCCTGGGGCTGCTCCAAGGATGAAATGAAATTAGGGAAACCACTTTACATGGTGGCTGGCACATGGTACAGGGCTTGATTATGAAATGACTGGGGTCATCATTAAGATTTGTCACCAGATGATACAGATTTCATCACCAAATCATGGCAGAAAGGTAAGGTGGAAGTGAGGAGATGGCTGCTGAAAGAAGATGGCTTACAGAGAAAGGAACTTGAATTTGATTTTAACGTAGGGTGAAAATCTCAGCAAATGGACATAAGGGAAAAGTAGAAAATGGTACCATTGGTTATTTAAAGGTTTTTTAAATTTTTTAAAAATGTTTATTTTTGAGAGAGAGAGAGAGAGAGGAGAAGGGGCAGAGAGAGCGGGAGACACAGTATCTGAAGCAAGTTCCAGGCTCCGGGTTGTCATCACAGAGCCCGATGCAGGGGTGGAACTCATGGATTGCGAGATCATGACCTGAGCCGAAGTCGGATGCTTAACTGGCTAAGCCACCCAGGCACCCCTGGTACCACTGATTATTAAAGACAGAAATTAAAAAGCATGCCAGGCTAACAGTTAGTAGGCCAAAGCAGTCTGGTCTACATGACTTTCACCTTGAGAATATAGAATCAAGACCTCAAGTATATCAGACACGGCTGGATAAAGGCTCTCTAAGCCACTCTCTGTTACTTCACCAGGTGTTTAGGAAGAAGTATGTGGATATTCCTATAGCTATTCCTCTTTCTCTGGATATTCTCTGGAGAAACATTCAAAATATAACTCATGTACTGGGAAAAATATTTGAAAAAAATTAAGTTTTGATTCTCTCCCATTTATTTCCTCCTTGTTCTGGAGACCTAAAACCTCAACAGCATAAGCCATTAGCCCAGGGCAAGGGCAAAAGACCTGGAAACTTTGGTTTGCCTTTTTGTCCAGGGCATATCAGGAAATACTAACGATGTCCAGGAACAATCTCCAGGACAACAGAAGGATGTGACACGATCACTCTTGTCCTCTTCCAATCTTATGACTTTCAGGCTAGTTTTCCTGTAAAACTTATCAAGACACACTTCTCAGAGTTTTGTCCTGTTAGTTCCTTTGGGGCCTGGGGAGAAATGGTGCTCGCTGGCCCTGCGGAGAGCTGCTCTGAGGCGGAAGACAGAGTGTAACTGGAAGATCATGGGAGACGGGCACTGGGCCCATCACATGATGAGCTCTAAGAGCACCCAGTGATTTATGTTCTGGAAAGATTTTAGCAAGTCAAGATGTTTTGGCTGCTCCTTTTCCAAGCCAGGGTAAAACAACCCAAGACATCTCAACATGACCACATATTTGAAAGTCTAGCCTATTGTTTTAGAATTTCCCTTGAAAGCCCTCTAAATATCACCCTCAGACTCCCCACCAAGACCGGTTACTGTAAGTCAATGGGAGGGAAGATGTGATCTGAAATATTTCTGGCTAATTCAATTCCCTTAGAGGAATGTTTGCTTCCAAATGTCCCACTCTAGAAAGCAGTTGCGGGGGGTGGGGGGATGGCTCAGGACCACATCTTTTCCTGAAGAACCAGACTCTGTGGTTCCATTTTGCTTTATTGTTGTAGTAAAAATTATCTCTGCAGCTTCAGGGTGTGCTTCCATTCTGGGTGGGATGGTAAAGGGAGTGATTTATCTGCCACATTACTCAGCCCCAAAGTATATGTCACTGGGGACAAACTTGGCTTCTGCGTTTTCCCATTCTCTCCGGACTGTTCTCTCATCTCTTGTGAGTCAGCCTTTTCCTGGGTTGGACCCAGCCAAACCCTCCAGGCCCTGGCTCTGCTGGATAAAGAACAGTTGTTTGGGTTGGGGGGGGGGGCAGTGACCTGTGCCCCTTTCTGCTGGTATGTGGAGCTATTGTTCTCTGGGCCCACGGTTGCTTTGAACTCTGACATTCTTACGATCAGGATTAGCAGATGTGTGCCTGCGTCACTGGGCTGCTTTCCACTTTGCTTCAACTGCAAGCCTAGCACAGGCCCTGTTCCCTGGATTCCCATGCCTGGCTGGCCATCCTGAGGTGCCGCCAGGGAGAAAGACCGGGGCAGGCACGTTATGCGAGCTACCCTAGGGTGTGGTGCTGCAGGATGCCAGGGGCTCCCCTAGGCCACTCACGGCTATGCCTCTCTGAGGCAGCCACGGCCCTAGCCCCCCTTGGTTTTCTCACCTCTCAGAAAGCGGTGATAACTCATGTCCTACTGGACTCAGGGAAGGATTAAGAGAAGTGACAGACACATGAGTGTGAAGGAACTACAGGGCACCTGGCTCTGAGAGTAGCTGCTCAGGAAATGCTAGGTCTCCTTTGCCGGAAAGCACCTGCCTTACCTACCCCAGGTGACAGTGGGAAGGAACAAGTAATGCAGACTATGCGAAGGTATGAAAACTCTCCAAAGGGCTCCATGCATAAGGAAATGTGAGCACCATCTCTGAATGTGTGAGGAGTCTTAACTTGTGCCCAGGCCAACCTGAAGAGAGGTCATGTTGTACGCTGCCAACAAATCAGAAGCAGTTTCTGCAGCCTTCCTTTCTGTCTGTCTTGAAAACCACTTTTCAGAAAGCCAGAAACAAAACGTGCAGTAGCAGTGATTAATCTGATAAATTATAAGAATACCTAACATTTATTGAGCACTTACTATACATCAGACACTGTTTTAAGTGCTTTACATTTATGACAGTTGTATTTAATCCACACAACACTATGAATGCATGCATGCATGTATACATGGATTCATTCAATAGTGCTCTTCCCCAGATATCCACATAGTTCTTTGTCTTACCTTCTTCAGGTCACTGCTCAAATGTCACCTTATATTGTGGGATTCTGTAGCTACCTCATCTAAAATTCACCTAGCCACCTGCAATCATCTCTGTGTAACTGTTCTTAGCATGTACCATGATCCAACACACTAGTTGTTTTACTTATTAACCTTGTTTATGATATGCATTTCCCACTAGAACATAAGTCCCCTGGAGACAGGCATTTTGCTCTATTTCATTCCCAGCTGCGTCCCCAGCACCTGAAATAGAATGGTATTTGAGTGTCTAGCTTGGAGTGGGTATTCAACAGACATCATTTGATGAATGAATGGAACCTATGGTGTCAGTAATATTAGCACCATTATACGTATCTGGCAGATAAAGACACTGAGGCTTAGGAAGGTTAAATAACTCATCCAAGATCACATATTAAAGATCAAAGCCAGGATTCAAATTCGGAAACCACACACTATATTCTTTCACTTTTCTGTCTAAATTCAGTGTCTGTTCCTTATTTTTTATTCTTCCTCCTCCTCCTCCTCTTACGGGATCACTGCTTTTGTTTCTGGCTTTCTTTAGCATGGAGACCAATGACCTCCCCCTCCTCCCACCAAAGGACTCATTCATCCCCAGATACAGACTCATTTGCTAACACGTGTTCTTAATGAGAAAACTGCTGCCCGGTAAATGATTCACTCAGTGTGTTCATGGTCAGATGCTTCATTTAGCAGCGGACACATCAAGGTACACGATAGCAGTGTTATTGTTGGCAGGGAGATGGGGATCTTCCTGAGCAACGGGGCAGCAGGAGAGGTGGTGGAAAACAGGTTGGGTCCCACAGCCACACATGTCAGTCTGATTCCTAGTGAGACCCTGTTATAACAGAGCTGTGAGCTCACGGTCAAGTCAGTTGACCTCACCTGGCACCCATCTCCTCACTGATAGAGAAGCACCCTCCTGCATTTTGGTTAGGCTAATTCGGTAAGCAATTACCAGAGGGCTGGGGAATTGGTGGGTACCTCCCCACCAATATCACCTTCCCTAATGCTAGGTCTCATCTTTTCCAGTTTCTGGTTTATGTCAGCAATAACACTGAAAGTACAGGTAGGAGAAACTCAGGAAACATAGAAATCAGGAGAATGATCCTTCCCATCTCAAAAAGGTCCATGAGAATCTGGGACATTCTCCAAAGTGACTTTCCACCTCTCTTCCCCCACCCTCACATTAATAACAATGATGTTGGCCAATATGAACTGAATGCTTACTGGGTTCCAGGTCCTGTTCTATGCACTTACATACATTAACTCGTTTCATCCCCACAGCAATCCTGTGAGCTAGGTACTGTTATCATACCCATTTAACAGATGACAAAACTGAGATCCTGAAAGGTGAAATAATCTGCCTGAGATCAGGACCACAGTACTGAAGCCCATATAGGCTGAATTTGGGCACTTCTGCTCACCCCATCTGCCTCTCATAACCCCCTCCCCTCACTGATCCTCTGGCAGCGCAACTACAGATGAGTGATGGGGAGGAGGGAGAGTGAGTATGTGAACTCTGGAAAGTGCTTTGACCTGGGGAAAGAGCACACAGCTCTTTTGGGGCACTACTGGAGAACTTTCTAACCTCTCCAGAGGATTTGGATTTTAATGCTCTGTTGAGGTTTCTGGCAATGAAGACGGGCATTAATGAGAGAATTTCCTGTGGGAGCTCCTCTTCATCCTTTTCAAGCATTTCTCTTGTACCTTAGGTCAACAGAACCCAAATCCCACACATCCTCCTGGGCCATTCCTTCTGAGCATGGGTCAGCCCCTTTCTACAACTTCATGGTAATAAAAACAGTTTCCAGAGAGTAGGCTATATGTCTTGCAAAACTGTGATTTAGTACTTATTTCCAAAATTGTTCGTTCAAATCACTTTTAATTAGGTGAAAAATAACTTTAGAAAAATAGTAAGTATTCTGCCATCTTGTTTTCTATTGTTCTAACACTGTAGACTCCCAGAGCCCTGGGACTGCTCAATAATCTGGTAAGTTCTCTGCCTTGGAGCCTTTTGACAGGGGAAAATGTGCTCAATGGAATCAGATGATAAAAATAGCATACATTTAGTGGGACAGTGTTAATTAAATGCTGTGCACTGTAATAGAAGCTTTATATGCATCATCTCATTTAAATTTTACACAGCTCAATGAGGTAGGTGTTAGTATCACTACTTCAAAACAAAATAAAGCAAAACTGAATCTCTGGGAAACAAGGTAACTTGGCAAGGACCCCAAAGTGTCAACATCAGAATGCAAACCCAGGTCTGTCTGGATTTCACAGTCCTGAACCACTCAGTTGTAGAGAATCCTCTTCAAGCTCTCAACTATAAGGAATGTTCCCAATGGCTGATGGCTGATGTCTGAACTGCCTGTATCCTTCAAGAGAGACCATAGGAAATGGTGACAGGAGGCAAATTGCGCAGAAGCTCCTTCGACCCCTGGGATGTGGCCACTGGCCAGGGACCCTGCTGGGATAGCTCTGTGCCTCTCCTCCCTCCACTGTGGTTGTGGGAATTTTTCTTAGGAGTTATTTATTTAAGATATATCCCAAATCTGTGACCCTGGAGCACTGACAGCCCAGGAGAGGTTTCCTTTTTCAACTCATATTGGGAGGCTTCTTTTTAAAGTTTATTTATTTTTGAGAGAGAAAGTACGCGTGCATGAAACAGACTGCACAAGCCAGGGAGGTGCAGAGAGAAGGAGACACAGAATCTCAGCAGGCTCCATACTGTCAGTTCAGAGCCTGATGTGGGGCTTGAACTCACAACTGTGACATCATGACCGGAGACGAGATCAAGAGTCAGAGGTTTAACCGACTGTGTCACCAAGATGTCCCTCACACTGGGGTGTTGTTAAGGGCTAATATCACCCAGACGTCTTTAGTTCTTGGGCACAAGTTCCTCATCTGTAAAATGGGGAGCCTGATCCTCATCAGGGGTAACTGTACCTAGAGGAATGTCCTGCCACTCCTGGTACTGACTCCTTGGCAACTGGGTGTAGTAGATCTCAGGGAGCCCGCCTGAGTCTGGATGGGACTCAGAATCCTTTTCATCGTATTACCCTGGGCGCCATTTATCTAATCACAGTTGGCATTCAAGATGTAATCTATTTGCCATGCCTAAATGAGAAGATCTCGAAGGACCCTTCCAGATGAATATATCATTTTATGGTATGTCTGCACACAAAGTGTATGAAAACACACATTTTTTCTGGAATAAATAATGGAATCAGCTTTCGATGACATAATTTGGGAAAATAAATTAGCTGGCTTCTCCCAAACCTTTCCATGTAAAAACGTCCTGAGTCCAGGAACTTAGAGATGTCAAATGAGAGAGAATGGAAGTTTCACGGTGCAGAAAATTAGAGAGGGGATCCCTGGCAAGGGAAGTCTCTCTTACCACAGAGAATTGCTGCTTGGTTCAGGTAGTAATTAGTGTACCCCAAATCACTTGCCGGCAACAACATAAGTAAGACCTAGAGACAAAGAGGCCTGAGCTTTAGAGAGAAGCAGTGTTACCACAAAGACAGGGCCCTGACCCAGGGACTCTGAGATGAAGTGAAGTAATTGTTTCAATTAAAAACAGACGTTCCTGTTTCTCTAAACACCCTATTTGCAAAGCCCTACCGGGCAGAGGACCTACAAGGCCTGATCTTGACCATGTGACAACACTAGTGGTTGCGTGGACCAGCCACAGAAGCTGAGTCCAGCCTTCCTCCCGGGCGGCAGGGCTGTAACATGGGGCAGGCAGCTCAGGTGTACCTTTCCTGGGACAGGGAATGTTGTGTACAGGAGGAGGACTTCCTAGGGGGATGCCATGAGGTGGGATCCTCTCTGTGATTTTCTGATTGCACCCAGAGGAGGGGATCTGGTCTTACTGGACTGGAGGTGGCAGACTCCTCAGACCCCCACGTTTGAAAGGCTCTCAGGTTGGCCTTCAGAGTCCCCAAAGAACATCTGAAGGCCTCAACTTTGCTGGGCACCCTATTCTATGGGATGGAGATCATGAGGTATGCCCTACCTACTGCTTAAGAGTGAAAGGACTGTGGAAACCATCAAAGAAATGTTTAGCAGGGTCTTCCACAATTTCCAAATCTAGCAAAGGAGTAGGAAACACTGCTAGGAACCTGCTCTTCATTCATGAAGAAGCAGCCTGATGGCCATCCCCCTTCAGAGATCTTCACCATCACTGCCCGATCAGTGGCCCTGGCTCTGTGGGTCTCAGGTGCCTCTTCTGTACAATGCTGCTACAGAATGAAGGTGGCCTTGTCCCCAGATTTGAAAGACTATGAGAGTTATGAAAATAAATGAGCAAGGCCCATGTGGGGCAGTGACAGTATGGGGTTTTAGCAATTTGGAGAAAGCATACTCCTCAAAAGGGCTTCCCATAGCCCTGAGGACTGCTGTTACATGGGAATCAGGGCCCTGTGTTGCTGGCAAGCTCCTGATTTGGGGGGAGGAATAAGCAATCTGGATTTTTATATGAACTCTCCATTTTTAAATACAGTCAATTCTTTTTGTTTGTTTGTTTGTTTGTTTTTTAATTATGCAGGCCAAACACAATCTATCTGTGGGCAGGATTCTACCTGTGGGACTGTCATTTGGCAAGCTCCTTAAATGAAAGGGTGGCTGCAAGATGAACAAAGGTGATTTTTACAAATCTTTGACGTTAGCCAATCAGGTGGGTGAATGGAACAGACGAGTAAATTAACCAGCCTGTGTGTGCGGTCTACTCTACCAGACAACACGATTGTCAACCATGCATGTGGTAGAAAAAGACAGAAATGGAGGGAGAACCCTGTTTAATGACACCAAAGATGAACAGCAGTCCATTAAAACAATGCAAACAGTATCATCGGAAGTGTGATCATAGTGGTTCTGAAGGTCCCAGTGAGGAATCTGGGGGACCAATGTGGGATGAGATTGCCACAAGGTCTTCATTGAGTGGGGAGGGGTGTTGAGGCTTGAGGACAAAATAAAAGCAACTGATGTTTATGGAACACCAAGCAGTCTGCTATACACTTTACAAAGAATACTTCATTTAATGTTTGCAATAATCTTCCATCTTAGAACCCTCCTTCTTAAGAACCACATGGCACCATCTTGGAAGAGCAGGAGAAATGTGCATGAGCGCATAGGGGGTAGTAATGGGTCAAACCAGTGCTTGGGCAGAAGGGGAGGGGGAGGTGCAAGTGTCTGTTGCAGGTTTCTTTGTGCTTACATGCTTTGTGCAAGTGTCTCACACCAAGATCCAGAGGTGAAAGCAGCCCCGAGGTGGTGTTGCACTCCCTTGATCTGAAGCCTCAGGAAAGGGAAAAAGTATCTGAGAGCAATTCAGTATTTCCTCATGGTGATCAGTCCAGGTTGGTGATACTGAGACACCACTTAATTGCCATTCTCCCCATGGAACGTACATGGATCAGACTATAGTCCTGAGGGACAGGGTGGCCGAGCAGGAAAGGACCCTAGGCTGGAATGTAGCCCACCCTGTGAATGCATAAATATTCATAGCTTTCGGGAAGGTGCTGAGTATTTGCAGGCATCCATCTCAGATGATTCAGCTGGGAAGAATTCACTCCACCTCTGGAGGAAAACTGGACAGGCTGGGGAAAGGATATTGGATTCAGGCAGGAATCTGGGTTCCCACAATCTACTCAGAATCCTCAGCAGGCTCAGCTACTCTCTGCCCTTGAGGCTAGAGAAATCCCACAAAGATAGGGTCAAAGGGGAAATGTTGAGAGTGGTGGGCCCCAGAGAGAGGACCAGCAAGTTTAGACAAATGGCATGGAGGGAAAAGGACACTCTTCTTCTAGCAAATTAGGGGAAGCTTTGGGAAAGAGGTGGGGTGTTATAAAAGCCTCTGAAATGCTTCTGGACCTCAGTGGAAGGAAGTACCTGGAGAGGGACCTTGGCACTGTATCAGAACCAACAATGAGAAGGCACTCAAGGGGCAAAGAGAGATTGCAATTAAATGGTGCCTCAGAATCACCAACCTGCTTTGATCACCATGGCATTCCCAGAGGAAATACTGAATTGCCCTCAGTATTTTGTTCAGTCTCTTTTACCTATGGATTAACCTAAGTTACAAAAAAGTTTTAGCTTCATAGCATCTCAGTACCAGTCCTATAAATCTCAAGGCCCACCAAATACACCACAAACACAGATTCCACGGTCAAAAAATGTTTGGGAACTAGTTGCGTGCTTGTTTTCACCTCTTGGAAATTCACAATGCATATTAACAAAATAAAGGCTCAAATAAGTCCTGCAATCAGGAAGCCTTCCATATTTCCTTTAGAACATTTCCCAAACTGGTTTGACCAGGACACTTTTTTTTTCTTTTTCTTTTGCTGAACATCTATTAAGACAGAACACATGTGGAAAACACATATCTAGACATTTAAGACTGATGCTGATATCCGCCACTTCAAATACCTCTGAAGTAATCACTTCTACAAAATCAACATCTGTTCTATGGCACTACTTCCCATTTGTTGTGAACTGAATGTTTGTGTCCTACCAAAATTCAGATGTTGAAGTCCTCACCTCTAATGTGATGGTATTTGGAGGTGAGGCCTCTGGGAGGCAACTAGGATTAGATGAGGTCATGAAGGTAGGGTCATCATGTTGGGATTAATGCCCTTAGACCAGAGCTCTCTTCTCTTGTTCTTGCTCTCTCTTTTTCTCTCTCCCTTCCTCTCCCCACCCCACCCTTTGCTTTCTCTCCTTCCATGCAAGGACACTGAAAGAAGATGGCCATCTGCAGGCCGGGGAAAGAGCTCTCACCCAAACTCAACCATGCTGGCACCTTGATCTCAAACTTCCAGTCTCCAGAACTGTGAGAAATAAAAAATCTGTTGTTTATAAGCCACCCAGTCTTTGGTATTTTGTTATAACAGCCTGAGCTAAGACATCACTTACTCAGTTTTTCCAATAAAAATATTTTAGCACTATCTTAAACCTTGCTAATAAAAAATACAAATACAATTCCCCATTCACAAGTAGCTTATAGTGGGGGTAGAAAGTCAGGCAAAGCATCAGTCTCAGGATGCCTGATCCTCAGATAAATAGTTCACCCAGGAGGCTAGGGCCAGAGGAAGTCTTTCTAATACATAAAACCACTGACATCAGAGAGGACTTCCTGGAGGAGGTGAGATGATAGGTGAATTTTAAAGAGTGGCATGTAATTAGATAATACGATGTGAGAAGAGCCTTCTAGATACAAATAAGAAGGCATAGAGATGCAGAGAAAATAAAACCTGGTGAACTTCTGAACTACAAAAGGCAGTTTTGAAATGGCATGGTTAGAAGAAGTAAGAGAGGACATGGCAGGAATGAAAAGAGGAGAGGGAGGCAGAGGAGAGATCTAGACTTCTATCAAGCCTCCTCTGTTCTCTTAAAGTCCTGCCAAGCTTCAATGATGCTGTCTCTTAGCTCTGGAAACAAGGGCATGGCCTTCCCAAGTTGCCTCCCTTCTTCCCATTATTTCCCCAGCCTTAAAAATTCAGATGTTCACTGCTCCTCCAGCAGCCTTGATGTCTTCGCAGTCCTATTACGTGTGCTTCTTTAGCTCCCTTCGGGCAAGTCCTGCGAAGAGCTGCAGATGTGTCTTCCCTATTTCAGGGAAGGCTAGGAATGAAATAACAAGGCTCTCTCAACATGGCTGTTAACTTCAAGTGGCCTAATGTTCTGGATATATGGTGACTGTGACCTTTGGAATCGCAGTCAGAACTCCACCTGGTTGAGCTACGTTTGCTCTCAGCTCTGTCTGCCTAGAATCCATCTGGCTTCCTTCTAGCAACAGAAGGTGGGCATATGAACCAGACTGGGTTGATTACAGGCTCAGGCTCTGGCCAGGGTGACTGGTCCAGAGACCAAAGCTGTAAGAATGTAGTGCCAGTACACTAGGGCTCCATCACAAGGGGAACACCTGAATGAACACAACTGCCAGGCAGAGAGCTGCAGAGATGACATTTGGAGACTCACAAAGACCCAGGGGGCTCTAGATCTAGGACCTTGTGATCTTTAACGCTAGTACCACTTCATGGCTTTGTGTTATCATTGTTGATGCTTGTTAGTTTTTACATTATTCTCCTTTGCTTCAGGTTTCTTTTTTTGCTTCAGTGGTAATTCTGAGAGTCTTAAAAAGCCCAGTTTCTCTAAGCTGGAAGTGATCACACTCCAAGAAGCTATATACAGACCCTGGAATAATTTCTAGAAATTCTTTGGAGACAGTTGGGATTTCATGAGAAAGGTAGAGGGTACTTCTCCTTCTCAGAGTGAAGACATGACCTGATGTGTGGTGTATAATGAGCTCCAGGTTGGAAAGTTAAGGTTCTGATCTTGTTTCCATCTCTCCTTAATTCTAAGAACTTAAGTTCTTTAAACTTCTTCCTTCCACATCAAATGGACATAAGACGTCCCACCTCACAGGGTTAGAAGGAAAAAATGAAAATGCCAGAGAAAGAACTTGCCTAGCACGTGGTACAACACAAAACAATGTTAATTCTCTTGTGTGTCCAGATCTTCTACTGAAGTCCAACCCATCAGTACTCACAATCCATGCCAGTTCCAGGAAAGGAGAGGACTGAACCAAGAGCCTTTGTGGCTTGATCAAAAGACAAGTGACAGTGAGGCCTCACCCATCCCACCTGCCTATTTCCAAATCTCTCTTTGCTTTTGATCTTCCAGAGCATCAGCTCAGCAAGGATGAATGAACTATAAAAATGTCTTCCTCTAAAACACAACTTCCCTTGACATGCATGCGATAAACATATCACCATTCACATTTGGCGGGATGTTCTCTTCCCACCAGCAGAGTCCATAAATGTATATCCATTTATACATGAGTAAATATATGTCCATCTAGGCAGAAAGTGCCTTAAAGGGCAAGGCTGGGTCTGTGTATCCCACTCCCTGAAGAGCTCAGCAGAATATCATGGATAATAATGGTAGTGACAGAAAAGCTTGGATTTGTGTGTTATCAGGCACAGGAAGAGGAAAGAAAGTGGAAAAAGCCTGCTGAGCTCTTACTGTGAGTCAGACAGTAGGTTTAGGCTGAAAATATACCATCACCTTTGATCATCTCCACAACCCTGGCTGTTACATTCATTCAAACATTGAACACCAAGGTTCTAAAGAGCAAAATTACGTATCCACATGGCTGAGCTACGCTATGGCCATTTGGCTCTATGTGCATGGCTTTCCCACCTCCAACCCCTGGTATGTGGAATGGTTAAGGTGTCAGGCAGATTTGGTTCTCAGCTCCACCATTTATACATTAGCCTGAGCAAAATTTTTATCATCTCTGAGTTTCATTTTCTCTTTGATAAAATGCAATAGTTACACCCACCTCACAGAATGATTGTGAGGATTAAGTGAGATCATGAAGATTACAGGGTTTAGAACAATGTCTGGTGCTTTGTAAGCACCCAACAAATCGTAGCTGCTGCTCCACGGCTGTGTTATTTACTATCATTTCCACTGTGACCTCCTGTCTTCCCAGGTACAGAGCCCAAAGACCATTTTGCAAGAGGAGTTTTAGGTCACGTTTTCAACCAGAGATGTTTATAGCTGCAGCGGGCACACTTCTGATGCCTGTGGATACCCCACCTTTCTCACACTCACTGCAGAAGTGCAGGGCATCTGAGTCTGGTTCCAGGCTGCCCCCAAGCCTAGATCACAGCTTCCAAAGGTTGCAAGAGCCAGGGCTAGCTGGCAGCCCTGGCTGCAGCACAGCTGGTGGCATTCACCTCCCCCAGACGAAGGCCATACGGACCAGGCTCCTTCTTCAGCAATCTGCATTGCATGGGCAACATGGACCATAAAATAAACTTTTATCACCTAGGCCTTCTTCTTTTTGGATTTTCTCGTACTGCCTGACAAACAGCGGTTGTGTTTCATGATAAAGTACTCTTACATCTGCTCCACCATCTACCTCACCGCAAGGGTGGACCAAAGAAAGCAAGACCCCTTTACTTCTCCTCTAGCTCTGTTGTTCCTTGTGACTTGGCTACTCACATGATACCTTTTGGCAGCCCTTCTGCTGAGATACATCCTCTCCCACTGCCAAGGCCTCTGTCCTTCTTTACCTTGGGAAGCAGTGAGGTTTAGCAGAAAGGACACAGAATTTGGAGTCAGACAGTGAAGGCATGAATCCGGGTTCTGCAAGTTCCTCACTGAAGGACTTGGACATTTCACCTTTCAGAGTCTCCATTTTCTCTTCTGTCAACTGGGCTCACAAGCCCTACCAAATCACACAATTGTTGAGAAAAGCCAATGAATAGTTTCAGAAGCCCTACAAAGTGAGATAACATTCTAGTTCCCTTCAAATTTCCTTGCCATGGGATTGGATTGTCTGAAGGAATGTTAAGGGGAGTCATCCAATTTAATCCCTCCATCTCCACATGAAATATTTGAAGGTTCTTCCGGTAGAGCAAGCATCAGCAAACTTTCTATAAAGAGCCATATTGTAATTATTTTTGGCTTTGGGGGCCATACAGTCTCTGCCACAACTATGCAACTCTGACACTATAGCACAGATAGGGTCACAGGCATTATATAAATGAGTTGGTGTGGCTGTGTTCCAATAAAACTTTATTTACTATAGCAGGTGGCAGTGGGCTGGAGAGGAGGGAAGGTTTAGATTGTCCACCAGGGCCTTAGATGTTTAAAGAGTTTGGAGCTGTTGAAGAGCATCACCTTGCCAAGCAAACCAGAGGGCCAAGATCCTCTTTCTGTCAACACCCCCTCAGAAACCCACCCATCAGAAAGGGAGAACTATTGCCAACTGCTGAAATTCTCTCTCTGCCTTTGAGAAACTGGAAGTTTAGATTTATGCACATGGCAATTTGTTTCACATAATTCTGTCAGTAATTACACCAACTTCCACCAGCAGCCATTAGGTAAATGATTTGGCCCTTTCCCCTGAGTAATATTTTCCCCCACTGAAATAAATGGAGGGTGTACTTCTCTCCCATAAGTTAAGCATATTATTTGCCTCATCACACAAGGCAAATGCGGTAGCTCCGAGCTATTAGTCTATCACTGCAGTGATCAGACGGCCAGGAGCCAGAAGTAATTTACAAGAGGGAAGTAAACAGGGCCCCAGATAAATAAATAAGAGGCCTGGGCTGGTCTGGGGCCTGAAAAGATTAAGTAATGAGACTATCTAGCAAGAGATTTAGTGCTAAGTGAGCTAGGACCAGAGCAGCCTCCCATGGAGGAATCAAATTATATCATTGGAAAGAGATATTATTGAAGTCCCTCATGCTGAGCTGAGAAATCAGCACTGCTTGGAAGGGGAGGGCTGCTGTCATTTGCATAGCAATTTGGGACTCCACACTGAAGTCTGCCTAATTAGCTCCAGGTAAATGGGTTATTTACGACAGGTAAGCAGGGTGCAGAGCCCCTGCCCACTAGGAAAACCTGGTGAGTTCCTCAGTGTCTGCTGGGTTATAAGTAACAGGCTAGGGTCTTTTTTTCCTAAATGCACAGGCTCCTTATAAAAAAATGTGTCCTTAGAGAAGTAACTCAGTAGGATGGGAAAGAAAATGCTGCTCAGGCTGATACCAACCTGACTTCAGCTTCTGAATCCTGAAATTCCTATGGGGTGGAAATTCAAATATACCAGGCTTGTTGTCCCTGGGAAGCCTACAGGCTTTGATAAGCAGTCTTCATCACCCTGCTTCCAGAAGACTTTCTCTTCTCTTCCCTTTATTGGGATCTGCCATTCTTCCAACACCAGGGTGGAAGTCCTAGGGAGTCAGCCTCTACTCATGCCTTTTGATTACCTATTTTGGTGCTTCTTTCCTTGGAATGTCTCTCATGTGAGGTTTGACCTTTCAATTTCCTTCCTCAGATATGTCATGACATAACTACCAGAAAGCAATCACAATATTTCCTTAGAATCTCCAACAATCCTATCATAGGTAAGAATCACTCATCCTTACTTCTCCAGCAGATCTATTACCAGTATTACATCTTTCAAAGAAATATCCTTTTTCTGTTAAGGTAACTGCTACCCAGTCTGACCCCTCAAGCATCAATACTTGATTCCTTATAAGCCAACGATCCTTCTTCCTTGGTTTCTCTTTGTCACTTAATGAAAAATCATCATGGCCAAGGTAAAGAATGTATCTTTGGGCTATGCCCACAGCACCAGACCAAAAATCTGAGGGCTTGGGTTTGTGCATTCCCTACTGCTCCGTGCCTCAGGTCCTCCAGATGTAAAATGGGGGCATTGGTCTAGAAGTTCCAGAAGGTGCCATTCAACTCTGGTAATCTGTGAAGATGATGCTTCTTACTTCCTGGGGGGTGGGATTACTGTACAGACAAGAGCTCACACTGAGCTCGGCACGGATTGAAGAGGCATGTGTGTGATCAAAACTTGTTCCATTTGCCTTGGAAGGAATGTCCCCCCAAATATTCCTATTCTCTTTCTTCGGTTTCCTTTGTCCCCCGAGTCTCTATCTTTACCACCACTGCTCCACGTTTACTTTCTGGTCTTCCTCCCTCTCTTCCTGATTCCAGGTTTTCTTCCTTTATCCATCCTATATTCCCTTTCTCTCCCATTTATCTAATAAGTATGCCCTCACTGAAAAGATACTCCAATTTTCCCCATGACATGGAATCAAAGGTGGTGACTGGGCCAAGCTGTTCAGAACAGCTGTATCCCTCACGGTCACGGAAGCAGGACAGACAGTCTGCGTTCCACAGTGCAGCACGGAGGGTGGGCCCATTACCGAAGGCTAGTATCCACATAGAAGGGAGAAATGGTGGATAGGAGCAAGAGGCAGGATGTAAGCAAAGATAAATAAAGGGCAGGTTAGTGTTGCAGCTTTATACAACACCAGCCAGAGACTCAGAGAGGGTTAGTTTGGAAAACATTAATAATTTGATGTTGCACTATGGCTCTGGTTCAATTGTTTTAGAAGATAGGGTTCACTTCAGGTTTGGACTAATTCGCCAGATGTCTTTCAAACAATCTCTGGTTTCGATCTCAGATCAAGAGAAGAATAATTTGGAGGTTTAGGTCAGTGTTCAGTAAATTAGTGTAATCTATTCTTTTTTTTTTTCAGACTAAGGTTTGGTTTTTGTTTGATTCCCCACAAGTCTTCTTTTTCCGTTTTTGTAAAGCCTTTACTGAGCTGAGGCTCCCAATAGCTACAGAATCCCTTTCAATGCCCATTAGAAGTAAAAAAAAAAATCAATGATGCCGGGAGATGAAGCAAACACAGTTTATCTTTTCATTTCATTGTATCATAGAGTATTATTCCCAGGTCTTTGAAATAAGCATCAAAAAATAGCATTCCCTCCCCAGCTCTCGGTCTCAGGAACTGGCTCACATCTGCTAGCAGAGGACCTCGCATGGGCTGTTTCTCTTTCTTTGGTGGGAGTATGAAATCCACCTGCTGGCTCTTGAAGTCAGTTCGCCTGCACGCTGCATGGCCCCACCTGTGTGTGGATGGGCTCATCCCATGAAGGCCCTCTCAAAACTCCAGGGCAGGATCTTTCTGTTTTCTAAACCCAAGTCATTTTTTCTTGCAAAAAGTAAAGTAGAGCTCAGAAACTGAGGAAGGAAATCTGGTGTGTTAGTTTTATCCTCACTTTTGAGTGTGCACGTAGATGTATGCACTGTATGTACACATATGCTATTAAATAGTGATTGGGGCTTTTTCAGGGCAATGATTCAGAAAAGAAGGTGACTTTGACTATACACTGAGGGGAAAAAGTAGATTTTGGAGAGACTAAGTTCTTTCTCTTATTCACTCATTTACAGAATATTTATCAAATGCCCACTATGTGCTAAATGCAATGTTAGGTAATAATACAAAATCCCTATTCTCAAGAAGCTTACATTCTAATAGGAAATGGAAGAGCATAAAACAAACAACTAGACAAATAATTGAGCAAAGGAATTTCAGGTAGTGGTAAGTGCCATGAGGAAAGCAGGATCATGTTACGTACAATGACCAGCAAGGAAGAAACAATGCTGTAGGTAGGACTATCAGAAAAGAGCTCTCTGAGGGAGTGATGTTTGCGCCAGGATATGAATTTCAAGAAGGACTTACCCAGGCCAACATCTGGAGTTAGAATGTCCCAGGCAGAAGTAATAGCAAGGCCAAGGCCCTCAGTTGACAAAGATATGGGAGAGTTGGAGCACCAGGAAGAAGGCCTGTAAGGCTGTCACGGCGGAAGTGGGGAGAGTGGCCTAGGATGGCACCAGGAAGAGTGACAGAGGGTAGACTGTAAGGTAGGAGCTTGTGTTTTTTCTTAGAACAACAGAAAGTCATTGGAAGGCTTAATGGTGGAATGAGTAGATTTGATTTTTGTCTTAAAACGAACTTGGCATCTGTTGAATGGAACTTGGATAATGAAGAAACAGAAGTTAAAGCAGGAAGATGTAGTGAGTAAGTCTTTGAGGTCATCTACTCAAGAAAGGATGGTGGCTTGTATTAGGGTTATCAGCAGCAGAGACAGAAGGTAGTGGAAAAACTAGTAAAGATAGAGTTGACAAATTTTACCCAATCTTCTCACCCTCCTGTCAAGGACTCTACAACTCGAGGAGCGATTTGTGAGTAGAGTACTCTCTGGGCAACCTGTCTTCCCCTGCTACTGCTTTCCTGGCCTCATTAGGCCTAATGATCTCCCATCTTTCACTCTCATTTAAATAAAGGAAGTGCCATGCACAAGGGAACAGGGTCTGCCGAAAACACCATTAGCGATAGAAGCCATAACAATTATTCCCTAAGATAATTTTGTTCAGTGGCTGAGCCCATGGGAACTAGTGGTTGACAATGCTCTGTTCTGTGTTGTAAAATGAAATGAAAGTCCCGGAAGGTCTTGGGTAGAAGCCTGACCATGCACATCTCTTCCAGGGAAGACAGAAGCTCTCTCTGGAGACTGGAAAACATTTACACTAATAATTTACTGTCTCTGCCACTACCATCTTTACGCACCTAAAACACCAATTATGAGCCAAGAAGACAAAGCATCTTTTCCCTCCACCACCACTGCTGCCTTTCTGATCCCTCATATCTTTTCACAATGTTGCTCAATAATTTGAGCTAATTTAAAAGTCAGTACCTTGTGCTAAAGTGAAATAATATCTGTGCTTAGATATAGCGGCCTGGAAGGGAGTTTCATTTACCTGTCTGGGATTCTTCTATAGAGAGAAGATTTTCTGTATATGTGTGGGTGGTATATTATGTGTATGTGCATGTGCTTTTGGAAAGAGAAAGGGCAGAGTAGGAGATGTGGAGACACAGAAAGAAGATGATTAAGGTCATGATATTAATAAAATTGATGATCTAACATTCTATATCTAACATAGCTACTTTCTATACCACTATCACTGATTTCCATGAAAAACTTTAAAAAAAATTATTGAAGTTGGGAAAAATAGTTGGGGAGAGGGAGGGAGCCAAACCGCGAGAGACACTTGAATGCTGAGAACAAACTGCAGGCTGATGGGAGTGGGGGAGAGGGGAAGGGGGGTGGTGGGCATGGGGGAGGGAACTTGTTGGGATGAACACTGGGTTTTATGTGTAAACCAACTTGACAATAAACTACCTAAAAAAATTACTGAAGTTAGATCTCTCTGAGCATTTTGATACACATATATCTAAGAATCTCATACAGCTAAAATTAAATGAAATTGAAATGGAGAGGATTAGTCCTTGGTTACCCTTTAACCCTCTTAGATATGTAGTTTTTTTCCCCCTTAGACAGAGCATTTTGACCTCCAAAAGTCAAGATGTTTTCTTTACTAGGAGAAATGTTGGCAAGATTCTAAATATATTTTGATCAAAAGCTGACTCACTGATGAGAAATTCTAGTCCAGGGCCCTAGACACACCAATGAGAGGCCAAACCATCAGTTTAATAGCTAACTACTCCATTTAGCCAACCACGGGAAGCTTTTGGCTATACAACAGGCAGCACCAATGAAGATGAGGCCAGACTTCCAAACAGGCTTCATCACCATAAGCAGAGTGAGACTTAAAGAAGGAATGATGGGAAGAAAGAAATATCATGAAGAAAACATTAAAATATTTTTCTAAACCATGAACCAAAATTCAGGTCCAACATACCACATTCAGGCAAGGAGCGTAAAATTTACTTGACCTTCTCCATTTTCCCTCCCTCTCCCTCTTTTTTTTTTTCTTTAACTTAAAACAGACTTTACTTATTTATTATTTTTTATTAAAGTATAATTGACATATAGCATTATAATAGTTTCAGGTTTACAACATAACCATTTGATATTTGTATACAATGCAAAATGACCACTACGGTGGGCCTAGCTTCCTCACCACCATAAAGTTGTATAATATGAAGTACCATATTGTTGATTATAGTCAACATGTTGTACATTACATCTCCATGGGTTATTTATTTTATGACTGGAACTCTGTACCTCTTGACACCCTTCTCCCTTTTCACCCATCCCCCAATCTCCTCTCCCCTAGAGAGGCAACCACCTCTCTAGGCAACCACCAATCTGTTTTCTGCATCTCTATGGTTGGTTTTGTTTATTCATTTTGTTTTGCTTTTCACATTCCACATATAAAGGAGAGCATACAGTATTTTTCTGTGACTTATTTCAGCAAACATAATGCCCTCGAGGCCCATTCATGTTGTCCCAAATGGCAAGGTTTCCTTCTCTTTTTTAATTGCTGAGTAGTATTCCATTCATCCATCAATGGACCCTTTGGTGGTTTCCATATCTCAGCTACTGTGACTAACGCTGCCGTGAACATAGACTGCAGATATCTTTTCAAGTTGGTGCTTTCTGTTTTTTTCAAATAAATACCCAGAAGTGGAATTGCTAGATCATATGGTAGTTCTATTTTTATATTTTTCAGGAACCTCCATACTGTTTTCCACAGTGGCTGCATTAATTTACATTCCCACCAACAAGGCATGAGGGTTCTTTTTTCTTCACATCCTCACAAACATTTGTTATTTCTTGTCTTTATTGTAATGGCCATTCTTACATTAGAAGATGATATCTCATTGTGGTTTTGATATGCATTCCCCTGGTGGTTAGTGATGTTGAACATCTTTTCATGTGCCTGTTGGCCATCTGTACGTCTTCTTTGAAAAAAACAAATGTCTATTTAGATTCTCTGTGCATTTTTTATTCAGACTTTTTTATTATTGAGTTTTATGCCTTTTTAAAACATATTTTGGATATTAACCCCTTATCAGATCATTGATCTGAAATATTTTCTCCCATTTATTTATTTATTTTTTTTTATTTTGTTGATGGTTTCCTTCACTGAGCAGAAGGTTTTTAGTTTGATGTAGTCCTCTTTGTTTATTTTTGCTTTCAGTGCCATTACCCTTGGAGTCAGATCCAAAAACATATCTCCAAGAATGATGTCAAGAAGTTTACCACCTATGTTTTCTTCTATGAGTTTCATGACATCTGGTCATGTACTTATGCCTCTAATCCACTGTGAATTAATTTTTGTGTATGGTGTAAGATAATGGTCCAGTTTCACTCTTTTACATATGGCTGTTCAGTTATCCCAATAACATTTATGGAAGACACTGTCCTTTCCCCATTGTATATTCCTGCCTCCCTTGTCATAAATTAATTGGCCATATATGAATAGGTTTCTGGGCTCTCTATTCTGTTCCATTGATCTATGGGTCTGGTTTATGCCAATACCATACAGTTTTCATTACTATAGCTTTGTAATATAGATTGAAATCAGGGAGCACAGGAATGCCTCCAGCTTTATTCTTTCTCAAGATTGCTTTGGCTATTCAGAATATTTTGTGGTTCCATACAAATTTTAGGATTGTTTGTTCTATTTCTGAGAAAAATACCAGTGGGATTTTGATAGGGGTTGCACTGAATCTGTAAATTGCTTTGGGTGATATTGACATTTTAACAATATTAATTCTTCCACTCCATAGCCAAGAAATATCTTTACATTTATTTGTGCTCTCTACAATTTCATCCACGAATGTCATAGTTTTCAGTGTACATGTCTTTCACCTCCTTGGTTAAATTTATACCTAGGTATTTTTTTTAATGCAATTGTAAATGAGACAGTTTCTTTTTTATAATAGTTTATTGTCCAGTTGGTTTCCATATAACACCCAGTGCTTATCCCCACAAATGCCCTCCTCCATGCCCATCACGCCTCCCTTCATCTCCCCCCACCCCATCTGCCCTCAGTTTGTTCTCGGCATTCAAGAGTAATGAGACAGTTTCTTAATGTTTCTTTCAGGTAGTTTATTGTTAGTGTATTAAAATGCAACAAATTTTTGAATATTGACTTTGTACCCTGCAATTTTACTGAATTTATTAGTTCTAACAATTTTTGGTGGTGATATTAGAATTTTCTATATATGATATCATATCATCCACAAATAGTGTAAATTTTACTTCTTCTTTTCTGTTTTCTATGACTTTTATTTCTTTTCCTTCCTAACTGCTCTGGCTAGGACTTCCAATATTATGTTGAATGAAAGTGACAAGAACAGGTATCTTTGTCTTGTTCCCAATCTTAGAAGAAAAGCTTTCAGGTTTGCCCATTGAGTATGAATGATGTTAGCTGTGGGCTTGTCATAAGTAGCCTTTATTATGTTGAGGTACATTCCCTATATACTGCTTTGTGGAGAGTTTTTATCATAAGTGGATGTTGAATTTTTCCAATGCTTTTTCTACATCTCCTGAGATGATCATATGCTTTTAATCCTTCATTTTGTTGATGTGGTATATCACATTAATTGACCTGTGAATATTAGCCATCCCTACATCCTTGGAATAAATCGCTACTTGATTATGGTATTATGATATTGTCAATGTATTGTTAAATTTGGCTTTGCAATATTTTGTTGGGGATTTTTGCATCTACGTCCATTGGGGACAACAACCTGTAATTTTCCTTTTTTTTTTTTTGGTAGCTTTTTACTCTGGTTTTGGTATCAGGATAATGATGTCCTTCTAAAATGAGTTTGAAAGCATCTCCTCCTCTTCAGTTTTTTTTGGAAGACTTTGAGATGTTTAGGTATAAGATCTTTGTATGGTAGAACTTATCAGTGAAGCATAAACTTTTATTTGTTGGGAGGTTTTTGATTACTGATTTAGTCTCCTTGCTAGTAATCAGTCTACTCAGATCTTCTTTCTTCATGAATTGATTTTGAAGTATTGTATGTTTCTAGGAATTTATTCCTTCCAGGTTGTTTAATTTGTTGGCATATAATTATTCATAGCAGTCTCTTAATTATCCTTTATATTTCTGTGGTATCAGTTATATTTTCTTTCATTTCTGATTTATTTGAGCCCTGTCAGTTTTATTAGTGAGTCTAGCTAAAGTTTTATCAACTTACTTATCTTTCCAAATAATTAGCTCCTTTTTTCTTGATTCTATCATCATTTTAGTGTCTATTTTGTTTATTTCTGCTGTGATCTTCATTACTTCCTTCCTTCTACTAACTTTGGCCTTCATTGGTTCCTCTTTTTTCTAGTTCGTTAAGATGTAAAGTTAGATTGTTAATTTGAGATTTTTCTTTTTTCTTGAGGTAGGTGTGTATTGCTATGAACCTCCCTCTTAGAACTGCTTTTGCTGCATTTAGATTATGGAATGTTGTATTCTCATTTTCAGTTGTCTCAAGGTATTTTTTAATTTCTCCTTTGATTTTTTTCATTGACCCATTGGTTGTTCAGTATTGTTTAATCTCCACATAATTGTGATTTGTTTTTCAGTTTTCATTTTTGTGATTGATTTCCAGTGTCATATTACTGTGGTCTGAAAGGATGCATGGCATGATTCCAATTTTCTTAAATTTATTGAGACTTGTTTCATGGCCTAACACATGATCTATCCTGGAGAAGTTCTATGTGCACAGGAGAATGTGTATTCTGTTCCTTTGGGTGAAATGTTCTGTATATATTTATTAAGCCCATCTGTTTTAATGTGTTGTTTAAGGCTGATGTTTCCTTATTGATTTTATGTCTATATGATCTATCCATCGATTTAAGCAGGTACTAAAATCCCCTACTGTTATTACATTACTGTTGATTTATCTTTAGGTCTGTTAATACTTACTTTATATATTTAGGTGCTCCTATGTTGGTGATTAAGTATTTATAAATGTTATTTCTTCTTGCTGGAGCAACCCCTTCATCACTATGAAATGGTCGTCTTTTTCTTTAATTACAGTCTTCATTTTAAAGCCTATTTTGTGATATAAGTATAGTTACCCCAGTTTGTTTTGGTTTCCACTTGCACAAAACATTTTTTTTCCATGCCTTCACTTTCAGTCTATATGTGTTTTATTTCTGAGTTGAGTCTTTTCTAGGCAGTATACATATGGGTGTTATTTATTTATTTATTTATTTATTTATTTATTTATTTATTTTTATTCATTCAGCTACTCTATGTCTTTTGATTAGAGATTTTAGTCCATTTATATTTAAGGTAATTATAAACAGGTATGTACTTATTGCCATTTTGTTCATTGTTTTCTGGCTGTTTTGTAGTTTCTCTCTGTTCTTTTACCCTCTTGTTTTCTTCCCTTGATGCCTTTTTTTAGTGTTATTTTCCAACTCCATTCTCATTATCTTCTGTGTATATGAATACATGAGTGTGTGTGTGTATAAATATTCTAAGTTGATAGGAAGTTAAATTTAAATGCATTCTAAAATTACATTTTTACTCTTCTCTCCTACATTTTAAGTTTTGATGTCACATTTTACGTATTTTTATTGTATTATCTCTTAACTAATTTTTATAGTTAGTTTTCGTGCTTTGTCTTTTACTCTTCATGTTAGCTTTATAAGTGATTTCTCCACTACCTTTACTATATACTTACCTTTACCAATGAGAATTTTTGCTTTCATAATGTTTCTTGTTACTAATTAGAGCCCTTTCTTTTTGGCTTAAAAAGAAGTCTTGTAAGTATGATTTATTAGTGGTGAATTCCTTTAGATTTTGCTTGTTTTGAAAACTCTTTTTCTCTCCTTTTATTCTTAATGTTAACTTTGCTGGGTTGAGTATTCTTGGCTGGAAGTTTTTTGCCTTCAGTACTTTGAATATATCATGACACTCCCTTATGGGCTGCAAAATTTCTGCTGAAAACTCAACTGATAGTCTTAAAAATTTTCTTTAAATGTTTTTATTTATTTTGAGAGACAGAGAGAGAGAGACAGAGAGAGAGAGACAGAGACAGAGACAGAGAGAGTGCGTGCACACAAGCACGAGCAGGGGGCAGGGTGCAGAGAGAGAGAGGGAGGCACAGAATCTGAAGCAGGCTCCAGGCTCTGAGCTGTCAGCAAGAGCCTGATGGGGGGGGGAGATCGAACCCACAAACTGTGAGATCATGACCTGAATTGAAGTTGGACACTTAACCGACTGAGCCACGCAGGTGTCCCAAACTCAATAGCCTTATGGGGGTTCCCTTGTATGGAAAACATTTTTTTTTCTTGCTGCTTTTAAGATTCTTTACCTTATGATGCTCAGCATCCATCCTCATCAGGNAAAAAAAAAAAAAGATTCTTTATCTTTACCTTTTGATGCTTGAATTATAATATGCCTTGGTGTGGGTCCCTTTGATTTCTCTTATTAGGGAGTTTCTGGGATTCCTGCATCTGGATGTCTGCTTCTTTCTCCAGGTTAGGAAAGTTTCCAGCCATCATTTCTTCAAATAAGTTTCAGGTTCCTTTATCTCTCTCCTCTTCCTGGGACACCTTATTATGTGAATGTTGAACCACTTGATGTTGTGCCATAGGTGCCTTAAGCTATCTTCATTTTTGAAAATTCCTATTTCTTTTGGTGTTCTGGGTAAGTTCTACTGCCCTGTATTCCAGATCACTGATTTATTCTTTTGCTTCATCTGGTCTGCTGTTGAACCACTCTGCATATTTTTCAGTTCAGTTACTACAGTCTTCAACTCTGTGATTTTTGTTTGGTACTTTTCTTATATTTTCTATCTCTTCCTTAAAATCCTGTGTTCATCCATTCTTGTCCTGAGTGAGCCTTTTTTGCTTTTATTTTCTTCCTCTTCCTCTCTTTCTTTTTGTGAGCACCTTGATGACCATACTTTGAACACTTTATCAAGTTAATTACTTACCTCCATTTCATTAAGAATGTTTCCTGGAGTTTTGTCTTGTTCTTTCATGTGTTTTCCTTGTTTTGCTTGACTCTCTGTGTTTGTTTCCATGTATTACGCAAAGCATAGACCTCTTCTAGTTTTGAAGAACTGGTCACAGGAAGCTTGGAGGTATGCTTCAGTCTGATATCTGTGCAGTGCCCTGGGTCTGGTAGCCTTCTAAGAACTAACTCTTCTATTATCTCAGTTCTGTGGGGCCCAGAAATGCAAGTACACCTGGCCTTCAAAGCCAAGCATTCAAGGGGCATTTCCTGCATGGAATGTGCACACCTGCTAACTCTGAGGTCATAGTACAGTGCTAGACTGGAATGAGCCTGCCCAGTGAGTTTTGCAAGGTGGGGTCATGGTGGAGCACCGGGTCAGGGCAAGAGGTCCCACCAGGTTTGGCAAAGCAGCTGTGGGGGCATGCTGGGCTGGGATGTGCCTACTTACTGGGTTTGGCAGGGCTGCAGGACAGCACAGTGGGTGAAACAAGCAGCACTGGCAAAGTAGAAGGAGAGTGCAGAAATGGTACCTGCCATATGTCTGTCCCCGGAGAGAGTTCCAACAGACCTCTACTCCTCTAGCAGACCCTTTAAGCTTAGCCAATGAATCTCCTTCACATCTAGTCTAGGTGCCTTTCAGCTTGCTGCTTTTGAGCTGGGTCCTGAGGTGAGTGAATCTGTGTAAGCCCTTTATAAGTGGAGTCTCAGTATCCTACGGCCCTTTGGGTCTCCTGGACATAAGCCCCATTGCTTTTTAAAGCCAGATCTTTTGGAAGCTCATTTCTCCAGTGCAGGTCCCAATGACCAGGGTGCCTAAGGTGGGGTTTGAACCCCTTGCTCCTTAGAGATATACTCCATATTTATGGGACCCCTCCCAGTAGTGGGTTACCCCCAACTAGAGGTGGGGCTTTTGGAAAGACCATATCTCTATATCTCCTAATCATCTTGATGTGGCCTTTTTATCCTTCGCTGTGGAGGAGCTGCTCAGCTAGTTTTCAGGTCTTTTTCAAAGAGGATTGTTCTATATGTATCTATAGATTTGGCATGTCTGTGGGAGGAGGGAAGTTCAGGATCTTTCTATGTTTCTTTCTTCCACTGTCCCCTCAAACTTCTCCATTTTTATTTGCTTTAGACAGTACTGTGTTAGCACAGTGTTGCTGTTAATACTGGATAAACATTTTCATTACAATCTTTAATGTCCAGGACTTTGGAAATGGACTGAAAATCTTACACATGAAGATAAATGTTCAACATATAGGATACTGAGCCCACAGGAAAGACAAAAGAAAGCCCAAGTTACAGACTTTTTTTTTTTTGATAATTTGAAATTATGCTAGAATTTGGGCATCAAATTAAAACACTATTTGTCCCTTGGAAAGATTCCCAAATGTTGGTTGAAAATGAGAGATAATTAGGCTCTTTAGAAATGTTTCTGTTGATGCTGAATGTGGTTCAAGAACAAATAATTCAAGATTATTAGATGTGGGCACATTTGCATCATTCAGGCAATTGAAGAACGTGTGTTTGGGGTCTGCCCACCTCAAAAGGCTTATATTTTTTTATACATAATGTGATATTTCCCTGACATTCTCAATTCCCTTGATAGTTTCCAACTCCAGATAAGGGGAACAAGGATTCAAGGGTGTGCACATAGGCTGGCTTCTGGTTCTCATTCTCAATAATGGGCTAAGTGGCCACTGAAAGCATAGTCTTTATGTGAGCACCCTTGGTGATGGCCACAGGCCCGCTGAGGCTAGCTGACTCTACCACATGCCACAAGGTGCTGAAAGCAGCACATGGTGTTGTACAGAGAGGTTCCAACTCTGCCGGTGGGTACCAGCCAAGGAAGTCTGAGAAGGAGCCAGGTGGCAAGAAGCCCATCCTCACACCCTCTGGGCTCAGATTAGACATGTCTGCATTCTACACTTAGCATCCCAACAACCAGCACATTGCAGACACACACACACACACACACACACACACACACACACAGAGTAGGTGTTTAATGAATATTTTAGTTGTCCCTGGTCACACAGTTCTCTTCCTAGGAATTGGACAGGAATGTCCCCAACAGGGAATGGACTATATGCCAGGTATCAGCTGGGTGTTTGTTTTATTTTTCCCGTTTCTCAACTCACTGTTTTCACATACAGCACAGAGAACACACCGACATATGAAGGCTTCCGGCTGTATGTGCAAGGAGCTGAGCTCTTCTTGCTGTGAGCTGTTTAATGCACCATCAGAACTAAAATTCAAGAGGTTTTCTGAAGCACTTATACATATAACCTTTTCTTTCGCCTTTCTCCCTTTTTCTGTAGCAATTCAGTCGACCCCAGTGTTTCACCATTTTCACCAGTGTCCAGTGTCGGTCTGACTTCCTTCAAGGGTGGCTTTCCTCATGATGATCCATGGCATGACTCTAGAATAGTTAACCCTTTGCACACATCTTCAGAAAGCCATCTTGGAACCCCCAACAAGTAGACCAGCAAAAACCCTTACCTTCAAACCAAAGAAAATACTAAATCCATGAAATCACTTAAGCCATCCTTCCAAAGAGAGGGAGAATCAAAATGTTTTATGCAGCAACCTATAAGAAACTCATTTTGTGGGATGTTTCACATTCCAGCCCATGGTTTATTCCCCCATATATCCCTGCCAGTAATATCAACCAGATGTGGCAAAGAAGTCTGTGCAGAATTGTAAAAATTACAAGCATATTCTGTAATTCCAAAGCATTGTAAAGTCACAGTTTGGTTTTCTTTCTTTCTGGAAAAAAGAAAAAAAAAAACTTTTCAAGCTGGCAGAATGTTCTCAGTACAAGTATTACCTGATCACTTTAGAAAGTTCTTCTGTTGGCCCAAAGGGCCAAAGAGTTTTAAAATATAAAACCCAGCTCTACCTTTGATACATTGTAGGGAATTCAGAAAGTTCTACTTGCACACATGCATTTGAGTCTATAAATTTTCTGTTTTAATATTTCAAGTCTTAAGACTTTAGACCTCAGATCTGAGCACTTGCTCACAGAGGCTCATATAAGCATAAAAGTACAAAATAATGAACCTTGAAAGTTTCAGAGATCCGTGATTATTTTTCTTCTCTCTTCTTTAAGGTGTGTTTCAGCACAGGTGCGCAGGATAAGGTAGAAAACAACCCCCAGAACTGAAGGTCAGAAAGGCCTCGGTTTATTCCTGGTGAGTTAAACTCTTAAGCCTCAGTTTCATCACCTGTACAGTGGGCATAAAAATATCTACCCTGCAGGAAGACTAAAAAAGATTGTATATACATAAGGTGCCTAGTACACAGTAGGGACTCAAAAGATATTTGGTTGTTTGCCTGCTCCCCAATCTATAAAATAATAGGGTTTGTACTGATCAGTGTTTCTCAAAGTATACCCATGGGTGACATATACTAAATACACTTAGTTTGCCTATTTACAAGGTCAGAACCCTGGGTCCATTCCAGATCTAATTAACTAGATGTCTTAGTTACATAGACTGGGAATCAGCATTTTAAGCAGCACCTCAAGGAATTTTTTTCCCCACATGCTAAGCTTGAGAAGCAGTGGAACTTAGATCCTTGATGATCAAATGTGGTCCTAGGCCAAAAGCATCACCTGGAAGTTTGTTATAAACACAGACTCTTAGGTCTCACCCCAGACCTACAGAACCAGAATTCACATTTTAAGAAGATTCCCGGGTGTTCGGATGCTTGGAGAAGTTTGAGAAATTCTGGCCTAGATAACTTTTATTCCTAGCTCTAAAATTCTATCATTTAAGAGTCTACAAGACAATTCAAAGTATTAGCCTTGTAATCAGCTCTGTGGATAGACAACAGGCTTCTGTGTTCAGCTGGATAAAGCCTCAGTGGAGGAGAAAAGAAACCTTCCAGGCCTTCTTTCCTGGCTCTAGCTTAAAACATTATAGACAGAGTGCAAATCACGCAAAACAGAAATCCCGATAGTGTCATGGCACCCACTGTAATCCATTATCTGTCCACATGCAGATGAAAGCTGTCCTGTCCTCAAGCACATGATGAGACCTGCAGGTGACAGAGCATGCCATAACACAAACAGAAGGCCCAGGCCTCACTTCAGTGTTCAGGGGGCAGGGGAATGGAGAGGGAGGAGGGGACGGAGCTCCAGTTTGCAGGGAGATTTTTCCATGAGCTTTTAGTGGCTGTGCCCCTGGAAAAAGTGACCCCACGTCTGCAGCGGTGAGGCCGGCCCGTCCCTGGCTTCTGAGGGCTGGGCTCGCACAGGGGGAGCAGGTCTCTGGGATGCAGCTCCCGGCAGGCAGGCGGTTCTGAAAACCCCCACCATCCGGATGGACTGGTTTCCCCATTGTCCTATTATCATTTCACCACATCAGATAACAACTCTGCTGGAAAATTGAGAAGTATGGTTTTTGTTTTCTCCACTGGCGTTTCACTTTTATAGCACTGTTTCACATCGATATAGAGTTTTATGGCGACACATATTGCATGTAGTTATGTTTTCAAGTTTAGTGCAGAACTGGAAGATTAAGGTGGCTGCAGAAGGATCTACGAACAGCAAAAGGTACTACCTAGAGGTATGAGGCCCCAGTCACTCAACGCGTCTGGGCCCATTGAGGGCTTCAAATACATAAAGGAACAAACAATAACTGAGATTCTACTAGGTGCCTGGCAGTTTAACTAGTTATTAACTTCTCATAAGTACAGTAAGGAATGTAGGCTCTGGAGTTAGGCAAGCTTGGGTTTGAATTTTGGCTCTCCCAGTTACTGGCTCTGTGACCTTGGGTAAGCTGTCCGAATCTTTAGGACTCTGTTTCTTTATCTCTAAAATGGAAATATTATAGTATCTGACCCCCTAGACCAGAGATGAAAAAAGAGGATATACACAGAAGCAGGTCACAAAGCACCTGATCCATGCAACTATGTAATAATGTACTTGGGAACTGTTATGGACTGCTGCATCCCCCAATTGAGGCCCTTGGGCCCATTCCTTCAGAATGTGACTGTATTTGGAGATCAGGTCTTTATAGAGGTGATTAAGTTTAAACACACCCATGAGGGAGGGGCCTTAAGCCAGTATGCCTGGTCCCCTTATGAGAAGAGGAAGAAACAGCAGGGATGAGCATGGACAGAGGGACAGCTACATGAAGAGACACAGGAAATGACAGCTCGAAGACAAGGAAAAAGGCCTCAGGAAACCAACCCTGCTGGCACCCTGATCTTAAACTTCCAGGATCCAAACTATGAGAAAATAAATTTCTGTTGTTTGAGCTATCCAATCTGAGATACTTTGTTACAGCAGCCCAAGCAAACGAAGACAGCAACTGTGAATGTGATCCCTCTTGTACAGTCAACCAACCCTAGGCCGAGAAAGTTGAAGTTACTTGCTCAGGGTCACCAAAGGGTAGGACCCCAGCGCAGGTGTGTATGGCTCTGAAGGCCACATTCTTTACTCTGGCACTGGGCTGCCTCAAAGAGGCACTAGACTGCCTTGCTGCATGCAGATTCCTGTGGGAGGGGGGGTACAGGGCACACACACGCAAGGCAGTGATAAGATGGGATGATGGAGAAAAGGAAGGAGAGGTACAAGCAAGCAGAGAGGAGAGTTCAGAGGAGGGCTCCCACATTGGAAGGAAGTTCCCTGGAAACGGAGGTTTCACAGCCTTTATCTCTGGGAGGGACGCTGCTTTACCATGACAACAGCCCAGTGACTCGGGGCTAGTTGGCTGGCCACACTTCCGGAGTGTTTTTAGCGGCCTGAGAGACTAACCTTCCAAGTCTCTTGCAACTCCACAGATGCAAGTGAGGGCCAGGGGGGTTAACCCCAGTGGACTGTTTTTAAAGCTGTCAGATACCTTGTAGAACTGAGTGGAGGATAATTGGAGGCCCCTGTGCTGCTGCTGTCATGCTGCTTATTCAGCTACAGGTTGAAAACCACTACCAAATACTGAATGGGCTCTTTGGACATGAATCCAGACAGAGGGGCCAAAAGGACCCACGCATCATACAGCAAAGTCAAACTCTTAAAAACTGGCTGTGAACCACTGTGCCCCTCATCTCCTTAAAGCTCTCTTCTGAGTAAAATGCAGAGGACTTTTAATCACTGTTTTCACCTTGTCTTCTGCTCCTTTTAAGGATGCCTGGCAACATTAACCCTTTAACCTCCAAATAACCGGAAATCCTTCACTCCCTTTCCCATGTGCAGATGAAAGAGAAAGCTAGAAGGGGACACAAAAAGGAAAAATTAATAACCTACAGACCATGTAACAGACCACTCTCTGTGCCATCCTGTCTGGATGAGACAACTGAGGCCCAGAGAGGGAAAGTAACATGTCTCAGGCCACAGAGCTCACGGGTTGTAGAGGACCAGTCTGAAGACCAGGATCTTCCTACTTCAAGGGCACTGCTGCCTCACCCTATATCTCTTGGAGCCTGAATTCTCTCAGGTGCTGATGTTTTGATACCACAGATGCCAAAGCTGTGGCATATGCACTGCTTGCATCAGTCAGCCAGCAAAGTCAACCACAGCCATGTTTCACTGAGCACTTGTTATGTGCTACAGTCAATGTTGAAGGCTGTCCATGGGTCACTTCCATTTATCCTCACAACAACATAGAGAAGTAGGTGCTCTTGTTTATTTTACTGATGATGAACCTGAGACTCAGGAAAGTTAAATAATTTGTCCACAAGCTCACAGCCTTTTAAGCCCTCAACTCTACTGCCACCTCCTATGCTCAGCTCTGAGTCAGGAGTGGTAGGGATCTTAGGAAGAGTGGAAACACAGTCCCAACACTTTAGAACCTTCTGATCTATGTCCAGAGGGGGAGAAGCTAATATTTATTGCGTGCCAAAGGCATGGCAGAGAAGACCTTGCTGGCCTTTACAGACCATAGTGATGTTACCTAATCTTCAGGGCACTTCCAAGCTCTATGATTCTCTGGCCTGTACTATACATGCTTGAAAACAGGGTAAGAAGACAGATATACCACTAATATACATATGGATCAATGAATCGATGGTACTGGATCAGTAGGTGGATGGGGGGTGGAGTGACCAGGAAAGGCCTTACAGAAGCACTTAGACGTATGACAGATCCATTATAAACCCTTTTTATCATCACTTCCACAATAGCTAGCTTGGCATGGTAGGAAACTGAAGGACTCTTCAGTGACAGACACATATATGAGTCCTAGTTCCATTGTATCCTGGTTATACAGCAGTGGGGTAAGTTAGATAACCCCTCTAAGCATCAGAAGTAGATCTGATAATGATCCTCTCTGCAGGATTAGTATAAAGGTTAAATCTGAGCATTGAGGCAAAGTCCCCAGGGTAGTGCTACTTCTTAGAAATGTGAGCTATATGCGTAAGTAATTTAAACTCTGAGTTTTAGTTTCCTCTACTATAAAATGGGAAGGTTGAGGCAGGTTGCTACCTTCAGTAGAAAAACAGCACAGACTCCCATCAGATTACCCAAATTTGAATTCTGGTTCTGTCACTAAGTAGCTGTAGGATATTGGGCAATTTCTTAACCTCTTTGAGCCTCAGTTTCATATCTATAGAATAAGAATAGTCATAGTATGGTACCACAGGGTTGTTAGGAGTATCAAATGAGTTATACCTCAAGTGCTCAGATCAGCACCTGCTAGTCAATAGGTTTACAGTTGTTATTACCTTGAAGTGTTACTTTCATTTAAAGCACAGCAAACTGCACAAAGTTGTTGCTCAATAAATTTGTAGACATCTGTTGTTTTCAAGTTTGGCATCACTTCCCCCATCTTTGGATAATGGAATTATTATTTCTTTTGGGAAACTCATTCCCATACCCTGCAAACTCTCATCCTCAAATGACTGGGTGAACCCATGACCCAAACTTGACTGGTCAGAGGACACCACCTCACTGGCAACAGCAATGCTCTCAGACATGGATGTGTGGCCAAGCTAAGCAGTCTACCACTGGTTCTTTTCTGCAGGACTGTTGACTCTACTGGATTGCCAGATTAGTACCTGGAATCTTCTGCTTTTGCTCACCATCATGTGCCCTGCTACAAAAGACTGAAGAAGTGACATGAAGTCCCAATGACATCACCAAGCCCCTGGATCCAGTTGTTCCTAAAGCCATCCATAACTATTTCTGAACTTCCCAGGCATATAAACTAAGATCTTTCCTCTCCGGATTAAACAAACTTTAGTCATATTTCTGTCACTTAGTGGTTAGTAGCGTTAATATAATAGCAGGTTTCCAACAAATATTATTTCCCTTTCCCATCACTCCTCAAAACATCTTATTACATGTCGATACCCTTGCCAAAAGGCTTTCTTTGGATAAACATGAAGTATTAAGCAGTTTTTGTCTACAGATATAACAAGAAAGGAAAAGGCGTGTCCAGAATTGCTACTTATCCCACATGGTATGCTAGGGAGTAAAGAGCCACACAGTACCCACATTTAGCATTCCCTGGAAAATACCTCACTGTGCCTATTGAGATTCAATGCTCCTTTAATACAGATCTAGTGACATATGTATACACACCCATGATTGCACATTTATTGATTTCTAATTTGTACCCTGCTTGCTTCCAAAAAGGCCCTGGAGTGGCTGACAAAATAAGACAAAGACATAATAGGGCCATTAAGAAAAATCAAAGATCAAGCCCAGAGAGAAAAAAGGGATTGCTGATTATAGCCAAAACCTGAGTTAATACAGTTGCTTCAATAAAAAAATTATATTTAGCTCTCAGCTTTTTGGCAGCCATTCAGAATGTGTCACAATGAGGCACACAGAGAAGTGGACATCCTTCATGTCTACACCTGAAAACCCAGCAGAAGCCGGGCTGGAACAAGCACAGAGGAAGAGCTTACTAAATGAATGAATGAATGAGGGAATGAATGAATGAGGGATAAAAGAACCAAAGCTCCTTAAGGGCACTGTTTATATACTTAGGCCTATATCCTTCACTTATTCATCTACCCATATGCGGTGAGTGCATATGTGTACCCCTCTCTGTGCCTGGCTAAGACCTGGAGAGGGACAGATATTAGACTGAGTCAAATGTCGTTCCTGCCTTCCCAGCTGTGGCTCCCGGGCTTGAATCAAAAGTTCAGAGCCATCCACCTCAGTGCCCATAGCAACTGCTGGTTTCTTCGTGCATCTAGGAGAAAGCGATCAGAGAGCAAGGCTGAGAATATGTGAAGTGCGGGAGTAACACTAGTTGCCTCGGTAGTTACACTCACACGGCACTGTAAACCCTAGAAAACAAATGCACGCTATGATCTCGTCTGATACTCACAGTTCCTTGGCGAGAAGATAAAAGGGAAGGGGAGTGTCTGCCTTTATACTGATGGGAATATTCGGGCACAGAAGGGAAAGTGACTCCCCCAACCTCTCTTAGTTAGAAAGTGACAGGATACCACCCTGGGGATTCCCATGGCCTAGGCTGCCACCAGAGACCTGTTATCACTGCCTGAAATCCCTCCTCTGCCTGGATCAAAAGCAGCCTTACACAAAATGGGCATCATTTGAGGGCCGTGGGGAGCGGCTGTGAGGCCATGTTCCATGAGCAAGAACCAGCCCGCCCGACACCCTGTAACAAGTGGAACACTCAGACCCCACCCGCTCATGGTTTTCCAGCAGCCCCAGCCCCACAGACACCTTCTGTTTGCTTAGAAAGTGATGCTGAGATTCCAGATGAAGAGTTTAGAGTCAGCATTATTTAGGAGCAGGTTGAAAAAGCACAATGTGGTGGAGAGATGGCTATTAGGTGAGCATGTAAGGAAAGAACTATACAGGAAGAGGAAATTAAAAACCAGGTTGTTTCCCCATATGCCCATTTAGTATCGTTTATCCAGCTCAGCTAGATGCTCAGGTTGCTGAACATCACTTTATCCATCCTCATGCCCATCAAGATGGATTCAGCATGGACGGGTGAAAAGGGGAGCATATTCTTGCCCACAAATAGCAAAGTCAGCCAGGTGGACCGAGCCAGAGAAATGCAGTACACAGCGTGAGGAAACCTTGACAGGGTACAGGTGTGTCCTAGAGAAGGCAAGCAAGACTGATGCACCACTTACACACCAGCCTACCAGTGCAATTCCTGTTCCAACAAAGTGCCCTTTAAAATACATCTATGTATATAGTCTCTTTATGTGTATGTACACACAGATATAGATACAGACTTCTAATTCAGAACTCATTCTTAAGCACACACACTGACATGTGTTTTGTATTTCCCCATGTATCCTGGAGCCTACATGCATTGTTTGACTGCATAAACAGGTATTAAACACAGCCACTTGGAATGTAAATGGTGGCCACAAGTTTAGAGTCTCCCCAATAATGTTAGAGTCTTCCCAGCCAGGCTGTAAATCTCACTGCTTGACTACAAAGCAGCCAGACACTGTCACTTCATTCAGAAAATCAAGGCTTGGGCCAACCCAGTTCACCCCATGAGACACACAAGTCACTGCCAGTATGACTTGTAGGCTCAGAATCATAGAGCCATTCACCGTCAATTAATTAACACCTGCATAACACCCACAATATGCCAACCACAATCTCCATTCTGATGGGCATCTCAAGCTCCTTGAACCTCCAAACTCTCATACTGAATAAACGCACAGAAGGATCTCCAATCTTCCCCTTGCATTATGTCCTGGATCATTCCAGAAGATAAAGCAAAATTCAAGATGTTTCTTCTTTTTCCCACAAAATCACAGATCTCCAGACCCAGGGTTCCCAGACTGGTAGAGGTAGGAAGCAGGCAAAGGCCTGGGGTTATACCCGTCTGCAGGGTGAGATTAAAGTGTTATCCAATAAAATGTCCTCTGAGACCACTGGTGTCTCCTGTAAATAAACATACCTCAAATCCCATCCCTAGGGCATTTCCCTGAGGTGAGGTCAGACCCATGTTAAATGGCAGTGTGTCCTTCTTTGCAAAGAAGAGATCCACTACCATAAGTCACTATTCCTCACTGGCCACTTAAGCCACTGATATCTGAAAAATGGGAACAAAATGTCGGGTGTGGAGGGGAGTGTAGGGGGCACACCAGTTTGAAGCCCAGCTTCAAGTCTCCATGCGTATGGCCTAACTGCCAAGCTCTGCACGGTACCAAGCTCCACTCACAAAGGCAACCACAATATCCATATCACCAAAGCCAGGCAGGACACCAGGTAAAGAACATAATTCGGCTCAACTTACAGTCTGGTGAGCTTTGGTGTACTCTGGAAAAGCAATTCCGGGAGGACCTGGAGCTTATTCTTGTTCAGGCGCCTACAGATGAAGAACAGAATGAAAGCGTGTCAGGAGACATTAAACTGGATCAAGAGTATTCACAGACACTCACTTCAATCAATCAATCAATCAACATGTATTAAGAGACTTTCTAGATACATCAACATCAGACCCACAGCATGTTAAGGCATATTCTGTTTTGCAAAGTTTGCAGTCAAGCTAGAGATACAAAGCAAAGGTCATTCATAGGCAAGAACACAGCACAGCCCATGCGCTGCCCTTTCGCCATCAAGAGCCTAGGACAGACATCACTAATTGATCACAACATTCTTTCCCACAGATCCCAGACAAGGCTTTTGAAATTTTCCGGAGATGTGCTCCAGGTAGCTATTGCCAAGCGATGAAACTGATATGCAAAATGGGTCCCTAAAAAGAAATAAAATACTAGAGAGAATATTTCATCCTAGATAGTGGTGGTGGTTGCAGTGGGGAGATAGCATTTACTATGGAAACAGAGGAGGCCATGGGTTGAGGGGCCAAATGCAATCCCTGCCAGCCTGGAGCAGGGCTGTATTATAACTTTCATGGGCCGTTGGCACTTTTGCCTTTGCATGCCCCTAAATCTACACAAAAAAATTAGTATCATATTTTATAACTATGTTGGTATAGAAATATATTAATATTATAACATTTACTTTGACCTGAAAGGCTTTTTTTCCTTCTAATTTTAAAAGAAATGAAAACATTTTCATGGGCCTCTGAAAGTATCGTTGGCCCTGGGCACTGTCCCCACTGTGCCTAATGGAGCAGTCAGCTTTGGGTCAAAGACTACAGTCTGGGCATGCCATGTGGCTGGAGGTAAACTCCGCCCAGAAGGGAAGCCCCACGTTGGATGGCGGCAACAGAGCCAATCCGATTCTCTCCTGAAATGGTCAATGCTAATACCAACAGTAAAGAAGGCCACATGAGTTTTCAAGGGACACCAACCCCTTATGGTGGGCTCTAATAAGGCTGATCTCTGGAGAGCAGGAGGTGAAGAGGGAGATCTTCCTTCCTGTCCATTCCCCTGCCTCTCTGTCCTAGCATCTTTATACAGCTTCATCAGTGACTGATCAAACCAGTGTCTCCAAATCTGTCCCCAGAATCCTTAAAATCTTCTGGAGCAAAAGGACAGTTTTATAGTCTGGTTGAATTTTTTTTCTTAGAGAAACCTGCCAATTTGGTTACCTGGGACAACCATACTATCCTATCTTAGAGTTAAGCAAACTGAAGAAAAGATAAGCTTCTTCCCTATTTCTGCCCCAAAGCCCACACTCTCTCCACTATAGCAAGCAGACATGCTTCTCAGGGTGGGAATTTCCTATTTTCTCCCTTTCATCCCAGGTTGATGGCCAAAAATTTCTGAGAGACAGAGGACTAGCAGGAGGTCAAAAAGGGCAAAGCATGTGAGAGAGGAGCTTTGAAGACCCCAGAATAAGGCTCTTGTCAGAAGTGTGCTGCTCAGCCCTGAAGGGGCTCACAGTGTGTGGGGGCAGGTGTGGACCAGCAATGCTATTTGTGGGCCCCCTGACTGCAAGGAGACCAGACTAGAGGCTGAGAAGTTGGACTGGATAAGCTCAAGTTCTAGGCCATTCCCCAAGAACAACCTGACTCCCCTATCAGTGCTCTCTCGTCTTGCAAAACTAAAACACTATTACCATCGAACAACTCCTTGCCCCAATTCCCGATAGCCACCACTCTACTTTCTGTTTCACTGAGTGTGACTGGTGTTCTTTTTTTAATTTTTTAAATGTTTATTTATTTTTGAGAGAGAAAGACAGAGTGCAAGTAGGGGAGGGACAGCGAGAGAGGGAGACAGAATCTGAAGCAGGTTCCAGGCTCTCAGCCATCAGCACAGTGCCTGATGTGAGGCTCAAACTCACAAACCATGAGTTCATGACCTGAGCCGAAGTCGGATGCTTAACCAACTGAGTCACCCAGATGCCTTGTGACCAGTGATCACTCCCAGTATCCACTCTCCATGTTCCTGTAACTAAAATGGAAAGACTGGAGGAGCCCACGGGAGAGGAGAGTGATGGGGTAATCTAGTTGCTTGTTTAGAGCAGCTCCCATAAGTCAGTGATAGGTCCCTTTATGTCATGTGGGAGCACTGATCCCAGAGAAGGTGTGGTGGTCTGACCTTGGGGCTAGCCAGAGGTGCGCTCAGGTCTAACAGTATCTTGATCTCCCTGTGGGACCTTCGGGTAGTTACCCAGCCTGTTGTTGAGCCTCAGTGTTCCATTCTGCAAAATAACCCTATTCGTTGGGTTATAGAAATTCTTAATGACACAGTGTGTGCCTAAGTGTTTAGCATTGCAATAAGAGCATCATGATAATAATAAAAATGATGCAGTCCTAACTGCATATCTGATGCTATGCTACATGATGGATGGGCACAATCACAGGCAGGAGAGCATGGAGGCAGGCGTCATGCCTACCCACAGCTTATAGATGAGGATGCTGATGCCTGGAGAGGCTGAGCACATTCCACAAGGCCACGGTGTTAGGAAGTGGTAGGGATGGCATCTGAACCCAGGCAGTCTGCCTCCAGAGCCCTGGTTCTGAACCACTAACCACTCAAAGCCTTGTAATAACTGACAGTTTCCTTCCTCCTTCCTTTTCTCCCCCCACCCCCTTCCTTCCTTTCATCCAGGGTTACCACCTCCTCAGCCCCAGCCCAGACAACCACCCATCCTGAACACATTTTCCTCCCTGAAAAGAACTGTCTTGGCGGTCCCTATGGCCAGAATTGGGTCTCTATGTGTCTGTCTGGAACCACCCTCTATTGTCACAGCTGCACAGATCCGGGTGAGAGTTACATTCAGACGACCAACACTTCAGTCTAGGCAAAAATCCTAAAACCCGGCCCACTGAGGCCTGCAGTGGGTACAGTGTTTAGTGTGCTAAAAAGCCCTAAACCAGAGTTGAAGCTAAAAATAAAACGAGCTTGGCTCCAAAGCTCCAGGAAGGGAAGGAATCATTTTTCAGTATTTGTGGCTGGACAAAAATAAAAACACAACCACACCGAGCCAATTGTGCTCTGCCTGCTGCTTCATAAACCCTGATGAGACTTCCAGGGCAGCTGGACCCAGTTTTTTCTCCCAGAGCCTCTGGGTTTTTCCGCTTCAGTCTGGGCGGGCCTCACGCTGGCTCTCCCTATCACAAGGAGCCCGATGCTCCATTTCATTTCCAGGTCATTCCAGGACTTATTCACGTTTACTTAGCAAACTGAGCCAGCTGAAGGGCTGATGAAGGCTCCAAGCTGCATAAAGTGCACTTCCCACCCGGCTGCTATAGAGTGGCTCCTGAACAGGAAAATGACTAGTATGAAATGGGTCGTTTTCCTGCGAGAGGAACAGGGAAGCACTGGGCTGCAGACAGGGGCTGTGGCCCTGAGGCCCTCCATCCCTCATGTCATCCACTGCTCTGTTACCCTGGATCCACAGGTGAAAATCTCCTGCTGTGGTTCAAGCTGAAAACAGATCCATGAGGCCTGGATGAAAAGGACCAAAGGGGACCCATATGAGGGCAGACCTGAGGGGACTGAAAAACCAGCCATAGGCCAGGTCAGTGATAAGATAAAGCCCTCTCTACCCTCTCTTCCCTGAGAGATCAGTACTCTTTTTCAGCTTTACCTGCTAGAACAATGGGCAGCATCAATGTCAAAAGACCACAGTCTGTGAGTTGCAAGATCATACTGAACCATGAAGCATTGCAGTACTGCTGAGATCAACTTCCTGGAGGTACCGACATGCAAGATCTGATTAGAGCTGTTGCCACTTTTGTTGTTGAATTTGTCCATTCATCTATCCATTCAATTATCCATCTACCTCACCTTTCCATCCAACACCATCCATTCATCTCACCAGTTCTTTTTCAATAGGAACGTATAAAGATGAATAAGAATATTCCCTTCTGAATATCAGATGCTAGTGGAGAAGATAGACAGGAAAACAAAGGTATCCTGGGAGCACAGTGGAGGGTGAGCTAACCCAGACCTGGTGAAGGAGGGCTTCCCAAAGGAAGTGGTTAGAATTTACTTTCGAAGCATGAGTACGACTCTTTAAGAGACAGGGACAAAGAGTTCTATATTTTTGTATGGCTACAGAGGTCCAAGACATCAAGGGGCCCCTGGGAAGTAGGCTACACCACCAGACTGTGGGGATGACATGAGAAGCAGAAGTAATAAAGCTGTAGAGCCAGGCAGGGGTCCTATGGCAAGGGTCATGATAAAGGATCTGGGCTGTGTTGTTTCCTGGGAGTAATGGGAAGCCACAGGAGAGGGGTGTGCAAGGAAATTATCATCTGATTTGGATTTTGGAAAGTCCTCTTGAATAGCAGTAAACCTCGTTTGGTAGAGAGTGAAAAAGGAAGCAAGGAGACTAATTATGAGGGCTCTTGCATAATCCATGTGACTGTGTGAGGATCTGCTTAAGGATGAGAATGGTATTGGAGTGTAGGAGATACATGTGAGGCATCATTGACAGTCAGAGGGAGTTACAAGGGTGGAGGTGTTAAAACTGGCCGCCAGGGCTCCCACTAAGTGGGTAACTGATCAGCTGAGACTACCAATCACTGCCAAAAGGAACAGAGAAGGGAGACAAGCACAAAGAACATGGTGTGTTCAGATTCAAGATTTCTATGCTACTGGGATCTCTCAAATATGTTCTGACAACGAATATCAGTAGCAAGTAATAAGAGTAAAGTCATGACTCAGGTGTTGTACTAAGCCCTTTACATGTGCTATCCCATCGAATTCCCACAGAAATGCTTTGACGCTAGCACTCTTGGTAGGCCTATAAGGAAACAGAAGCCTAACATGGTTAAAGCACTTGCCCAAAGTCCAACTTGACCAAAATGATGGGGATAGGATTTGAACCCAGACACCTGATGTGAAGCCTGTGCTCCTGGCTGCCATAGATAATGATAATATTTAGGTTAGCTCTTCATTATAGACTATCTTGACTTACCATCTCATGTGTAAGTCTCATTTTCCCAGAAAACTCTGAAGGTCCTCAAGTGTAGAAAATGTCTCCCTGCTGTCCCAACTTTAGCCCACACAGCCCCAGGCATGCAAGTGTGTGGTGCTTCAGGAAGGGTATGTTTCATGAAGGGAGGAATGGCAAATTTGGGGAATCTGAAAGATCAATGGTCTTCCTGGGCTAGGTGACAGAAGTCATCCTGTTTGGAGGTGAACAAAACTCCCAGAGGGGCCCCTTGTCTGTCTGCATTCTCCAGAAGCTTCTTGCAGACTCACCTGCCTCACTGACAGGCAAGGCAAGAACTGTGGGGCTCACTCAGTACCCCCCCCCACTCCACCCACTGAGTGAAGGACAGAACATGAGGCCTCCAGAAGCATGTATGCTCCAGAAGCATGTATGTCAGGAGGCCAGGGCAAGGCCACAGCATGTCAAGTCCTTTCCTTTCTTCAGGGAACAGTGGCCTATCCAGCTGCCTAGCTACGGGCTGAGGGAGGGAAAAGTCAAAGTGTTCTAACTCCCAAAGGTCACTGGGATTGCTTACTTTAGGAGTGAAATCAATTAGTTCCTCAGCCCTGGGCACTTTCCTAGGCAGCCTGGATGCGCTTCAGGTCTACTGGTACCTTCAGAAACATCAATGTGTCTAAGCAACAGGGCTAAAGTGGCTTTGTTATTCAGAGCAGAAGCTCCAAGCCTCCCCCAGTGGATAGGTGGAGAGGCCAATGGAGCTGGGGCTCCAGGCAAGCCCAGAGGAAGGGCAGCACCAAACTCAGAGGTGGCACCCTCATCCATGAGGATATATGGGTGTCACTGTACATCAGGGGAACTCTGAGCATAAGTGGAAAAAACTTGAACTTTGGCAAGTGATAAAAGTATACAGCCCTGATTTAGGGTTATTTCTACAGTTGCTCCCTGTAAAAACAATGGCCTCTTATTATTTTTTTGGTTTCCTCACTGGTCAAACAAATAAAATTCAGGCTTTTTTCCTGCTATGCAAATTTCAGAATGCAAATGAGATGTAACCTGATCAGCTAAGTAAGAAAGCTGATTTGTGATGTTGTTGGTTTATGTCATTGTCATGATCAGAAATGGTTCCCATATGTGTGGAAAGAAAGTCTATTTGCCTTAGCACCAAGAGCCTCTTTTTGTTGGGTGACTGATTTTTCTTTGCCATTGGGATTTCCATTTCCTTTTCTTTTTTTTTTTTCTTTGCTAGCAGCTTTACTGAGATCTAATGGGGCTTCCTTTTAATAGCACTTCTAGTCCAAGCCACAATTTATTTTGATGGTTCCAAAGCAAGTTGACCTGAGCCTTACCTTCCACAGAATTCAGCATTTGTTCATTGACATTTAGGTTGGCTTATGCCAATTTTGAAAATCTGTTATTTTTAGTTTGTAACTTCAAAATGTCCTTAATAGCAATTAAAAACCTTTATTTTTGACATTTCTGTCAGAGAAACAACTTTGTTTTCATCATCTAAAATTTTTGCCCCTAAGCAGTTTTTTTCCCCTTATTGAAGTTGTTTGAGAGAACCCATTTTAAAAATAACTTAAAGTGTAATTTAGGAACACAATTATTATGTAATAGCAAAACATGTACCTCATGAGGTACCTGAGAGGGAGGAATGCCTTAACATCTGCAAAGGTCCCCTTAGCGCTTCTCTTTCTTTTTTTTTTTTTTTTTTAATTTTTTAATGCTTTTATTTATTTCTGAGAGAGAGACTGTGAGCAGGGGAGGGTCAGGGAGAGAGGGAGACACAGAATCTGAAACAGGCTCCAGGCTCTAAGCTAGCTGTCAGCACAGAGCCCAATGCGGGGCTCAAACCCACGGACCGTGAGATCATGACCTGAGCCGAACTCGGCCACTTAACAGACTGAGCCCCAGCCCTCAGCGCTTCTCAAAGCATCGATAAATGGTGGCTGTTGTAGCTACTGTTCTTATCACCATCAGCGTCCCTAGATGACCTAGGAGGCCAGAAATACAGATTTACTTCTCCTTCACAGAGGACAGTGTTGGTCTTCAAGGCTATTAGAGTAACCAATGAGTTCCAAAATCTCAGTGGGTTAACAAAGTAAACAGACTCTACACTCACATAAAGGACTTGCTCCATTTTGCCAGGTGATGGAGGGAACTTGTGGTCTCCAAGTCTGCAGCGCTGGGGAAGAGCAAAACAAGGAGCCAGCTCCTAGCTTTCTAGAACTAGTGGTGGCTCCTATCACTTCTGTGCTCAGTCTACTGGCCAGAACTAACAGCACGGCATGAACAGAACTGTAAAGGAAGCTGGGAAATCTACAGGGATCTCGGATATTTGTTAAGAACTATCGTAATAGCCAGCTTGTCTTCACATCAAAGGAACAATGATGATCTCTTTGTTCTTGCTTTTCCTTCCTTCCTTTTTTTCTGTGAAGACAGGGCACTTATGCTGTGCTAAGGACTGTGTGAGATGTTTTATATGCACTATCTCATTTCACCCTTAGAATGACTCTTGAAGTAAACATTGTTACTGTGATTATTTTACATAAGGAAGCTGAGACAACAGAGAGAGTATGTAATTCATCCAAAGTCACACAGCTGATAAGTAAGGTTTAGAAAGAGGGCTCTCTGATACCAAGACTGTCTTTGAATCCATTCACTATTCTACTTCCAAATAACACTCTTCTGCTGGGTGACCAGCAGGCCTCATAACAATCCCAAGACGAAGGTCAGTAACAGAGCATTTGCCCATTTTATATAGAGAGAAACTGAGTCAATGCAGACTAGGAAGCTGAGCCTGTGCTCTTTTGGCCTTATTGTCCAAGCCCTATATAATGATCCTTTCCCTCTGGTTTCAGAAGGCTCTGAGGGTCCCAGAATCACTGTCCCCAGGGCACGAGGGAAATCCAGAGCCATTTCTAAAGGGCATTTATTCTTGTTCCCCTTTCAGATATAAAAGTTCTGTCTATTCAGAACTTCCCTGCCTGCCCTTGTAGGTGACTTTGTACTGAGATTTATGGACTGTTCTAGAGAGCTCCGAGGCTTGCCCAGGATCTCACCTTTCTGGCATCCAACTCAGGATGCTAGCAGAAAAAGAAAACAAGCACAAAGACTCCCAAACAACCCCTTTTGAACTTTCTCACACCTCACATTGGGCCAATTTTCCTCCAATTACACGGTCGGTTGTTAGAAAGAAAGCAGAGCACATCAGTGGCCTGAGTCTCCCTGTCTCTGGCCCATATGCCCAAATACCCCTCCCTCCAGAAAACCTTGATTTTAGGAGGGGAGAGTGGAGGTAAGGAGAAAGAAGGGTAAGAGTCCCGTGTGTGCAGCTATAGCAGAATACTACTGACTCTACAGAGAATGAGCCAAAGGGCTCTGGGAGCCCCTCTTGTTCCAGGGTGGTTAACCCATGAGACCTAAGTCACTGTGCCTAGAACAATTCGGGGAACTCCAGAGGCTGTGACCAACAGGCTGCTTTATCTAGGGCTAAATTCACAAGCAGGGGTCTCTCAGAATTTCCCAGTGGATTGTACATGGAGCCACATTAGTACATAAAGGCTCAGACTCCAGGAAAACATGTCTAGGGTGGGAGAAAATACACAATTAGGCAGGCATGTGAATGCACATATATACACACGTGCACCCAACATACACTGCAGACATGCTGAGCATGCCACAGAGTCATGTATATCCCTCAGAGCTGACCCGACCCATTTCAGCCAGCCAGACTACTTGACGGTGGCCAAAGCTTGGATCTGCATAGTGATGTCCTCACCCTAAAAGGTCAGGCAGCTCCCCAGACTCAAGAATCATGCCTCATCACCTCTGAGATACTCCAGCCTTGCATCCTCTCCTGCCTCAGGGTTTTTGCACAGATTCCTCCCTTCTCTGGGGAATTCTCTTTACCCTGTGACCAGGGTGGCAGCTGTAGAGGTGTTAATAGAAATGTTTTGAAGGTGGTGCAGACAAATTTGCCGATGCTGGAGAGATGGGGTGATGGAAGTTGACACTGAGGCTTGGCCTGTACATCTAAAGCTGTGGAACTATTGCTACTAGAGAAGGGAAAGGAGTGTGGGTACAGAAGGTCTGGGGACCAGATTTGGATACATTAAATTTGATATGCCCATAAATATCCAAGTGTAGATACCTGATAAGCAATTGGATACACAAACCTGGGCTTCAGGATAAGATCAAGATACAGATGTAGATGATACTTGAATGCATGAACCACTGAGGCACCTGGGTGGCTCAGTTGGCTAAACGTCTGACTCTTGGTTTCAGCTCAGGTCATGATCTCAGTTTGTGAGATCTCACAGTTTGTGAGATCGAGCCCCACTTTGGGCTCTGTGCTCACAGTGCAGAGCCTACTTGAGAGTCTCTCTCTCTCTCTGCCCCTCCCCTGCTCACATTCTCTCTCAAAATAAATAAATAAACATTTAAAAATAAATAAATGCACTAACCATGGCCCTACCATAGGAAATAAAGAAAGGAGATGAGGAGTGAGGACAGTTCTGGGTTGTGCCATCCCCTGGAGAGCAGAGGGAGCAGGAAACAGCCACCAGTGTGGAAGGAGAAGCAGCAAGAGAGGGTGGAATTGCGGAAGCCAAGTGAGGGGAGACAGGTCCAGGGTGGGGCGGGATTGCTGCTGAGACGCAGAGAAAGATGAGGATGACATTGGCTCTAGCAACGTGGAGCTCAGTAGTTACCTGGAAAGAACAGCTTTGTGTAGAGGTGGGAATGAACTATTAACTGGAGTGGCTCAAGAAAAAAGTGGGAGGAGAAAATCAAGGGGAAACACTGATTTTGAGGGGGCTTGCTATAAAGGGGGACAGAACTGGGCTGGTAGCTGGCAGGGAACATGAAGTCAATAAAGGCTTTTTGTTTTTAGTTTTTAAGATGGGAGAGAACTGCAATGTGCTTATACACTGATGAGAATGATATGGTAAACAGGGTAAGTTGATGATGCAGGAGGCTGAGGGGGAAAGTTTTAGAGCAAGGCTCCTGAATAGGTGACAAGGAAAATTCCAGTGCACAAGTGATGGCAATGGCCTTTGACAGGGCCAAAGATAGGTGATCTGTGGCCACAGCAGGGGAGGCAGATGTTAGGGGACAAGGGTATGGCAGATACAGTAATGGGAGTCTATGGAAGGTCTCCTCTGATTACTTCTATTTTCTCACTGAAAAGGGAAGCTGGATAGTCAGCAGGGACTGAGGAGAAGGAGGTGTTGGATGACTGAGAAGAGGGAGTAAGAAATCATTGTTCAGGAAAGAGCAGGAGACTGAACTGACCAGGAAAGGCCGGAGGCTAGTGGGAGAGCAGCCAGTGAGGTTAGTGATCCTGCGTTGTGACATCTGCCTATATAAGCATGTGTTTGTTCCAGACACATCCAAGCTGCCTGGGTGAGGGCATGCAAACAACTGAAATTGAATTCAGCTTAAGCTGGGGTTTTTCCAGGAATTACAATGTTGGAAAAAATGGACAACGGAGTTGATGGAGTAAGGGGGGAGAGGTTGTTACAGTCTGAATGTTTGTGTCCCCCTGACCCCCAAGGGGATGATTTAGGTGATGGGACCTTGGGAGGCTAATTAGGACCTGAGAGCAGAGCCCTCATGAACGGGATTAATACCTTTATAAAACAGTTTCAGAGAGATCTATTGCCCTCTCCATCAGGTGAGGACACAGCAAGAAGTCAGCAGTGCGTAGCCTAACAGAGGGCCCTCCTCAGAACATAACCAAGCTAGCATCTTGATCTTGGACTTGCAGTCTCCAGACTGTAAGAAATATATCTCCTGCTTTATGCTACCCCGTCTGTGGTCTTTTATTATAGCAGCCCAAATGGAATAAGGCAGAGGTCATTAAATGGGTGAGGGGCAGTGACAAGATAACAGAGCCTACGGGGCCAATAACTCATGGACAAGAGCTTGTGGACAGGGCACAGGCCTGGGACTTTGGGAAGCTGGGTGATGGTCCTAGTTCTGTCCTGAAGAGCTGCAGGTCTGTGTAAAACCACAGTACCCTGGTTTTCTACATCAACAGAATCAGTGGGTTATAGAGAGGATTCCTAAAACCCCTACATTACTCTCCTTATTCTGAGACATGGGTAGGGTACCTAGATTCTACATCCAGCTCTAAATCAGCTATAAGTCCTTCAGGTTTAACTCTCTTTCTCTTGGCTTCTTCACATGAAAAGTGGGAATAATGATACCTATTACATTATCCATACACATGAGGTGCCAAGGGAAGACTTTTTTGGTCAAATTTTTTCATTGCAACTCAGAACTTAGAATAGTTTCTAGCAAGTAGTAAGTGCTCAATAAATATTTGCTGTTTGATTATTTGGTCGGTTGGTTGACTGGTTGTTTGAATGAATGAATGGGTGACTGAGTGAATACCCACTTCACCTATCTCACAAAATTACTGAGGAACAAATGCGATGGAGATGGTAAACTTTGCAAGAAGTCTGCGGTGCTGTACACTGCTATGAAATGGTGCCCAAGCACCCCTGTGCTGGCCACTTCACTCTGGCTATTGAAACCAGAGTATCTCATTAGGGACCTGCTGGAGAACTGCAACCAGATTACCAGAGAGTAGCAATCACAACACCATGGACTAAAACTCTGGGTTACAGTCCGGGAAGAAGTGTTCTGAGAGTATGGAGCACCAGACACACACCATCTGATCTGTATAGTGGGTTGAGGGGAAGCAAGGACAGTTTCAGAACTGAGGAAAGCCAGAGGGAGGATGAAAGTCTCTTATACCACATGGGGCATTACAGAATGAGGGGTGCTAAAGAGAAAAGGCAGAAGGCCCCCAAAGGTTAACTCTCTCTTGTCTGTGCTGAATGAATATGGGAGAGCATGTTGGGGGGCAGAGGAGAAGGATCGAGAATTCCTCCAAAGCACGCTCCATCAAGACATGAAGCATTCCTCGAGCAGCCTATGGTTAATGTTAAGTCATTTCTGCTACAATTTAAGAGAAAACTCCTCATAGTAGACAGTTATGAGGAGTCCCCCCCTCAACTTTAAATCTCCAAAACAATGCAGCAAAGCTGGTTCTAAACAGGATGGCATGAGCACAGCCCATCACAGACTTCACATGTTCTCTCTGGCTTTTTCTCAGCCTGTCATCTGGGTCCCCAACCCCTTTGACCCACAGGTAGGAAAATGACAGATGCAAATCGAAGAAGAAATACTCTAGCTGGTGGATGTCACGGGGGGGCAGCTGCGACTCAGCACAAATTCTCTGGAAGTGTACTGTTTAAAATGGTCCTGTTTGAACCCACTGGCCTTTGCTTTTGTTTTAAGAAAGTTCAAAGCAAAAGACACACACACACACACACACACACACACACACACACACTCACAGAGAGAGAGAGAGAGAGAGAGACAGAGAAAGGAAAAGAGAGGCCTTACACCAAAACCATTCAAACATTCCTAGCTTGTGAATGACAAATTTCCCTTTAGTTTCTGTTCTAAACACTCGCACTCTGCAAGATCTGTTAACGATGGTGTGCTTCCCTGTGTGTTTATCTAGGTACCTAGATATATGTCTACACAATGAGCAACAAAAAGATCTCTGAGGCTTTCGCAGGCATGAGCCAAGGAATGTAGAGTAATTATCTGTGGCCAATTCGCATCTATAACTAATTAGAATTTTACTTTCTCACAGCATTTCCTTCCTGGTCCAGGTCCAAGGTTTTTTCTTCCTCTTTTTCTTTCTTTTTTCCTAGAAAAGCAAGATACCTGGATACATTTAGAACTGTGGGGTGGAAAGGGAACAGAAGGAAAGTGGAAAGGGGACACTGTTCAGATTGCATTATTGCTTTAATCTGATTGAATCTTCTTTGGTTATTTCTTTCTGTGAATGCTTTTCCAGCATGGGAATGGTTTCTCAACCCTCTGGCTGTTGCATTTGAACCAAAGTCTGCAGAATAGTTTAAGAGCCCCTGCTCACCTCTCTCACTCCCACCTCAGGCGAACAGTTCCCCATCCCAACCACGGCTTTGAGATCCCTTCCAAACTTGTTGGCGTCTCAAACTGAATCCCAGATGTTCACTTAGCAAGAAATAAATGAATGGCCCAAGCTGTGGACTGAATCAGTGATCCTCACAAATAGATTCCAGGTGTGTTGGCATCTGGATGGCTATCTCTCTTTTTCTCCACAGAGCCCAATCACACACACACACACACACACAAACACACACACACAGACACACACAGACACAGACACACACACACACACACACACACCAGTTCCATCCTGAAAAATAATTCAACACCATCTCCAGATGTAGCAGATGTAGAGCTGATACAGAATGGACAGGACTAGTTGCCTAACATGAATTACGTCTTTTCAATCATGGACAAAGGCAAAGGGCTCCAAACATACCCCCCCTTGCCTTTGATAATCAAAAGCATAATACATTTGATGTTCAAAATCAGGTTAGGCCTGAAAGTGCTTAGAATTGCTGAACTATCTTAACTGGCATCAATTTTCATTGTCCATCTTAACCACTTCCTGCATTTCCTATGAAACTCCTCTTATTGCAAATTTAACAAGCACCTATCATTGGCCTACCTGGGACAAGCAATATAGGGAAGGGAAAAAGAGAGAAGGCAAGATCTCTGCCTTAAACGAACATACAGTCCTGTTGAAACAGCAAAGTTCAAATGATTTAACTCATACATTAAATGTAATGTTTACTCAGTGACTACTCCTTTTTATTTTACTCATTTTTGGATGCTTCCCTTTTTAAATTCAAGTATAATTAGCATACAGTGTTAGTTACAGGTGTACAATATAGTGATTCAACAACTCTATTCATTTTTAAGTGCTCCAAAAGTAAGTGTACTCAATTCCCTTTACCATCTCCCCTCTAGCAACAGCCAGTTTATTCTCCATATTTAAGAGGCTGGAACTTTTTTTTTTTGTCTCTTTTTCTCTTTGTTTGGTTTCTTGTATCCCACATGAGTGGAATCATATGGCATTTGTCTTTCTCTGATTTATTTCACTTAGCATTATTCCCTTTAGATTGATCTAAATCTTGCAAATGGCAAGATTTCATTCATTTTTATGGTAATAGTCCATTGTGTGTATATGCATATGTATATGTATCTGTATATGTAAACGTAATTGTGTATCTCTATCTCTATCTCTATATCACATCTTCTTAGTGCCTATTCTATGTCATACTCTGGGACACAAAATCCACCAAGATCCTTGCCTTAAAGAGCTTACAGTCAGTCTAGTAGAGAAGGAAGGTAAGTTCACTGATGACCACAGGCAAATGTGGTGTACGCCGATGGAGAAGGAAATCTAGGAAGTTGTGGGAGAAGTCTTTATAGCTTCGTGGAGGAGGCAGTATTTGATTAGCATCTGGAAAGAGAAGGAGGAAAGAGCTAGGGCATGAAAAACAGAAAAAGGCCAGAGGGAATACCTGGGCAAAAGACCTGTGATAGGACACCACAGACACAGCATCTGTTTCAATGTGCAGAGTGAAGGACATGGATCCCCTGTGGGTGGGTGCAGTAAGACTTGGCAGACACAGTCAAGTGAGGCAAGGCACACTTGTGAGCTGAACTGGTAAGATGAACACATGTGAAGCAATGGGAGAAGCATGAGCAGGAACTCTGGGTGATGGGCAGACTGGAAGGAAAGTGGGTAAGAAGAGCCAACCAGGGGCTAGGGGACTTGTGGAGGGGGCAAGTCTTCAAGGGCAGGTAGAGAGAAAGGGGGAGTGAGGAGGGTCTTCCAGGCTCAGAGAGCATTATGATCAAAGCTAGCGGCAAATGCTTGTCCACAATAGGTGCAGAGACAGGCAACCATCATGGTCCCAGCAGTAGAAATACATAAAGACGAAAAAGAAGGCTAAATGGATGGGGATGAAGCCCTAGTGCTGGTGGGAGGCCTGTGGGTTCCCAAGATGCAGTCATCAGACTTTTAAGTGAATTCAGACAGTAAACACACAAGTATGTTTATTTTAATCAGCATAGGTTTTTATGTTTTTAGAAAAAACATGTAACTCTCTTGTGGTAATTATTAAGATGAAGCTAAGGAAGAGGCACCTGGGTGGCTCAGTCTGTTAAGCATCTGACTTCAGCTCAGGTCATGATCTCACAGTCCGTGAGTTTGAGCCCCATGTTAGGCTCTGGGCTGACAGCTCAGAGTCTGGAGCCTGCTTCAGGCTCTGTTTCTCTATCTCTCTGACCCTCCCTCGCTCATGCTCCATCTCTCTCTCTCTCTCTCTCTCAAAAATAAATAAACATTAAATTTTTTTAAAAAAGATGAAGCTAAGGTAAAAAAAAAAAGTAAGTTGATTTAAAGTCAAGTGAAAGAGTGCTCGCTTCGGCAGCACATATACTAAAGTCAAATGAAAGAAAATATTNTCTCTCTCTCTCAAAAATAAATAAACATTAAATTTTTTTTAAAAAGATGAAGCTAAGGTAAAAAAAAAAAAGTAAGTTGATTTAAAGTCAAGTGAAAGAGTGCTCGCTTCGGCAGCACATATACTAAAGTCAAATGAAAGAAAATATTAACTAATAACAGTTCAGGTATTACACAGGTTGACCAAAACCATGAAGGGGGTACAGAAATGACTAGCATATTGGGGGAAATTTGTGTTGCTAAATGGTCACTCAAGTTTCTTAACCAGGCTTGACATGAAGAAAGGAACACTGTAGGAAGAAGACTCGGGCAGGGCATGCAAGATGTTTTATGAGGGAGAAGCAAGAGCTGATGGGGGCAGAAAATGAAGGTTATCACTGTGTAAGTCAAACAGGACCGGTGTGACACCTGGCTGACAAACAGGAAGATGATAAGGCAAAACATGATGGCACAAGATGGGTATAACTGGAATACAGAGAGAAAATGGTAGATGGGTTTACTGTTCTAATTCTTCCCTCCTTCTATAGAATCATATACCTGAGACTTTGACTATGTGTCCTTGCAGTATTTCCCATCAAAGGGGGCAGACTTGCACTGCTGGTGTCAGACTTGGACATGTACCTTGATTTGGCCAATAGAAGATTGGTGGGTGTAATGTGAGCAGAGGCTTAAAATGTGCTTCTGGGACTTGGCTTCATCTCATCTCCTCCTCCACCTGCCTTGAGAAAAATAGACCTCTGGCAGTCATGAGACAGAGGAGAATAAGAAATCACATGTAAGATATTAAACCTAGTCTACAGCCTGAATCCAAGCCCTGCTGAGCCTAGCTGAAGTCAGCTGATATCAGCCAAATTCAGTCAACTTATGATCCATAAGCAAGGAAAATAGGCATTTCTTTTTATAAGGCACTGAGATTTTGAGGTTGTTTGGATAAAAGGGAAATTGACTAATATGGAGGAGGAGGAGGAGTTGCCTTCAGATTTGCAATAGTCTCCTGACTAGTCTCCCTGCTTCTACCATTGCCCACCTACATCCTATTCTCCTCTAGCAGCTAGAAAGATCCTTTCAAAATACACATTAATCAAGCCATTCCTTTGCTCAGAAGCCTCCAGTGGCTCCCATATAACTCAGTGAAAGATGATGGTCTCGCAATGGGCCATATGTCTCTACATGATCTGTCTACCTCCTTCCCCCTTTACGTCTCAAACTTCAGCTCCTTCCACTCTCCCACGTTCTCATGCTGCTCCAGCTACACAGCCTCTCTGCCTCTCCTGGGACACAACAGGGTGCTCCCATCCTCAGGACTTCCCCTTGCTGTCCTCTTCCTAGAAAATACTTCCTTCAGATACCCAAAGAGCTAACATCTTCACCTCCAGTCTCAAGCAGTGGAATGAATAATGGCCTGCTCTGAAAAGAATCCAACTTGACCTTCTCGTGGACATCTCATAGGCATGTCTGATGTGGATATTGTCATCTCCCTCCACCCCAAACTTGCTTCTGCCCAAATGGTCCCCATCTGAGGGAGTGATCCTTTCTCGTGCCTCACTCCTTTTCACTTGACATTCCCCATGTGCCACAAATCACTACGTGCTGTGAGCTCTGCCTCTTAAGCATATCTTCAAACCATGCTCTTCTCCTACCCCAACTGCCTCTTTCCTACTTCAGGTTACCATGGGCTCCCCCTGCCAGCCTTCTTGCCCCCATGCTTGCTCTGCATCCTCCCACCCAACTCTTAAAGTGATTCTACATATTCCAGGTGAACTGATTTCCTTATAATATGAGACTGATTATGTTGTTCCCCTGCTGAAAATTCCTCGATGGCTCCTCACTGCTGTCCAAAAAATATTAAAGAATCTTCATCCTATCTGGGAAGCTTGGTGTCCTCTGTCCCTTCTCACTTCAGCTGTGATAAATTTCATTTAACTCGTGAGCATACCCTGCTCTCTCTCATCTCTGGGCTTCTGCAGATAGATTCTATCTGGAGTTCTTTTCCTTTCTCCTCTACTTCATTAATTCCAATTCAGCCTCTGGGTCTCAACTGAGAGGGCATCTCTTCTAGGAAGCCTGTCTGACCCTCCTCTACTCTTACAGTCCTCTGAAATTATTTCACTATACTGAAATTTCCTATTGACTGGCCTTTTTCATTGGAGAGTGAATGTTGTACTAAAAGATCTCTCTACACCAGGGTCAGTAAATGTTTTCTGTAAAGAGCCAGGTAGTAATTACCTTAGGCTTTTCAGGCTTTACACTATCTGCCACAACCACTCAATTCTGCCAATGTAGCATGAAAGCAGCCATAAACAACACATCCATGAATGGGCATGGCTGTGTTCCAATAAAACTTTACAAAAACAGGCAGTGGCCTGGATTTGCCCTGCAGGTGGTACTTTGCTAAACCCTGTTCCAGACTGTCACTATATCCCTAAGACTAGAAGAATGCCTTATACACCAAAGGGGCTCTGTAAAGATTTCTTGAATAAAAAAGGAAAGATTGAATGAAGACTATAGGAGTAAATGAATGGTATGTTTTATTATTTTTTTTAATTTAAAGCTTATTTATTGATTTTGAGAGAGAAAGAGAGAGAAAGGTCATGAGCAGGTGGGGGGCGGGGGTGCAGAGAGAGAGAGGGAGAGAGAGAGAATCCCAAGCAGGCTCCGCATTGTCATGAAGCCAATGATGGGCTCAGACTCACAAACTGAGCCTAAACCAAGAGTCAGACAACCCACTGAGCTATCCAGGTGCCCCAATGAATGCTGTTTTAAAGGCCAAGCTAACCTAGTTTGAAAAATATCTTTCCTAGAATTAAACTTGTATTTTAGGAACTGTCTCTTTTCTTATTCTCTCATGTGTAAATCTCTGTCATGAAATGATAATATTTATTGAGTGCCACCCTTTTAAATACTTGACAATGATGAATCTATTACATCCTCAAAATAACCCTATAAGCTATGAACTATTTTGTCTTCAGTTTATGCAGGAAGAAACCTCAGAGAGGTTCCTCAAAGCTAGAGGTCTGCCTTGCCTTTAGCAGAGCCCTTCTTCTCCAGAGGCCCTCATTTGGTGCCAGTGACCCAGCACCTTCGCTGGGCTTCCTCCCCCACTGTCTTTGTGGTCGGTCTGAAGCCTTGCCTCCCCCTGGCCTGCTGTACCTATGCACCATGCACCCAGTCTGAGGTCAGACATTCCTAATTTGGATCGCCTGCCTGCCTAACTCTCTAATTACCTCACCCACAATCCCCGGGTCTGATACGGCTTGCCTTTTCCCCAGGGGTTTAGCGCTGCTCTGGGTCCTACTGACCCTTTGAGCTCCATTCTCTTGCTTTCCCCCCTCTCACCTTGATTTTGCCCTCCAAGGAAGTTCTAATACAAGCATGACCTATTTCAAAGTCCAGGGCACAAACGATTGCATCTAGAACTTGAAAAGTGTGAGAAAAATCCAAGAGATGAAAAATGCTCTGATAGAAGCAGTAGCAAGCTCAGCGGTCTTCCTACGGAGATTCGGCCAATTACCAAAAACACTTCCTTTGGCTGAAAAGCTCACCATTGAATCAGACTTGAGGAAGAACAAGCTGTAATGTTAAACCCCAAAGGGCTGCTCTTTGCTCCGAGGCCCTGATTTCATCTGTAATTCCTCGATGTTTATCAGAAGTATGTTCCCTGTGAGGATTTAAGGGCTCCCAACAAAAGCAGATCCCTCATTGAGAAGCTAGAGGTGGCACTTTCAGCCTGAATTTGTCCTCTCCCCCCTTTTCCAGACATGGGTCGCTGCCTCTCACCCTGAACTCAGCAGCCCCTGGAGGCTCACAGCACTGGTTTGAATCTAACTTATGGACCGATGGGTATCACTATGGCGGGATGTGAGGCTGCGATGTTAACTGCTCATTAGCCATTTGTGCAAGCTGTGCCTCCGCTAAAAGACAAGACAAAGAATGTGGGCTGCCGATACCTGGGAGTCTAGCTACTGACACACGTGGAAACTATCCAGGGGGACCTCAGGTTCAATCCGCAGCTTGGCCACATATTTATTTCTCACTAAAATAACATCTGGCTTTCATTTTTTGGTGACAACTCGTTTGGACAAGACCTTGAGTAGGTTAAAAAAAATTAGACTTTCTACCCTTCCCTCAGCCTTGGGGAACTAAACTTTGTTTAAGCTCTTTTGTGAGCCAAGGGTGTGAATAAGAAATTGGTGTGGGGACTGCAAGCTGGGGTGTAAACAAGGAGTTATTTGTTTCTTCTTATTAGAAGATGATGACTTTGTAGAGTTCACACACTCCCAACCTGTATGCAAGGCAGAGCTCCTGGGGAGAATATATAGCAAATTACGTATAGGTCCCAGGAGCCTACAGCTCAATTACTGGGCAATCTGAAGGCTCAACTCTGTGTCCAAGGCCTTTGGGACTCCAGTGTAGGATGACTGGGTTTGGAGAACATGTTTGAGTTGTGCACTGACCCAGGAGAACATGAAAGAATGCCATAAACACTCTGAGGATTCCACCAAGAGCTAGTAGCCCTGGCTGCTACAGGCTGGAACCCCTAGGGATCCTTGCCACAACACAAGCTCTGTGAGGTCAAGGACATTATTGCTTTTGCTCTTGACCACATCCTCAACACCTAGCAGAGCATCTGCTTGTAGTAAGTATTTACACATGTTTGTTCAACAATGAACAAATGGTACAATATACAGGTTCTCTTGTGATTCCAGCCCCTGCCTATGGCCACATCTCCTCCAAACAACAACTGGGGTATTTCCCACAATCCTAAGAGGTGGGAGATTGCCAGATGCCAGCCATATATATGGTAAAGAAGGTTTTCTGAGACAAAATAAAAATGTTCCTTATCAATTGGAGCGTCCACAGCAGAGATGGAGTAGGAGCTCCTGTTTCTTGGATCTCCAGCTGGGGCATTTCTGAGGAAGAAATGAGTGAGGTTGCATAGTTAGTCAGGCCCTGGCATCACCCATCCAAATGTGAAATTTAATTCCGTGCCTATTGTGTGCAGAGCATGGTGCTAATTGCTTTGGAGATTTCAAATAAGAGGAGAGGAGGGAGATAGTATTTGCTCTTGGACTCTTAGAGATCTTCTCATAGGACAGGTTCTTTTCTGCCACAGACCATTTGTACATGCTGCTTGCTTATCTGCATGCATGCCCTTTATGCTTCCCAACCTTCTTTTGAGTAGCTTCAGATCTTTGCTCAATCATTACTACATCAAGAAATCATTATTTCTTTCCATGACTACCACCCCCGCCAGACAAGATCAGATCCCCTAATATGCTTTTATGCAACCATGTATTCCTTCTGCATAGTACTTAGTACCGCTGTAATTTTCCATTTGTGTGTGTGTGTGTGTGTGATTATTTAACAGCTTTTTTCCACTACCTGCATTGTCCAACAGTGTCCACTAGTCATGTGGCTATTTTACTTACAATTAATTGAGGCACTTGTGGCTCAATCAGTTAAGCATCTGACTCTTGATTTCAGCTCAAGTCATGATCTCAAATTTCATGGAATTGAGCCCTATGCCAGCTCCATGCTGACAGTGAGGAGCCTGCTTGGGATTCTCTCCCTTCCTCTCTCTCTGCCTCACCCCAAACTCAAAGTAAGTAAATAAACTTAAAAAAATAATTAAGGAGCACCTGGGTGGATGTCACTTAAGAGACCAACTCTTGATATTGGCTCAGGTCATGAACTCACTGTCATGAGATTGAGCCCTGCATCAGGCTCCATGCTGAGTGAAGTCTACTTCAGATTCTCTCTTCCTTTCTCTCTGCCCCTCTCCTTCCTGCTTGTGCTTGCTCTCTCTCAAAATAAATAAAAAACTTAAATTTTTTAATTAATTACAATTAAGAAAAATTAAAAATTCAGTTCCACAGCTACATTAGTCATGTTTTAAGCGCTCAATAGCCACATGCAGCTAATGCTATTATATTGGACAGTGCAGAGACAGAACACTTTTATGACTGCAGACCATTCTTTTGGACAGTGCTGTGCTAGACTGTACACTCTGTGAAAAGAGGTATCATGACAGTTATTACCTCCATTATATACTGCCATAGGTAGCACAGTGCCTAGCATATAGTGACTGTTTCATGAAATATTTGCTAAATGAGTGAAAAGCCATGGAGGCAGACTCACAAACTAGAACACAAGGCAGCATGATTCAGTACTACTGGTTCATGGGAACCATAGGGCAAGAGAATCACAGGATAGAGAACTGTTCTTACAGGTGAGATTGAAGGCTTAGTGGAGGAGGTGACATTTGTGTTGGGCTTTGAAGAGCAGGCAGGAGTTTGAGTGGAGAAGAGGTAAGATATCATCACAGTAAAAGAAAGTAGCATTTGAGTAGGATCATGGAATCAGAAAAAAAGTGTGTCATACCTAGGAAAGAACAATGATGTATCTTGGGTGATTCATGGGTGCTTGGAATGAAAATCTTGGAATGGCAATGCTGAAGAACTTCGATTTCATTCACATGCAATTTCAGATAAAATATTGTCCATCTACTATATACTAGTGCTAAGAGCTACATACATGACCTCGTTTGATATCTGCAGCATCCCACTGGGTTAGGTATTATAATGATCCCCATTTATAGATGAGAAAACTGAGGTTCATATGGCTTGAATTACCCAATAAAAGTCACATGGCTAACAAGCAGTAATAATGTAATTACTGACATGAAACTCCACACAGGTAGGGAGTATACCTGTCTCACTAGCCATTGTAATTACCAGCACCTCTCATAGTGCTAGAACATACTGGAGCCCTAATAGGTAGCTAGCTGGTGAATGAACAAGTGACCAAAAGTGTTTGATGGTGGTGCCTCTAGCTGTAGTGGAGATGAACAGAAAAGAGAGAGGCAGTATTACACAGGGTTAGAAGTGAGAGGGTTGTGTTGATGCTCTGGGAGCAGCACTGAAGTTCTGGAGCCAAAACTTACTTTCTGGGTGACCTGGAGTGACTGAGTCTCTTGACTCTTGTGTACATCATCAGACCAATGGCAATAATTGATAATGCCTTTACTGGACATGATAGAGCTCAGTGAAGTAGATAATGCATATATTGGCTATCTAATAAATAATGGCTTCTTTTATCAGGAGGTAGTCAGGGCCTTGTCCCTTTCTCTAGGTTTTGGAGGGCAGAAATATCAGAGATATTATGCAGGCTGAATTAGTTTAGGATTTGACAGCTAAAGGAAAGCTGGTGTTAAGGAAGGAATCAGACTCCTGAAAAGATTTGAGCAAGGGGGAATGAAAGGGTCTATGAGATGATGGTCAGAAGTGGGAAGCACAAGAGAAAAGAGGTCTGGGTAAAAGAATTAAGGTCATGGTGGCCTCCCCTGGGTCCCATACCCAGGAACCCAGCTGAGACTAGAAAAACAGGGGCATAGAAAGGCCCTCACTAAATCAAGTGGGATACATTCTTAAACCTTTTAAGAGCAGAGCAACTGTCTCAACAAGTACCTTTGCCAAAGTCTCTAAGGGTTTATTGTTTATTGCATCACTTGTGGAGAGCCCCATGTGACATCATCTTCACCATGAGGAGGTAAGCTGATGGCTGTCAGGGAACTGTGTGTGAGGTCAAACCTTAGACCCAGCCAAAAAGATAACATGCCAGGCCAAGGCTATGTGACTTCCTGGTTTGCTGCCATGTCACTCAAAGCATGGTCTAGGAACCAACAGGTCAGCTTGTGAGAAACGCAGTTTCTTAGGTCATGCCTGGGATCTGCTAAACCAGCCTCTGCCTGTTAGCCATACCTTCAGGGGACTTGTGTGAACATTAAGATCCGAGGGTTTAGAGCTCTATAGACAGGGTGCCTAAATTTTGGTTCTATACTTACAACATCTGTGACCTAGGCAAATGATTTAACATCTCCAAGCTTCCATTTCTTCATCTAGGCAGAGGGGAAAACAATCAAGCTGACTCATCGGGTAGTTCTGAGGCTTGCCTAAGACCATGCATATGGAAGTGGTTAACACAAGCTTATAATTGGTAAATGTGCAATTAATGCCAGCAATGGTTATTAAAAATCCAGTGTCCAAGACAGGGGTAGAAAGATGGTCCAACTGACCACTCTCTTCAGGTAACATGATGTTCTCAAAGGAATGAAACGGTAACAGTATGATTAAGCTACCACCAACCCAGCCACCCTCCCCAGATACATTTATTTATCACTCCAAATGTTTGAAAGGCTCCACCCTGCAGAGTATTTGAACCAGATCTGGCCCATCTTCTTGGGCTTACAGTTCAAGACAGACAAGATTAGGCTGAGAGCCAACTTAAACATTGGAATGGGCCCTGAATCAGGAAACACACCGGGGCCGCCAGAGGACACATTCCCTGAGGACCAACGCAGATATGAATCAGGTCAACCTCAGGCCCTGCCCAGCAGTGGTTTGTAGCCAGAAGAGAATGGCCATAGGATTGGACTGACCCACCTTTGTTACAGACAGTGCTATCAACTGACAAAGGAGGCAGAACAAGCTTCCAGAATAATAGCAGCAACACCAAATCTCTTGTGAGTGCTCACAGGCAGTGTTCTAAGGGTTTTGTAGGTTTTAACTAATTGAATCCTCTCAACAACCCTATAAGGTCCAGACCATTATTTATTTTATCTCGTTTTACAGATGATAAAAACCAAGGCTTGGAGAACTTAAGATACTTATTATATGACTCATCACTCCACTCATAAGTGGCAGAACTAGGATGTTGGCAGGGTGCCTGATGCCCCTCACACCCTACTATGCCTTTATTGACCATTGCTCTCCTGCCATCTGTCCATCCTGTGTGGCTGGGACATCCTGTGTTGCCCAGAAAAGGCAAGGGTGGGATGCAGCAAGGGGCTCACCCCACCTCAGGAGGGATGGATTCCACATCCCGCCTCAGGGAGGGCTTCTCATCTTACTCAGCCTCAGCTACAAGCAAGTGGTGACACTTTCTGGGATGCCTATTCCTATCCCAAGGAATAGCAACATGGAAATTCAAAAGAAGAAATCACAGAAACAGTTTATCACACTAAGTACAAAGACAGGCATCTGTCAACAAAGGCACATGATTATAGGTGAGCATTCATTGAGTGGCTCCTCCCCTGCTGCTCTCAGAAGTCTTTTGAGACCCTGCATTGTCAAGAAGTCTCTAGCTGCAGAGACTCAATGTCTCTGGGTGTGTGCGGAGACAGATGCAGAGGCAAGCATTGAGGCTGTGATCTCTCCTCCTACTCACTCACACACCAGGTGGCCAATGCGAGTGAGTCCTGGGCTCTTGTCCCAGCCCCTAATTCTCCAGTAGTGTCTCCTGACTCCCCTCCTCCTCCACATGTGACAGAGAGACACAGCCTCACTCTCCTCCTCTGGTCCTGCTGCACTCATGGCTTTCCCATTCAGCCCTGACTGGTCCTTGAGACCCCATGCTGCTCTGCACACCCCACTGCCCAGTGGGGCCAGTGCCCCCATGTGGCCTCCACAGGCAGAAAAAAGATACTAAAATCAACCCACTTGCAAGCAGGCCCTCTTCATTCATAAACAGGCAGATGGATCTTAGTCAAATGCAAGAGAAGTCTTAACTTGGGAGGTTTAAAAAAAAATCTAATTCCAAGCCCAGAGACTGCATGACACAGAATGAATAATAATATAAAATGTGGATTCTTGAGTGATTTCAATGTCTCAAGGTAGGTTCAGTTGTCTCAAATGTCCCATTTGACATTTGGGGACATTTGGTGATGTTGACATTGGGGAAGGCTATGCATGTGTAGGGGAAGAAGGTATATGGCAAATCTCTGTACCTTCCTCTCAATTTTATTGTGAACCCAAAATTGCTCTAAAAATAATCTTAATAATTTTTTTTAAAATCTAAAGAATAATTTTCAAATAGTTAAAAAAAAAAAAAAAAACAGGGGCACCTGAGTGGCTCAGTTAAGCATGTGACTTAGGCTCAGGTCATGATCTCACAGTTCATGGGTTTGAGTTCTGCATCAGGCTCTGTGCTGACAGTATAGAGCCTGGAGCCTGCTATGAATTCTGTGTCTCCTTCTCTCTCTCCCCCTCTGCTGCTCATGCTTTGTTTCTGTCTCTTAAAAACAAATAAACGTTAAAAACAATTTTAAAAAACCCAACAACCTTAATGCATGGTAGGCCCTGGGCATATTTTTTTTTGGCTATGGGACCTTCTGGGTTCCTTCGACCACACCAAAAATAAATGATTATCTTCTCCACCTATGGATAGAATCCTGATTGGTGTATGAAATCACACACATATATATATAAATACATATGTACATACACACACTTAAGTTTCTATAAGAAAACTTTCTTTAAAATATTTTTAATGTTTATTTATTTTTGAGAGAGAGAAAGAGACACACACAGAGTGTGAGCAGGAAAGAGGCAGAGAGAGAGGAAGATACTGAATCTGAAGTAGGCTCCAGGTTCTGAACTGTCAGCACAGAGCCCAATGCCGGGTTCAAAGTCACGAACCGTGAGATCATGACTTGAGCCAAAGTTGGAAGCTTACCCAACTGAGCCACCCAGGCACCCCTATAGAAGAATAATTTCTGGAAGCATACAAAAAAACCCAAAACCCAAAAAACAAAAAACAAGACAATGGCTACATTTGAGAAGGGGAAGCAGGAATCAGGTAAAGCAGGGACACTTTCTTTTATTCACTCTTAATCCTTAATAGTTTGTACCATGAACATGTAGTACCTGCTAACTTCAATTTCAAAACCAGACAATAATAACAATAAAAAACACATCAAACTAGTGAGAAATACAGTCATTTCATGTGTCCACTCTAAAATGGTTCTTCAAACCAACTCCTTCCCAACAAAGCACAGTAGACACGTGTCAACAATGAGAAACAGCATCCTTCAAGACAAACATACCTCATCCACCTCAATCCAGACACCCACCATGGCTCCTCTTCTGCACCAGACCCTTCCAATCTGTGACCCTGCACATAGCCTCTTCTTCTAGCTCCCACTCTTTGTATTAATCAACTGATCTGTCTTCTTAGGACAAAAAACTCTGCCTATGAAATGCCTTCAGAGTTTTCCTTACTGTGGGGTGTCTTGTGTTGACTCCTGAGATCCCAAACCCAGAGGTGTTCCCCCAGGCACTGTGAGACATCAGGACTCCAGAATTCACTTTTTCTATCAGGAAAAGATGGCTTTATGCTAGTTCCTGATTTCCCCCATGTAATCAAACTTAAGCTCTTTTGGAACTCCAAGTGTAAAGTGTAAACTCCAAAACTTATGTACATATCAAGTTTCAAAATCCTGACTTACACAGATAGAAGAAAATCTCATGCCTAACTCAGAACAAATATGGCTCAGAAAATTAGTGCTTCCCCTCCAGCTCAGGCTGTTTTGTTTACGCACTACTTCTTCCCATTCAACAGGCTGTCATTATGTGAACGCCAATAAAGCAGGCAGAATCGTGGACACAATATAGCACTGTTCAATGCTGCCAGAATTGGAACATAAAGACCACTTAACTCAGAACAAAATCAGGGAGCCCACAAATTAGTCACTGCAGAGATGCCAAGATGATGTTAGTCTATTCACTGCACTCAACAGTATTACACATCTGAATGGGTTTAAGGCTCCTCAGAGGGGTGTGTGGTGGGGTTTATACACTGCTTCTGTTGCAGAGGATGGACTGTCACTAGCTGTGGCACATCAGACCAGCAGTCCCCAAGCCTCAAGACATCCTTTTCTCTCTGTTTCCCCTCTGACCTTGGGCCATCTAGCTTGTGGTGCTGTATCTGCCTTTCACCATGTCCCCAGCATCCCACTTTCAATGCAATTGCATGGAGTGGGATGTGAAAAGTTTAATGGAAAGTTCATTTCTCTCCACCATGCCTCTTCTGCATCTAGATAGTCAAGATGGCAGGAAGTGGTTTACATCTCAATGTTACTGTTGTGTGGACGATGGGATGTACACAAGGACATGTGTGAGAGCAATTTCATTAAAAGTCCATCATGGTTTCGCTGTGTGGTGAGCCATGTAAACCAATGACCAGGTATTGTCAAATACTCACAGGTCCTTGGTTTACCTCCCTAAGAATAAACTGACTTGCTTCTTTGGGGATGTATGTTTAAGTACACCTAGGATAATGGCTTTTGATATTCTAATAATTCACAAATTACCTTGTTATCTCTTGTAGGTATCATCTAAGTTATTATTTAATATATTCCTGTAAATTAACTCACCTTTTTTTATTTTCCTTAAATGCCTGCTTTACTCTCATTTGTAGCAAAATCACCCACAAGGCCAGACATTTGAAGAGCTATTTATCTAACATACATCACAAAAAAAATCATAAAAATGAAAATGTTATGTCTCTTAAACCTTGGCACACTTAGAAGGCAAATCGTGACTCAGAAGTCAGTAGACTCCACTTTGTCTTGAACTCAATCTCCCATCATTGCTAGCAAGGGATTTTTCACACAGTAAGTGCTCAGTATAAATCTGCTCATTTGAATTGATCTCAGGCGCCATTTAACCACACTCTACTTTTCAGAATTTTGTGGGTGAAAAAAAAAAGATATTCCATGATCTAAGCAAATTATTTCCCTGCTTTCTAGGCCTTGAGATTTGGAAACCATTCAAAACACATCTTTGCCCTGAACTTCTTGGTTCAATTAGGAGGGTCTAAGGAAGCAGACAAAGTTATGCCATAACTTATTCTTAGCAAAACAAGAAAGCATGCAGGAAAGCAGAGCTTGCAAAAAAGAAAAAAAAAAAAGACTCAGAACTCTACTTTAAGTGTCTTCAGGAGAAAGAATGTCTGCAGATCCAGACCTTTCATGTAGAGTTGGTATACGCATGGCAGTCCATATGGGTGGGTACAATGCTTCAGCCACTGTCATCAGACATAAGCATCAAGGGCCATGGTGAAATGCCCCAGCCCACACTTGATCAAAGCTTGTTCTTAACCAAAATGGTCAAGGCATGGACATTCACTCAACAGGGACAAAAAACTGAATGAGAAGGTCTGCTTCTCACTGGAGAAATCAGACTATGCATGGAAAATTTCATGCCACAGTTCAAAGGGGCATTGTGACCCAATAAATTTAGTCGCATGGGTTATTAAAGGCAACTATAAATTCAGTCTGAGGTTCTCCCAAGTCCTCCCCCAACCCCACCCCTGGTGTTTTTCCCTCAGCTGAAACACATGTGAAAGAGGGGAAAGTTCCCAGGGAAGCTTGGTGCCTGTTTTGATCACATCTGACATGTCATGTGCCAAGATGAAGGATTCCTCTGTAAATGATTTGCTGCTAAAACTGTGACCCCAGGAACACCAGCCTAGAATCTCTACTGAAGTCCTTGGAGTGGGGCTTCATGGACCTCCAGGTAAAGAAGATCAACAGTGATTGTATCTGCAGCCAGCCAGAGCTGGGAACATTTCCTTTTGCTGGCTGGTTGCAACACCTAATCTCACCAGAGAAGCTCTGTCAGAAAGTGAATAATTCATGTGCTCTTCCTCTGTGGGGTTTAGCAACGTAGGTGTCCTGACAAGTCAAACAACAGTGACAGAGATGTGTCTTTAGGGATTAGTGAAAATCGGACTCCTACCTGCTGGGATTTAGCTCTGCTCAGCCCCTATTCTGCAACCTTTGTGATCTCAGGGTCAGAAAATAAAAAGGCAGAGCCTTAGTTTAGAAAGCATCACACAGGGAATAGCATACATAGCCTCTCTTTTATTTCTTTAGCTTTTTTAAGAGAGACCTTTGTAGATAAAGAAAGATTTTGAAATTCCAAAATGGTGTACAAAATGGGTCCTTGTCAAATAAATCAACCAAGAAAAATAAAACCAGCAAAGAGATTTCTTTTTTCCAAAGGCTGACTCAGAGATCCGATTCTGTAGCAAGGCCTGTGTGTCTCCCAGACCATCTGCAGGCATATCTGGGAGGAAAGGGAGGAGGCTGTGGGGAATGGCAAGGGTTGAGAGAGGGGTCCTCCACCCCTGATGGAGGAAACACCTTCAATGGCTGTTTACAAGACACACAGAACAAGCAGGCTTTTGATTTGTAACCACATCTTGTCCTTACCACTTGGATCTTAAGAAGATACACAGGATGGGACAATGGCAATGTCACCTGCTCTAGAGGCAGGGAGAGCTGCTTTCAGACCTTGCCTCCATTTCTCATGGCATTGAGACCTTGGTCAAATTACTTAACCTCTCTGGACCGGTTTCCTCACTGGTAAATGGGAGGCTAATAATAAGTACTCCCTAACATTACGGTAAGGAGTAAATAATGAATGAATGCCAGACCCATAACAGGAGATCACTACAGAAATTAGATGGTATAGAGAAAATTACTATGATACGAGATTGCTCAGCTTACCAACATACTGTAATTATTTGACCGAGCTCCAAATGGATCACCCAGTTTTTAAATAAAATACATATTTCAACAAGTAATTACATAACATTCAAAATGTATATGTTCTCTTTTACATACATACATATTTCAATAAAAATATTTGCTATGAAGAATATTCAAAGTAATATGCTGCTGAGCATTTACCAAATGTTCCCAGAATACCTTCTATGTGCCAAGCCTTCTCTCCCTAACACAAGAGAGGTGAAGGCAGTTTGAGAAGAGGTGTTCCACAAATGGGTTCCCCCTTGGGATCAGTGTAGGGCTTCACAAGGTAATGAGTGTAACAGGAAGGTACCCCAAAGGAAGTTCTGCTGGTTGTTCTCATTGTGGGTGGGGTAGAGGAGAGCCCAGCAGAACCTCTCTAACTGGAGATGGAAGGGAAGAGGTGAGGGGTAGCCACACTGTGGCTCCATCTGTATGAGTCTTTTTCCTGACTTTCCAAAGTATGAGACTCACGAGTGATGCTACTCACACACATGACAACTGTTAACAAGTGCAGGGTCTGGCTAGGCACAATGTTGGGTGCCACCACTGCTGCGCTGAGCACTGACACATGGCTTTTATCTCAGGGGGCTTATAGTATCATGAGAGAGACAAACACCAACTGAGCATCACTAAGGAATGTTTAAATAAGAACTGAGATGAACCGAAGGTCAGGGTCCAGTAAGAATGTGTGAGAGAAAAACTGAGCAGGCTGGAGGCGTACAGAAGGTTCTTCTGGGGAAGGGACCCTGTTGCTAATAGCCAAAGGATGACTGGTGGTTACTAGCTGAGGAAAGGGTGAAGGAGCAGGGCCATGACAAGGGGCTGAAATAGATTTTAAGAGCCAAAGGAAGACTAGGAAGGATTTTAAGCACTACCTGTATTTGAGAAACTCACTCTGGCTTACTCTAGAGTGAAGAACACTTTCTCGGGGCCAGAATAGAAGCATACAGATAAGAGAGATCTGTGGTCCTTCAAGTAAGAGCTAATGATGACGTGGGTAAGTTCAGCAGTGGTGGGGATGAAGATGAGGGGAGAAACGAGAGGCCACAGTTGGAGGCAGCCCCCACCATCTCCCTTGTCACTCTGCATTCCTCCTCTAGTCCCTGCGACCCCCTAGGAATAGCAACATGGATGTGGAATCCCCACCTTCATGTCTGCTAACCACTCATCAGTGAGCAATGGGAGCTCCAGAGGTATGGAGCTAGGTAAATCTGAGAACTCTCAGGGGATAGCAGGAGGACTACAGAGTGGGGCTAACTGTCTGGGCCTCTGTGGGGGACAATCTCCCATCCAGACATGCCTTTGGGAGGCAGCATGGACTCCTCCTCAGCCCTTGTCTTCTCCTTGCTCCTTCCCCACTCCTGGGGTGGAAAGAAAGTGGCCTTATAGCCACTTCCCACCTACTTGGTCTAACATAAACCCAAAGACCCATAGAGACCTGAGCACTTGGCTTTGGTCTAAACTCAGGTTGCAGTTTCCAGTCTCTGCCTTGTGGGGCTGGAAACAAGTGATTCATTTTCCTGGAGACTCTGTGACCTCATCTGTAAAATACTGACAATAACCTCTGCCTTGGAAGATAGCTCAGAGAATGGAGTGAGGCAGTATTTGTACAGAACCAAGCACTGTGTCTGACTAAGTAGGTGTTTAATAAATGCTAGTACTTATTCACCATTCTAAGGGCAAGGTCAAGGCCAAAATCACAAACACCAATCTGTTATCCTCAGTCCCTTTTTCTCACTCTGTCACAAACTCTAAAGGTAGTAATGATGGGTCTCAGGATGCTCAAAGACTCAACATCATCTTCAATTTTGCTAAGATCCAGGCCTGGAATCTCTCTGACATCTTACAATGTGCATGTGGAAAGGACATTTTAACATTCTGAGCCCAGGGGATGCTTCAATAAGATGGATACTAAGGCTGGAGGCGTGGTAGTGACTTTACTGCACTTCCCACATCTGTGGGCTCTCTATCCTTCAGTCCTGTCACAATAGCCCTCACCCTATGGGAAGTAGGGACCAGCTGGGAAAAGGATGGCTCCCAGGTGACAGCAGGTGTACAAGATCATAGGTGAATGGGAGGCACGGAGGCCACTGGGGAGATGAGTGTTGCTGTGTACAGATGAATGGGGTGTCCAACCCAGGGTTGGCATCAGCATACCCTTGAGCATTCATTAGTGAGGGAATACCTGAACAGACCATCCTCACATTTATATTTGTTTCCATTTTGCGGAGAGATTTTTTGATATACTAAATTGTCACTTAAGTCTGATCATGATGATGATGTAATGAATAGTTGATACGCATTCACCACTTTGTTTTGTGTCAGGTGCTTTGCTAGACACAAAACATGCATTATTTCATTCAATCCTCTCAACAACTCTAGGGTACATAATTCTATTATCCCTTTGTACAGATGGGAGATTAAGGCACTTGCCTAAGGCTGTGCCACTGGCCAGTGGAGAACCTGAGATTCCCAGGGAGGTAGCCTGAGGACACAGCCTGTGTCTTAATTACTGAGCTAATCTCCAATGAAAATCGGTGTTGTAGCAATACAATTTGGGTAGCACTCTACAATCTTGTACAAAGGGCTGAGCCCTAACTTTATTTCACGCGATCTCATAGAAACAAATGTCAGAATACATGCCCAGGTTCCCAACAGAGGGTTTGATGGCCTATTTTCCTCGAAATGACCACAACTGCCCTACTTAATCAATTATAAATGGTATATTTGTACACTGTACGGTAGAAAGTTCTCTAGTGTATACCTATATCAAATGCATAAAGCAGTACAGAAACCAATCACATACTTTTAATCACATGTATTTACTTTGGTGCTTCTGGGAGAAGCCTAGCTGTTCTGAGAGGAGGCTGGGGACTTTAAGGAAACAGGTGGAAGGATCCTGGGAGAAGGTCTCAGGCCACGAGCCAAAAGAGGCCCCCAAGAGAGAGGAGTCGCCATTTAAGATAGATTTCCTAAATGACAGCAGTAAGAGGACATGCTCTGAAAACATGAAAGCTGTCATAGAATGAAATTACTGGGTGACAGGGAGTGAGGACTGCCAGACAGAAATTGTGTAAGTAATGGCATGGGTGCAGTTGACAGGGGCCTCTAACCGTGTGAATCACTGTAAGCAAAGGTGTCCTGAAAACTTTTTTTTTTTTTTTTAAGTCTTTCTACACATCCCAGAGAAAAACTGTCTGACAACATATATTTAATGTGTGCTTGTTTTGTGTTTTTTGGTCTCTGGGTCTCTAAAAACAAAGTTAGCACACTCAAAATGTAAATTTATTTATTTTAAAAGTCTATTTCTTTGTTTTGAGAGAGAGAAAGCAAGCAGGAGGGGCAGAGAGAGAGAGAGAGACAGAGAGAGCAAAAGTGCAAGCAAGAGGGGGAGAGAGAGAGAGAGAGAGAGAGAGAATTCCAAGCAGGTTTCACGCTGTCAGCACATAAGCAGACACAGGGCTCAAACTCACAAACCGTGAGACCATGACCTGAGCTGAAACCAGGAGTCAGACCCTTAACTGACTGAGCCACCAGGTGCCCCTCAAAACACACATTTAAAGAGAAAAGAAAAAAAATGAATACATATTGGAATATTGCTTTTCATTTTACCACTCCAAAGCTCCTAGGGATCTTCCTGATTTGAACCTCAATTATGGAAATTCTCATTTGTATTACATGATTTATTTAAAACCCTGTCTTTCCAAGAGAATAAAATCCAGGTTTTGAAGCACCTCTCAAAACAATTTATTCTTCTCCACTGACGAACCGCTTTGGCCCGCAATTGTAAATTTATAGTACTTTATGCCAAAGCAAAACACTCTAATAACTTAATCAAACATTTAAAATCCAGTGCACAGCCATATAATATACAGAAGCAGTTCTCTCAGCTCTCTTGTTAAAGGTCAATTATCATTTTCATTCCAAACCTCCACATCTTGGAGAAGCCAAAGACACACACACACACACACACACACACACACACACACACACACACACAGACAGAACACCAGAGACAAAAGCATTTTGAGATTCAAACTTTGGCTGACANACACACACACACACACACACACACACACACACACACACACACACACACAGACAGAGCAACAGAGACAAAAGCATTTTGAGATTCAAACTTTGGCTGACATATTCCCAGACTTAGAGTAGCTCTACTTGTTATATTCTGAAACGAGAAGACCACGATCTTTTCAGATATATCTCTACTTCTCACAAAACAGTATACTATAAAGAAAGAGAATAAAACAAATGAACTAAAAATTAATTAATCCTTTCGATCTTCAAGGCATTCAGGGGAAGAACGGGGCACAATCTAACCCAGCTATGTTGCTGTGCCCCCACATGATGATAGAAATAATCATGAAAATTTACTTTGTTTTATCTGCCTTTTTAGAGTACTTTAGCAGGCTACATATTTTCTGACAACAGCCTTACTCTTATCAGACGGAAAATACTATTAAGTTCATTTTCCATATGAGAAAACATGCTTTGATGACTTTTGATGGGAAAACAAGAATAGGAAGCCAAGTTGGTACATATTTAGCATGGGGTCTTTGGCCTAAGAGCTGGAAACAAAGCAATGAGTAAAAATGTACTTATTTGGCTCATTTGGTCAAGTAAACTGCTCTTTTTCTTTATCCATCACTTTTCGCCTATGATGGATGATGAAGATAGAGAAGAGAAGGAGGGGCTGGGATAATGACTCAATACACGGAGTGATAATTGTGCCAGTCACTGTGTGAAGCCCTTCACATGGGTCATCTCATGAAAGCCTTGTGGGCTAGTGGAATTGTGCTACATGTGGATTTAACTTACGGGTGAACCCAAGTACAGGCCTTCCGCAAAGATTAAAAGTCAGTAAGAAATACAAGGTACAGAAGGTCCTACTCACATTCTTCTCAATGAACCTGTGCTCCCAAATGACTTGGATGAGAGACAAGAATCCGTCCCTCCCTCAATCTCAGTCCTCCTGCGCCTCTCACCCTAAGCATTTCGTTGATGGGGATTCCAGTGGTCAATGGTGATTTCAGTATAAAACAGTCCCTACATGTCTTGTTCACGGGATAGAATTATCTAGAATTTTGAATATTTTCCATTTTTAATCTTTCTTGCCAATTTAGAAACAAGCTTCCATTTAAAAGGCAATTCTACTCAACAATGATTATCTCCATTTAACAGATGGAGCTCAGAGCTATTGAGAAACTTGCCCAAGGTCACATGGCTGGTAAAGGAAATGAGATTTACCCCAGTTCAAATCCAGGTCTACCCTAACTTTGAGTCCACATTCTTAATCTTTAAATCACCAGACTAAATATATAATACACATTCACTGTAACTAAATTGGCAGACCTAAGGGTGTGGAAACTTTTAGAGACTGGCCCTTGTTATTCTTGCTTCCATTCCAAACAACCCAGACAAAGTGGTGGTCACTATTTGTACTCCTTGATCTTCAGGACTCAGTTCAAGTGATGCCTCCTGAGTAAAGCTTTCCCTGGCCTCACTGGTAGAGGTGACCATTCCTCTGTACTCTTGAGGGTTCATTATCTGCCGTGTTGAACAGTTTGTGATTACATGCTTGCCTTCCTAAATAGACTATAAGCAGCTTGAGGGCAAGGATTCCACTGTGTTCTTCTCAAAAACTCTATTACTGACACAATGCCTGGTGGCACAGCAGGTGCTTAATAGATATTTGTTACCTGGAATTGTCTGGAGATGGGTGGGCTGCTGTGGGGTGGAGTGGGAGAGGAAGTTGCTAGAGAAAGGTTTGGAATCTCCAGACATAATCAGTCTTTCTTTCTTTCTTTTTCCAGAGACTGCAATGAAATGCTTATAAGCATTTACTACAAACCAGAACCTGTTCTAAATTCTTCTCATGTATGCGATGCAGTTTTACCAGCAACCCTGTGAGGTAGATATACAGATGTTTTACAGATAAGGCAACTGAGGCTAAGAGGGGCTTATTAATTCGTCCAAGGTCAAACAGCATGTAAGTGTAGGCCAGGGTGCCAGAGCCCATATTCCTTACTACTTTGCTACACTTTCTTCCTACATATTCGCTTAAATTTCCCACCATCCCTAAGCTTATAACGTTGAGTCTTGTTCTCTAGGGAGATGGCCCCAACCAACCCCTACGATATGAAGTTATAGTGATGGTTATGGTTATGGTTATAAGGTGTAGTTGAAGATTTTAGGCTTGAGTCTTCCAACAACCTCCTCCTCATCTGCCTTGGTCCTTCAATGCAACCAGAAAGGAAAGGGCTTGGTGGAAGAGAATCAAGCAGGCTGGTCTATGATTACAGGCCTCCTGGCATGGTGGTGAACATTTTCTACAGCTTTTATTTTTCCCCTAACATTTCCCTAGTTTTAAGGCATTCCCTTCACACCATTTTGCAATTCTTAAGGAACCAATGGAGAATATATTCCAAGATAGAAGTTTTTTTTTTTTAAAGGAATAAAAACATAAACCAATAAAAAATCTGTCAACAGTGGTGTTTCTGGTGTTGGCAGCTTATACATCCACACAGACACTGGGGTTTTTTTCATGGACGTAGAGTAATTTAAGTGTAGACACCGCAGGCGATAAAACTGCACAAAGAAAACTCTGTCCATAATTCTGAGTTAATAACAATGGTCAGTGTTTGATGTTGATACAAATGAAGCCAAAAGAAGAAAAAGCCACATTCATGGGCTGTTTGAATGTCTGACCTCTAAATGATTGGCTCAAGGAACATAACACATCTTAGTTCTGGTGGGACAAGCAGACTTCTATCTTCCCAGAAACAAAATAAATCTTGCAAAAATTTAAAAATATATATTTGCCACACATATGCATTTAAATATATAATTTAATTATTGACTTCACATCTAATTAAAGAGTAAATGGGAACTCTGGCTTAGGGCTAAGAACACCATTGTGTTCTGCTCTTTGGAAAAACTGAGCTAACACTAAGGCAACTCAACCCCTCAAATACTGCGTGCTGCATTAACATTTCATAGACATCAAATTCCTCTCTAGTCTGTTTCCTTGTCTGTAAAATGAGGAAACTGGATAATACAATAAATATCACAATCTCCTTCCAATTCCTGACAGTGATGTTTTCTTTACCTAGCACCTGAATTCAGAATAGTCCTGGATTTAAATCTCAGCATGGCAAGTTACTTTAATTTCAGAGCTACAGGTATTTTTTTCCCCCCAAAAAAAAAAAAAAAAAAGTACATGATAGTTAAAAAAATACATTTACAAAATTTTAATAAAAAACATTCAGGGGTGCCTGGGTGGCACAATCAGTTAAGTGTCCAACTCTTGATATCGGTTCACGTCATGATCTCACAGTTTGTGAGTTTTGAGCCCCACATCAGGTTCTGTGCTAACAGTGTGGAGCCTGCTTGGGATTCTGTCTCTCCTTCTCTCTGCCCCACCCCAGCATGTGCTCTCTTTCTCTCTCTCCCTCAAAATGAATAAACTTAAAAACATTTTTTTAATAATGATGTTCAAACGTAAAGAAAAAATATGTACTTTGAACTTTTGTATGCTCACCAATTAGATTCAACAATTATTTTCCTTTTGCTATAGTTGTTTTACTCTGTTTTCTTTATTGAACCATATAAAGTTCAATACGGAAATCAGGACGCTTGATCCCTAAACACTTCTGCATGAATCTCAAAAACTTAAGAAGCTTTCCCAGATAACTAGAGTATCATGATCACATTTAGCAAAATTAATAAACAATTCCCTGACATAATATTCATGATACCCGATCCATGTTCAGATTTCTCCATTTGTCTCAAACTTTTATTTTATTCATTTCTTCAAACCAGCCTTTAATTAAAAGCAAGGCACTGAGCATGGAGGAGGGTACTTGTGAGGATGAGCACTGGGTGTTATATGGAAACCAACTTGACAATAAACTATTTGAAAAAAAAATAAAAGCAAGGCACTGAATTTGGTTGTTATATATGTCTCCAATGTCTTCTTTTAAAATAATTTGTTTGAAGTAGAACATATACATAGAAAAATACACACATCTAAATTTTATGGCTAGAAGTACTTTCACCTAGTTGAACAGATGCACAAAACCCCTACTCAGATACAGAAACAGATGATACACTCCAGAAACCCTTTAATGCTCTCTCCCATTTATAGCTCTCCAATGATAAAAACACTATCTTGACTTTTAATATCATAAATTAGTTTTGCTATTTTGAAGATTATATAGATGGAATCAGGTAATATATATACTTTCATGTCTGGCTTTTGTCACTCATTCTGTTTCTTAGAATTACCACGTTGTTACACATTGTAGTTGTTTTGTGTGTGTGTGTGTGTGTGTGTGTGTGTGTGTGTGTTGGTGCAACTTTTAATTTTCCATCAGTCTATTCCATTATATGAATACACCATAATCTATTTTTTCTCACGGTGGTGAGCAGCTGGCCTGTTTCCATGTAGGGCTATTATGAATAGTGCTCTTATGAACATTCTTGTGTGTATGTCTATAGTTAAGGTCTTACATTAGTACATTTGCCACAATTAATGACCCAATATTGATACATTATAATGAACTAAAGTCAATACTTTATATAGATGTCCTTAGTTTTTACCTGTATCTTTTTTCTGTTTTAGGATACCATCAAGGATGACACATTACAGTTAGTCATCATGTCTCCTTATGTTCCTTTTAGTTCTGACAGCTTCACTGACTTCTGTTTTTGATAACTTTGACAGTTTTGAGGACCGCTGAAATGTTTTTAAGAATGTCCCTCAATTGGAATTTTTCTGATGTTTTTCTCATTAGAATGTAGTTATGGGTTTTTGAGATGGAGATCACAGATATAAACTGCTATTTTCATTATACCATATCAAAGGCACGTACTATGAACATGACTTAACACTTTGGATATTGGCCTTGATCATCTGGCCAACCTGAGGTAGTAGGGTGTGTCATATTTCTCCAGTGTGAAGTTACTATGCTCTGCCCTCCCTTTTTCATACAGTACTCTTTTGAAGGAAGTCACTGTGCAAAGCCTCCATTTAATAAGTGGAAAGTTATGTTCCACCTCCTTAAGAGCAGAAAATCTATATAAATGACTTAGAATTCTTCTGAATGGGAGACTTCTCCTCTCCCCATTCATTTATTTATTCAATCATTTATTATGTCAATATGGACTCATGATGGATATTTTATACTTTGGTTATAAAGCAAACATTGATTTGCTTCCTTGTTGCTGAAATGGTTTCAGCTTTGGCAGTTAGGGACTCTTTTGGTTTGCTCCTGTTCTTTCAATATATCCCCTAATTGTGGGTTTTGTTTTGTTTTGTTTTTTTAAGCACTTCTTTCTGGTGCAACCTATCTCATGCTAAGTCCTAGAATCAACCCATATCTCCAAGAGTCTTAGCTCCCCTTCATTGGACAATGGTATTAGAAGCGAAGATCAGGCACTAGGTATATGTGAGCATATACCTAACATATAGGAATATGCTACTGTGGTGTCATTGCGTCCAGGCTCTCCTGCTAACAGAACAAGGAAATATCTGCTTGCATACAAGCCTATGTATATTTACCAGTCAATATATTTCTATGTATGTATCCATATATATTAAGTGAACATATCTTTATCAGGCTAAACATTTGTTCATACTGATATCTCCAACTCTAATCCATTGCCACAAAGATCATTATAGTTTTCTTCATTGCTTGTCTGTAACCACCCATTTCAGCAATGAGAAACCTGTCTCCACCATCCACCATCCATGGTTCAATTCCAATACACATGCACAGTGATTTCAGAGTTGTTAACTCATACTCCTGTGGGAAAGTTTGTCAACCAGAATACAGTTCTTATGGTATGGTTCCCTTGGCCTTTAGTCTCACAGACTCCACTCATTCTGAAATATACTTAGGTCAGTAACTTTCCCCCATCACTTTTAAGAAGTTGATTCATACATTCATCACAGTCTGTATTCCATGTTGGAATCTTCCAATTTTCTAAATGAATTTTAGAAATGTTCATACATTAAGGTTCACTCCATATGCTGTAAAATACTATGGGCTTTCATCCATCCAAATGTCATATATTCAGTATTTCAGTATCATACAGCATTACTTCGCCATCCTCAGCCTCTCCTTTCCCATGGTTTCACCTATTCAACCCTCCATCCCCTTTTCTTCCCTGCATTCCTAACCACTGAGCTGCTGGACTATAAGATATGACTATGTTTAGCTTTGTAAGAAACTGCTAAATTTTCTTCCACAGTGGCTATACTATTTTGCATTCCCACCAGCAATAAATAAGAGTCCCTATTACTCTACCTTCTCACCACCAATTAGTATTACCAGTTTTTAGTATTTTGGCCATTGTAATTAAGGGGGGGAGTAGTATTTCATTGTTGTTTAATGTGCATTACCCTAAAAATGTAGTACTGAGAATTTTACATATGCTTATTTGCCATCTACATATCATATTGGTACAGTACTTGTTTAAATCTTTTGCCCATTTCTTTCTCTTTGGAGGGGTAGGAGTGCTTTCTTACTGTTAAATTTTTGAAAGTTCTTTGTATATATTGTATGCAAGTCAGATATGCATTTTGTAAAAATTTTCTCCCAGTTTGTGACTGGTCTTTTCATTCTCCTAACAGTGCCCTTTGTGGAACATTAAGTTTTTAATTTTAATAAAGTTCAATTGATCAAGTTTTCTTCTTCTTGTATAGATCATGCTTTTGTTGTTATGTCAAGAAACATATCCCCAAACCCAATGTCATGTAATTTTTTCTCTTGTCTCTCCTAGAAGTTTAATAGTTTTACATTTTACACTCAGGTCTATGATCCACTTTGAATTGAATTCTGTGTAATATGTAAGGTTTGTGTCTAGGTTCAATTATCTACAAATGAACATCTAATCATCCTAGTACCATTTGCTGACAAGACTATTCTTTCTCCATTGAATTGTCTTTGCATCGCTGTCAAAAGTCAGTTGATTACATTTGAATGAGTTTATTTCTGGGTTTTTTTATTCTGTTCTGTTAATTCATATGTCTATTATTTCATCAACGGCATGCTGTCTTGATTACTGTAGCTTTATGTTAGGTCTTGAAATTGGATACTGTGATTCTTCCAAGTTCATTCTTCTTCTTCAGAATTGACAGAGTTTATTTTGAAATTAGTTCTTTTATTTCAAAATTGTTCCGAGTTCTTTACCCCTCCTTTCAAATCCTATTTTTCTCTAATCATCTAAATTATGAGTTTTTAAAATTCAAATTTATGTTGTAATTTTTAGTTTGTAAAACCTTAAATCTGGATAGCTAGTTTTGAACTATTCCATTAGTTTTCATCTGTTGTGTGGATACTACTTTCTTGCATATTTTCATTGTTTCTAGAAAGGTTATTATACTTCTTACTTTTTAATTTTTCTTATGAAAAAACACTTTGCATGAGCTTCAACTATAATCTTTTTGGTTGCTTATTTCTTAAATGAAAGAAATCCCTGTAGTTTTATGAGGAAGGAGTGGGAAGTGATAGCTTTTTTAGCTTCAAGAGTCTAGAGTTCATTCTTGTTTTGTTTTGTGTTTTTTTGCACAAACTAATGAAAAACAAGGCCTTGAATTTTTAAGCTCTAACTCCTCTGGTGATTTCTAACACTTTCATGAAGAAGTTCTCTTTTTCATTTCTACTATTGTTCCTCTTCTGATCAACTACTCTTAAGGAGTTTCTTATCAGTGCTAGGCCCTTCTTTGAAAAAGAGCCATGCTTTTGTTAGTTTAAAGAACTTACGGGGCCCAGAATACTCCAAGTACTATCAGTTATTATTGCATCATGGTTCCTTCGTACTTAACATAAACTGGATCTAATTCAACTCCCTTCTATTTTTGGCAGCTTTCTTCAGGTTGGCCACGGTATTTTCTAGTGACTACATATCAGTCATTTAAGTGATCTCCTGCTTCCAGAGTCATAAGAATTTCAGCCGGCTTCCCTCTGCTTCGTCCCACACGGATGGGATGACACAATGGTCTTGTAAACATCAGCTGTTTTTCCCTGCCTACTTTTATCAGGGGTGCAGGAGTTTACTAAGATACTTTGTAAACTAGTTTTATTGTAGATGTTGTGTGTGTCTTTGGCTCTACTATCCTAGTTGTNTCATGACCCAAGTGAAAGTCGGACGCTTAATTGACTAAGCCACCCAGGCGCCCCAAGAGAGGAATTTTTAAATATTAAACCAACCTTGTATTCCTTGAATAATCCAAGCTTCGTTGTAAAATATCCGTTTCATGCACCACTAAATTTACTTTGCTAATATTTTGTTAGGAAACCCATATAAATGTTAATGAAATATGTTGATTTATATTTTTTCTTGAAATGTTCTTGCTGAATTTTGCCATAAAAATTATACTGTTCAAAAGACAAATATCCATTCTTTGTATAGAATACATTTACATTAAGTTCATATTATTTATTCCTTAAAGCTTTGGTAGAATTCACTAGCGAAGCCATCTGAGTCTACATGGATTTGGGTGGGATATTTCAGTTAAAAGGTTTAATTTAATACAGGACTATATAGAGTTTCTATCCCTTCTTGCTTCAGTTTTCAATTTCACTTAATCTTTAAAATCACTGAACTAAAGTTGTTCGAAATCTATTCTTATTGGGGTGCCTGGGTGGCTCAGTTGATGGAGCATCCAGCTCTTGATTTCGGCTCAGGTCATGATCCCAGAGTTGTGGGATCTAGCCCTGTGCTGAGTCTCCCTCTCTGCCCCTTATCTGCTTATACTCTCTCTCTCTCTCAAAATAAATAAACTTAAAAAAGTCTACTCTTTTATCATTTCAATCTGTAAAATCCATATATATGTCCTTTTTATCCTTCATATTGGCAATTGGCAAGACAGCTTCTTTTTTGTATTCCTTTGTTCTATTTTGTTTTGAGAGAGAGAGAGAGAAAGCTGGAGGTAGGGGCAGAGGGGGAGAGAGACTCTGAAGCAGGCTCCACCCTCAGTCTGGAGCCCTGGGCTCCCACGACCCTGGGATCATGACCTGAGCTGAACTCAAGAGTTGGATGCTTAACAACTGAGCCACCCAGGAACCCCTCTTTTTTGTTTTATGATAAGTCCTACTAGTTTTTATACTTTTATTGTTCTAAGAACAAACGTTTGGCTTTTCAGAGTTAAAATTATCTATAAATATATATATTTCATATACTTCTTCTTTTACTGAGTTCCTTTCTTCTACTTTTTTGTTCTTTCTCTAGCTTCTTGAGTTCTTATATAATTCAATCATATAATTGAATAATATAGCTTAAAGGCTATACATTTTCTTCTGAGCATGGCTTTGGCTGCAATCCATACAGTGTGATATATAGTGTTTATTAACATTCAGAAAATATATCTTTCAATTTCCACTGTGATATGTTCTTTGAGATGTTTAGAAGTATAATACTCAATTTCCAAATATATTGAAATTTTCTAATTATTTTCTTATTGACTTCTTAAATATTTCTGCGGCTGTAGTCAGAGAAAATACTCCATATGATTTCAACCCTTTGATATTTGTTGAGACCTGATTGTAGGCCAGTGCTTGATAAAAGTTTCGTATGCACCAGAAAAAATATGTATTCTACATTTTCTGGTTGCTGTGTTCTCTACATATGATTAGGGTCAGATTTGCCAACTTTGTCATATTATTCCATGTTGTTAGGAATAATACTTTATATTGTTACTAATATTATAATATAATATTATTAGTAACAACATTTTATCTGCTTATACCACTAATTACAAGAACAGTATCTTAACTATGAATATAAACGTATCTATCCTTTTAATTATGTCAATATTTGCATAGCGTATTTTCAGGTTATGTTTTTAGACACATGCAAATATAGATTCTATCTTTCTGGCATATTTACTCCTTTATCATTATGAAATAGCCCTCTTTATCTCCATTAATGTCATTTTTTTTTTAAGTCTATTTTATGTAGTATTAACAGAGCCACACCAACCTTCTTTTGGTTCATATTTTCATGGTATCTTTTCCATCCTTTTACTCTCAATTTGTCTCTATCTTCATGGTTAATGCTTGTCTTTGCAAAAAGCATATAATTATCGTTTGTTTTTTTAATCCACTCTGCCTTTCAAATGGAGGATTATCTTGTTTACATACAAAATAATTATGATATTTTGTGTTTAAGATCATCATACTACTTGTTTTCTCTTTGTTGTATTTGTCCTATGTTCCTTTTTCTTTCCTTTTATCCCTGATTTGAATTAATCATATTTCTCTTTGTTTTATTCTATGTCCTTTCTCCCTCTATTAGGTTATTATATTTTTTAAACTATTCTTTTTAGAGGCTATCCTTCAGATTGCAGCATGCATCCTTGATTTAATAAGACAATAAACATTAGTGCTATTATCACTTCCTGGATAATTCAAAGATCTTAGAACTCTTATACTCTATTGACCCTCCCAATTTTTTGCTACTGTTTATATCTTAAGCTTCTTTTAATCTGCAATTGCCAACTCCCATCTCTTTTATGACATTGATTTTTGAAGAGGCCAAGGCAGTTTTCTTGTAGAATGCCCCATCTACAGGATTTGTTGATGCCTCTTGGTTTCATTTAACTCAGTCCTCCACCCTGTCCTCTTTTGGGAAACCGAAAGTGAGATGTAGCTAAATTAGATGTAGGGGAGACATATTCAGCAATAAATCTTTAAAAGGCAATGCTCTGAATTTTATATTGTCATCTCAGGGACATGGTTATTCTAACCTAATAATATTGTATGGATTAAATTAGATGGCATTTGTCAAGTATCTGTGATGCTATCTGACGCACAGTAAATAAAGGGCAGAGTTTCTCACCCTCAGCACTGTTAATGTTTTAGAGCAGGTAATTTTCTGCTGTGGGAACTGTCCTGTGCATTGTAGGATGTTGAGCAGCATTCCTGACCTCTATCCATTTTATACCAGCAGCACCTNGGGATGGCTCCCAGTTCAGAACCACTGATAAAGAACAAAATCCCAAGTATTTGATAAGTATTCCACAAGCACTAACCATCATGCCTTGTGCAAAGCTTTGAGTTTAAGACCTAATGAAACAAGATTTCTGACAGAACTTCAACATACTCATCGTTTTGGGGAGGGACAATCAAGCAAAAAGAGAATTAACATATGGTATGATAAGTGTTGTGGTAAGGACAACCACTGATGTATGAGAGGAGAGGCACCTCACTTAGTCTGCAGCAGAGGCCTTTCATGGAAGAATGAAGAACTCGGATTTTAGACCTGAGGGACAGAATTCTCTACCCTTCCCCATTAAGGCTCAAGAGATAGAACCAATAAAGACCATTCATAATGAAAATCAATACTTCAGAAATGAATTATCAAAACCCATAAAATTTCCAGGCTGTATTTCAGAGTATGATCAATAAAGATGAAACTACTACCAAATATAGAGACATAGGTAAGGGAAGTCAGGAGTGGGAGCTACAGATGGCATAATCAGCCATCTACTTCTTCAGTTGTTAATGACAAATATGTTATATTTTCCCATTCTGCTTGAGAACAGACTGTAAAACCAACACCAGATTAACACATCAGGATAATGTCACATACACTCTCCCTTGTTGACGTTGGGAGGCCCTAAGGGGGCCCATCCAACGTGCATACTGAGCCAGCCACCTCTACTTCTATTCTTCTTCTTGCCCAACCACTTCTTTAGATCACTTGCACTACAAGTCAGAGACTGGTTAGCTGTGCACTAACCCTGTTCCTTCTATTTCCTGGGCATATAGCTTCATTACCTTTCCTAGTCTTTCTTGCAGATTACTGTGGCCATGTGAACAATTTTTAATCCAAGGTATATAATGGTGGAAGTGATATATACTCTTTCCAGGTCTGGTCCATGAAAACCTCCCATGTGCAATCCTTCATGTTGTTTTCCAGTGGCTTGATTCAGACACAAATCGGTACCTTGGAAGCCAAGGTTTAATGACAGCAGAGCCAAGGAGCAAAAGGAGCCTGTGTCCCCGAGTCTCCCCTTGAAGGAGAGCGCCCCAGCAACCAAGAACACCCTAACTGGGTTTGATATGAATAAGAAGTAAACTTCCACTGTGCTAAGCTCTGAGATTTGAGGGTTTATCTAGTAGAGCAGCTAGCTTCAGCTTCCTAATACACCAAAGTAGAGAAACATCCAGATTTACCCTGCAATTGTAATCCCCTCAGTCCCCCAGACATGCACAGTATTTCAGCTGTGTTCACCATGCCAAAGAAAAGCGCCTTTTGCCAGCATATTTCACTGATATTCCCTGGAGTTAAGTGCATATGTGAGAGGCTATTTGCAGGGCCATTGCTAAAGATCACACTTCATCTAATGTCCGAGCACAGAAGTATGAAAGGGCATAGGGCTTTGATGTTAGACAGATGTAGCTTTGAATTTTGGCTGCCCCCCCACCCCCACCTTGACAATTCTTTGGCTTCATCTCCCTGAACCCTTGTTTCTTCATCTGCAAAATGAGGGTAATAACACCTCACAAGAATTTTGTAGGGATAAAATAACAGACATCACATAACATTAGCATAGTTCCCACATGTCTAAGGTACTCAATTAGTTCCCTCCCAAAAGTCATGAAATGAATAAATTACGAGCTTGTTTACCCTTCTTATTAGAAGACTAATCAAGAGGTAGCCTTTTCACAAAGGACTATACAGGGTGCCTGGGGTAGCTCAGTCGGTTCAGTGTCAGACTCCAATTTTGGCTCAGGTCATGATCTCATGGTTCATGAGTTTGGGCCCCAAGCTGGGCTCTGTGCTGGCAATCCAGAGCCTCCTTAGGATTCTCTCTCTCCTTCTCTCTCTGTCCCTCACTCACTCATGCTCCCCACTCCCTTCTGTCTCTCTCTCTCTCAAAATAAACATTTAAAAAAACACAAAGGACTATATATTTACTCTTCCATAGAAATGTTTAATACCTCATACAAAAGAACCAGGTTCAACAAATACTTTTATTTTTCCATTCGTCTAAATAAGGAAAAGGATTTAAATTTTAAGAAACTTAAAAATATAAATGTAAGCAGAGGCAGCATTCATTACTTTTAGAACTCTTTTCCTTTATAAGAAATAAATGTCACATTTTTAAACCAACAACAGACCATATGCTGACCTTTGACCCAGAAGGAGAGCAATAAATGAAACAGTTCACATGAAAGAGGGGCAGTACAGGGTGTTGCTGGAAAATACCTGTGTTGCCCCAGATGCAATGACTCCAAGGGAAAAGATGGCAGATCACAAAGCTAACATGGTGGTGGCAGGCCCTCTACCTCATCCAAGCCCATCTCTGTAGATGAGATTTGGCAACAGGTAAACTGAGCACGATCCTCCTAAGGAGGCTGATGGAGAAGCAAGCTACTGCAGCCCTGTTCCCCAACTACAGGAGAAAGAGGCTGAAGTGTCAGGCCAACCAGGATGTAGAGGGAAATGTGGAAGACAGCCGCCCACTAGCATGACTAAGTACTCTTGGGGACAATCCCCACTTAGAGCGCAGGAAGTAAATCTCCAGATGTTTCGAGCTGCCAGATGTGATTAACTGAGGAAAGGTGAAGCTGCCCACTTAACCATCTGAGCAGCAACCCCATCAAAGTGACCCGAGAGTTTTCTGCAAAACCATTAATCAACAAAACAAATGGAGGCTCCATCCATCTCCATCCCCACCCCTCTTCATCTCTCCCTCTGATAGTCAGAACAGCAGCCTATTTTTAAACCCTGGCACCACGTTCTCTCCTGGAAACATGTGGGCCTCCTGACACAGACTGCAGCTCAGAGCAGATACAAGCACACCAGAGGTACAGCCCACTCTCCTACCCTTCCTCTCCTGTGAGGGGCAGAGGGGGTTTGGGGAGGAGAGGGCCTGAGGAGGGAGCCTGCTACCCATGCAGGGGAATAGCGTGTATCTGACACTGGCTTCCCTGGCAGGGATTATCAGCTTCTGGTTTCCTTCCTCTGCAAAAGGGAAGGCTGAGGATTGGGCAAGAAGCAGGCCCATGTACAGATACCAACAGCTGAAGCCTTGGAAGAAGAAAAACAAACCCCAGATGCCAAATCTAGCATCTTTTAAAGAAAAAGAGTTTAAAAAAATAAAATAAAGCAAAAGAGTTTAAAAGGATCACCGTGTCTCTTTAACATGCATCTAATGTGCTTTAAATAAAATAGCAAACATTTTATTAAANCAAAAAAAAAAAAAAAAAAAAAAAGACTTCTCAAGAAAGGAGGTTGTACTGTACTTACAATCGCTCCAGCTGCTTCAGATCCTGGAAGGCGCCTCTCTCAATGACGCTGACCTGGTTGTCTTCCAGATGCCTAGAACCACAAAGACAGCAGCGGTCAAGGACAAGCAGCCTAAGGGGTCTCCATGCTAGGCATCAGGCCCAGGAAGCATGGTCACTCAGCGCCTCCCATGACCCTCTGCCCTGCCCCCCCACCCTCAGCTGGGATCAGTCTGGTGGGACAAGATAATTCACATGCCAGCTTGGTGTCACGGTAACCAGGGTTTCACCGCCTGCACACTTCTACCTGACAGATTGGTTTCCATGCCTCTATTTTAAGAATGTTCTCAGCAAATGTCCCCCCAAGCACTGCAGGATGTTGCACAGAAAAGAAAGAGGTAAAAGCTGCTTCTTATAAAAACCGCACGTATATTCAGCATCTCTTCCCTTGGAGCTCCCTCCTCTAAGGATTCAAAAATACTTCATTAAAAGGGCCTTCTCAGTGCACTGTCTCTGGGTCACCTAGCAGGAAGGGTGAACCTATTGTTGGTCAACTGCCTGTGCCAGGAACTCTCTTTGCCCAGGGCCCGGATGTTCCCAAAGTGAGAGTGATGGTCATAAAAGCTTGTCCAGCCACGACTCTGCTGACCTTCAAAGTCCTCCACTAATTAAGTGAGGTTGATTCCTGCACGTGGCATATCCTAAGAATTGGGTATACAATGAAACATTTGTTTTTGTAATTTAAAAAAAAAAATGGGAGGTTAAAATGGATTAGCTGGAGAGTAGGGAAGGGAGGCAAAGAGGGTGCACAGCTTCCATCCAGGGCCAACCCTGGATGGCTGACTGAGACTTAGGGGGATGCATCTGTGATTGGAGGATGTTTCTTTGGAAGGCGGAGTCTAGGGTTCCTCTGGATTAGGCAGGAGGAGAGGTGCCCTAAAATACCTGAAGGAAAAACAGAAGGATGGAAGGTAACTTCAGGGGAGGTTTGGCCTTCATTTCAAAATGATTGCATCCATGCTAGCCCACCTCCTCTGAGGCATTTTATAACTAACCTTGTACTTCTGAGGCTTAACACCTGGGTCCTTGCATTTATTTTCAAGTCCATCTTCTCCACTATGTGTAAGGACTAAGAAGGTGAGAACTTCTGCTTATTATCATACTCCTAGCACTAACATTGCCTAGCACAGCAGCCACCTAATAAAGGCTTCTGAATAATGAAAAACTAAAGAGGACTTTGGGGCACATAACATATTGATTTTATATCAAGGAAAAGGCTAGTCTTGGACGAATGAAATGTCTGACCCAGACTATCAGAGTGACAAGGGTATTTTGTTTGGGTTCAATGAAATTTGACATTTTTGTGAGGTTTTTTACAAACAATTAAAGCACACACACACACACACACATCACAAAAGAAATCCTTTTTGAAAAATCAGCTCCTGCATTTCTAAATACCAACAATTGGTGGGAACTGAGTATGGGGTCAAGGCAAGGCACATAGGCTCCTCAGTATGCCACTGTCCTCACCCACTCTAGTCTATACATTCATGTTACCCTGGACCCTGGAGGCTGGCCCTCCTTACTTAACAGATATGGACACCACAGAGCAGGGAGGCTAAGAGACTCTCCCAAGGAAAAATTATTTGTATATTGGGTAGACTCCCTAACTCCCAGTCTGGTGTGCTTGCCAAATCTGGTGTTTCCTGATTTCTTATCAGCTGATGGTGTGACACTGAGCTATCTAGTCAACCTCTCAGTGACTCTGTTTCCTCATTTGTAAAATTTAAATAAATTAATTAATTAATTAATTTAAAAAACATCGCTTAAGTCCTTGTGGGAATAAAAATGGAGCAAAGTGTGTAAATTATCTAGTCCAGGATCTGGAGTACAATTAGAGACTTAATAAATGTTCTTTTCCTTCCCATCTCTCCTTCTCCATTCTGCCATATGGCAAGGAGTGCCTTGGAATGCTAACAGACTCATGCTAGCACATCTTGCTAACCAGGGAGCCAGTTCAGTATAGTGGCTGGGGGTTTGTTTAGCTGGGTTTTTACTATCAATCAATCCATCACAGAGCCTGTTGTGATTACTTCCCAATTATTACAAGGAGCAACATGAGGGGACTGAGTGTCATATTCTCACTGGGTTTCTTGAAGGAGTTTAACTCCAACCTCCTATGATGGTCTTTTAGTTCTGTATTAATTAATTTAACACTACTAGCTTCTTTCAGAAAGGGGCGTAGAAAAATATGCAAATATATCTTTGTTAGATATCTGCCCGTTCTCCACTTTGTTCAGGCCCTGGGAGGCTCATTTTTATCATTGCAAGAAGCTTCTTTGACTTTGGCTTCCAGTTGGGTTTAGCCAATGGAAGTCACCAGATGAGAGGGCAGGACAAAAGTGAGACTGAGGAATTTATTCCCACTTCCTTCCCTGCCAAGTCACTTCAGGTTGATTGTGTCCCTCTACCTAAGATCACCTGAGGTAGCCTCGACCCTTGTGGGCTTAGAGAACTACTTTCTCCACTGCTCCTCAAGGCCCAGAGGGCTGCTGCGGCTCCTTGTTGTCACTATCCCCAGGAAACTGCACCATGTCTTCTTGGTTTCTCTTAACGTTGCCCATACTTCTGTAAATAATTCTTTATTTAGCTCTCATTATTTGTCCTGAGTAAATGCCATCTCTTTCCTGCTGGAATCCTGACTGGTAGGGTAGCTAGGGTCCCTTTCTAAATCTCATTCCTAGATCTATCAGAGTTCACGCTAGTACCTGACTTTTAAAGGCTCAATGAATAATCAACATTTGATGAATCAATGAATCAATGAATCAATGAATGAAGAAGTTGTGAACCTTCCATGAAGAATTCTAGGCTGAGATGCAGTTCAGGGGCTTGTGCTAATGCCATTGATATCACTCTCATTTTACTGACCAGATGTAGGAGGTCAGGGATCCAGGAAAGGCTAGAAGACCAGAGAGCCGTTCATGGCTTGAGTCTGTTCTGAGTTAGAGACACACAGACTGTGTTCATTTTCAGCTCTCTTGGCACTGTTGTTTTTTTAGTTTTAACACTGGATCAGAATCGGAAATCATCCCTTGTGATGATGGCTGGGTGGATTTTAACTCTTTTATTAACCCCATTTGGGATAAAGCTGGTTCCCACATTGTGGGCATAGCAGAGCTCTTGCAACAGACTACTAAGAAAGGGAATATAATTGATACCACCAGAAGAGATCCTTCCTTACTCCCACCCTGTGAGAGTAAGGATTGTTATGGGCAATTCTTGTATCTTCTCTTGATTGTACTTTACTTAGGGAAAATTGCCTTTGGATGAGACTAAAGTTCCCCAATCTCCATTTTATCTGCTTTTGCCCATTTGCCTGCACTGTATTAACAATTCTGCATGGAAATAGGTGGCAAGCTCAAATTATTCAAGACTATTGAGTCTTTTCTGGCTTCACTATAAATTGTAAATAAGAAACAGATATAGGGAATTTGCCAAGGTGTGATGAAAGCTTTTCAAAAAAGATAGTTGTCTAGGTTACTCAGCTAAAAAGAATAGATTGAAGGAAAATATAGTTTAAATGTCAGGTATTTTACTGGTGATAGGAAGCATTTCAGCCATCCCACCTAGCAGATTCTTTCACAGTAATAAAGGGCCACTTGAATGGGATTGTCTTTGAGTTGATAAGGAAGATAATGAAACACAGTATATTAACAGAGTCTTTAAAGTGGAGGAAGGGGAATGTTTTGGCATTGCTTATCAAAATAAAGAAGAACATACCAATTAAACAAAAGATAAGCTGGAGTCAAAGAAATGTTGTAGACCCTCCAGAGGATATTAATACAATCTTTTGTGATTATTTTAAACCTTTTATTTGCAGAGAGCAGATATGGAAATTGTAATTTTTATTAGTCTTCTGATGTAATGGTAAGAAAATCAAAGGGTTTTCTTTGCTAACTTGGTTAGAAAATGAAGCATTAGGCAAAATTTCTGACTTGTATAAAAGGAAATCTCTCACAGATGCAGGGGGCGGAAATGGAAACAGAGAAGTTAACTGTTTGTTCTTTAAGCTGTCAAATGACCTGAATCAGGAGTTTACTGCCTCTATTTCTTCAATAAAATTGCCCTAAAACTAAGCCACAGAATCGCTCAACCTGTCCCAGTCTCAGTTCTGACCCACATACATCTTGTGAGAGCTGCCAGTCATTTCACTGACATGTGACTGCCCAGAACAAAAGGAAGACTGAGCAGAGGGTGGAGTCTCCCCCTTCCCTCCCCACCCCCCAACACTCCTCCCCCAGGATGTCATGTGAGTGGAGCGAGAACATGTCACAGACTAGAGAACACAGCAAGGGGAAAGTATCTGCTACCCGGAAGACCAACATTCAAATCTTAGTGCCCCCACATGCTGGTGTTCAGAGAAACTCAAATAAGCCACTTACTCGTACACTAAGGCTGCATTTAGAAAACAGGTAGGCTGTTCCTTCTCGGTTTTCTAAAATTTCTATAATGTAAATGGACAGCAGCTCTGCATAGAGGTCAGAAAGTACATGTTCTGCGTTCTGATTTCTCTTACACCTGGTGACCTGCCATGTGAAGGTGGGACAACTTAATCAACTTTCCCCATATTTTCTCTGGGCAGAGAGGGGTTAATAACCACATAATACAAGGGTTGGTCTGTGAAAGGTACCATATATACATTGGTTATCATCACCATCATTACTACTATATACTTCTCTTGGTTTATCTATACAATGGAATACTACATGGCAATGAGAAAGAAAGAAATCTGGCCATGTGTAGCAACATGGACGGACCTTGAGGGTGTTATGCTGAGCGAAATAAGTCAGGCAGAGAAGGACAGATACCATATGTTTGCACGTATAGGAGGATTAGGAGGAACTTAATGGAGAACCATGGGGGAGAAGAAGGGGAAAAATAATGGGGGAGAGGGAGGGAAGCAAACCATGAGAGTATCTTGAATGCTGAGAACAGACTGAGGACTGATGGGGGTAGGGAGGAGGGGAAGGGGGGTGATGGGCATGGAAGAGGGCACTTGTGGGGATGAGCACTGAGTGTTATATGGAAACCAATGTGAAAATAAACTATTAAAAAGAAAAAAAAAGAGGCTGATCTTGCGACAGAAAAAAAAGTTTAAATGTTTATTTTTTTGAGAGAGAGATAGAGGCAGTGTAAGTGGGGGAGGGGCAGAGAGAGAGGGAGACACAGAATCTGAAGCAGGCTCCATACTTCGAGCTGTCAGCACAGAGCCCGACATGGGGCTTGAACTCACAACTACAAGATCATTACCTGAGTGGAAGTCGGACACTCAACCGGCTGAGCCACCCAGGTGCCCCACTACTATCTACTTATCAATCAGGAAAACAATGTAGCACAAATAATATTCCACAGGTTTCAGCAAGAATAAATAGACTACATGAAAATGTTAAAACCACAAAGTACTAAATGAGCAATTACAAGACTTAGAAGAACTTCTATTTGTTATGGGTTGAATTACATAGCCCCTAAATTCATATGTGATGTCCTAACCTCCACGCTTTCATAATGTGACCTTATTTGGAGATAAGGTCCTTACTGAGGTAATTCAGTTAAAATGGGGTCATTAGGGTGGGTCTTAAACTGACTGGTTTCCTTATAAAAACAGAAAATGTGAACCAGAGACATGGGTAGAAGGAAGACAATGTGTGAGACTCAGGGAGAAAACAATTATCTAGAAACTGGGGATTCCCAAGGCCACCAGAAGTTAGAAGAGGGGCCTGGATCAGTTCTCCCCCTGCCTCTGAGCCTTCAAATGGCTCCAAGCCCACTGACACCTTGGTTTTGGATTTCTGGCCTCAGAAACTGTGAGATGATAATCTTTGTTGTTTAAGCCACCCAGTGTGTGGTATTTTGTTACAGCAGCCTTAGCAAACTAGTATACTAGTCATTCCTCATCTTACAGATGAGAAAACTGAGGGCCAAAGAGGTGCAGTGATTCACCTAAGATCACATGGGCAGTCAATTCTGATGTAGGACCAGAACCTGATACTTCCTGTCTCTACAACAAAATTCATTGTATTATAAAGGACTGTTGATAAAAAGGAGGTGGCTTCAGATACCAAGACTTTAGTTGCTGCTTCTGGTAGACATTTGCCATACATGATTCCATAACACACCAAACACTAAGGCAGTGGCCAGACTGCCCAAATGGTGCTCCAGGTCTTAGAGTCACACTTACGGGTCGAAATCAACCTCTGAATAAAGTAGAACAGAGGCTCTACATCCTTCTCTCCGGTACCTCTAAATGTCTGAGACTTGCCAATGGACAAGCGTTGAGGCACATTCTTATCACTGACACACTCAGGGTCGGGTTAAAGTGTTCAATATTTAGTAAGGAAACTTGATATTCCTTTTTCCCCTGTTGTACCAATACCCATCCCAAATTTCACTACCTGTCTATACAGCTGTGGGTGTATAGCAAGGGCTCTGACCCTGTCTGACTCTCCCCCTCCCTCCTCTCCTTAAGCAACAACATAAATAACTTTTGTTCGGATTGCTCTTCTAATGCACAGGCTGGAGAAGAAATTATAATCTCTATGCAAGAGTAGCATGGTCAGTCAACCTGACATTGCTGTCGTCCTAGAAGCTGGACCTGCTGATTTATTCGTGAATAGCCCTCTGTTCTCCCTGTCACTGGAAATGACTTTTTCCGTTGGTCTAGCCCAGCCAGCAGCATGGAGACAGAGAATGAGATACCTGTGAAAAACTGGGTAAGCTAATGAAGTGCTTTCTGCTGCAGGATGGTAAAGTCCTGTCACCTAGTGCATAAGGGTGTGATGTCAGGGAAGCAGAACATTTTCACAAGGCCAAAGAGTTGAAAATGAAAATGTGCTGGAAAGCCATGTGTTACTTACAAGACCCGGAGGTTCTTGAGTCCAGCGAAGTCCATCTTGGTAATCCTGGAGATATTATTTCTGTCCAGGTCACTGCAATGGAGAGCAAATTTAGGTCAGATTTTTGCAGATTACACTTATGGTCTATTCAACTCAGGCGGTCTTGAAGGAACGTTTCTTGTCAAGGAGAAGGTAATTCCAATGATTAATGTCATCCCCTGAACATGCACAACCAACCGTAAGGATACTGTATGGAATAAGCTATCCATTATATATGTACTAGAGCCCTGCTATATTTAGCTGCCTGGCTTCTGTTGCCCCTTCTTTGGGTAACAACTTTTTCTTTGGAAGTCCCCTCCTCCAACTCTCAGATCATGTCATGTAAGTGAGGTTGACCCCTCTTCCCAGCTCCAGGCTAGGCTTATAAGCATCTTCACTCCCTCTGACCACAGGAATTGTTTCAGGAATGTGCACATGACTCAAATTTCCAATAACTCTCTCCTCACTAGGTTTCCAAGCTGTTCAGCACTGCCAGCAGCCATCTTGCCATCCTGAAGAGAGAGTTTTCCAGAGTCAAGAGATAAAGAGAGACTGATTCCTGGTGCTATCCTATGAGTATCTGGACCTACCCATGCTGAAGCCAAATACTTCTGTATTTCAAAATTACATGAGACAGTCTATCCCGTCTCCCTATTATCTTAAAACAGGTTTAGTTAAATTTTCTATGACTTGAAACCAAAAGAATCTTGACTGACTTTGGTACCTACCTACGTACATACCTATTTATTTATTTATTTATTTATTTATTTATTTATTTCCCAGCTAGTTTGTAACATCCCTGAAGACAAAGATAATATCTCATTTAACTCCATAGACCAATATAGAGATTTGTACCTGGTACAGAGTGGAGGTAACTTTGCTAATCTCGTGCATTAGGTAAACACAGCTACATGGATTGCTCCTGCAAAAAATGGTCCCAAAGTGAAGGATTTGCCATGGAAGAATTGAAAGCATCATGGTGGTATTTGTGTTGGGGAGAAGGGGCACCGTGGGTATTAGAAAACCAGGGTTAGAGAAAACCAAAGTCAAGAATTAACCTATGAACAACTATATACATATTCTTTTTTTTTTTTTTAATTTATTTCTAGGAGAGAGAGAGAGAGACAGCGTGAGCAGGGGAGGGTCAGAGAGAGAGGGAGACACAGACTCTGAAAAAGGCTCCAGGCTCTGAGCTGGCATTCAGCACAGAGCCTGACACGGGGCTCGAACCCACAAACCGCGAGATCATGACCTAAGCGAACGTCGGACGCTTAACCGACTAAGCCACCCAGGTGCCCCACAACTATATACATATTCTATGTTCAGTAAAATTATCTACAAAGACTAGATGTGAAAATAAATAAATGAATGAGTGAATGAATGAATGATAAGACCATAAATGATATGTTAAAATTCTTAATAATGCATGCTGAGTGATTAATCCCTATCTACCATGTCTTCTTGAGAAACTTTTCAGATTTTGGCCACACTGAAGTTTCAACAAGGTATTTGTTTTTTGGGGTGTTTTTTTTTTTTAAGATTTTTTTAAAAAAAATAATTTACTTATTTTTGAGAAAGAGAGACCAAGACAGAACATGAACAGGGGAGGGCAGGAGAGAGGAAGACACAGAATCCAAAGCAGGCTCTAGGCTCTGAGGTGTCAGCACAGAGCCTGACACAGGGTTCAAACTCACGATTGTGAGATCATGACCTGAGCCAAAGTCAGACACCTGACCGACTGAACCACCCAGACACCACTTAACAAGGTATTTATAAACTGGCTTTGCTCGTCTCCTGAACATTCAGGAACTAAGAGGCCATTTTCCCCATGACAGATCCCCACCCACACACTCACAACTTCTTTAGTTTACCTAGCCAGGTCCTACAGTTGCTGTCCTTCAGTCATGCCTCAGAGGGACTTGGGAGCTCTACAGCTGCATAAAAGGAATGGAGAAACAATCTTCAGATTCTAGCACTTGGTATGAGGAGGAATTATCCTCCTGATATTGAAAATATCAAAATAAAAATCAAGTGAGTCCTTGGGTAACCTCACCTGGGAACCACTTCCCCTCCTCATCCAGTTTTCCACTACCTAAAATAGCAACCAAGTTGTTTCTTAACCAGCCTGTGCTAGAGAGAGGCAGTATATAGACTTTTCAGATTAGGTAGAGTGCTGGTAAAAGGAAGAGCAAGAATGAAGAAAGTTGTTTGTGTGAGGGTTAGACAGGAGCACACAGACAGGAATCTCATGCTTATCCTCACTCTGAATATTCTTCTCACCTCTGGTCTCAGTTGGGACTTATGTTTGGGGACACTGAAAATTGCAGATATGACAATGCAACTCAGGGTTTAATTACCAGGGCACAGCATGGTATCTTAGCAGCTTGTGCTGGTGGCTGTGGTGCCAATATTTTCAATTAATATTTACTATGTGAAGGGGCACATCGTGTGCTGCTGAAAAAATTGAGGAGGGGCGGGATGGGTCATAGGGTTGCCCCAGGCACATGGGCCATGTTTGGGAGGTGGGGCTTCAGAAACATGCAGCCCTGAGTTTGGATCCCTGCTCTGCAACCTACTGAGTGACCTATGGGCAGTTCACTTCATCTCTGAGGCTCAGCTATTCCACCCACAGAATGTGGATGTGATCACCTCAACCTCCAGGGCTTTTAGGAAGGTCAAATGAGATGATGCACTGCTTATCCCAGTGCTTATCTGGCACTTGTTAAACACTCAATCATGGCAGCTATTGCTACTGTAATTAGTTGAATTCCATCCCTCTTGCCTGCACTCCCCCTACCCCCCCCACACTTCCATTCTGAAATTTCAGTGCAACAAGAGCTGCTGTCTGCACCACCCCAAACTCTGTGCCTACAGATGAATCCTGGGATCTCCAAGAAACTATCTTCCTACAGATGAAAGAGGGGTGCACTTTGTGACTAATAAGTAGTAAGATAGCACAACAAGCAGGCCCCTCATGCTGCCTTTCTCTTGCATTTCTGACACCTATTTCCATGATATCTTTCCCTGTCCCACCAAACACACTGCCTGACTTCCAGGGAGGTCAGGGAGCATGTTCATGGGCTTTGAGGTGACACAGGTCAGGGTTCAAATCTCTTCTCCATCCCTCCACACCCAGCTGTGTGTTTCAGTATTTTACTTAACATCTTTGAGCCTCCATGCTCTATGTCAGCCCCTCCTACCTGCGCCCTTGAAATGGCGAGAAGCACAAAATTTAGATTGCAAGCATGCTTGGCTGAAAATGGGAATTCACTAAATAGACACTGAGAAGAAGCTGCAGTATCTCATGTGCCCATTGCTCCCCCAGCCCCCTTGCCCTAGTCCAGGCTGCTCTGGAATTTTAGCTAGGTTTCTTAGCCTTCAGCTTTGGCCTTTGAGGAAATTAGTACTTCTTAGCCTAGCATGAGTTCCAAACCAGCTGCAAGCATGCTCACTAGATGGGAAGCCACTACAGTTCTAGATGAGGGGTAGGGAAGTGGGATGGCAGGAAAACATGTCTGCAAGTTGTTTCTTTGACAAACCTGCCATGGAAAGGTAGAGTCTGTGACCCTCTCCCTTGAACTTAAGCAGGCCTCATGACTGCTTAGACAAGCCTGGGGCAGAAATGATGTAGAATTTCTGAGGCTGGATTAAAAGATGTAGGAAGTGACTCCCTGGCTCTCTTTCAGAGCACTTGCACAAGAGCCCTCAGCTGCCAGGTTGGAAGACCAGAAGGCCTACAGTCCCCAGTGGTTAAGGCCATGTGAGAAGACCAGAGAGAGACAGAGAGGTGCTGAAGGAGCCTTGCTGGTTTCACCCTGGCTGTTTGATTCTTTCCAGCCTGGAGGTCAGGCACGTAAGTGCAAACACCTTTCAGATTTCAGCTCCAGCCACCATCTGGCTAGGACTTATGAGAAACCCTGAGCCAGATCACCTAGCTGAACTACTCTTGAATTCCTGCCCACAGACACTATGAGGGAGAATACTAAAACAAGTCCTGTGTCTTAAGCCATTAAGTTCTGAAATGAGTCATTTGGCACAATAGAGAGATGGAAGAAAAAGGAAGAGAAAGACATTTTCTGAATATTTAATTTACCACTAACAATGGAACTCCCTTCACATGACTCTCAATAGCATGTCCTTTCTGCCCCTGACTGCCACCCTTGAGATCCTCAGCGCTGTCATTATGGTCAAAGATGGTTCACAACAGGCCAAAGTTACCCTGTTGTCCTAGGAATAAAGTGAGAATTGGCCCTTCTCTCTGGTTCTCAGGAGTAAAGACTGCATAATTAAAGTTGTCCATCCCTCCAAGTGGGCCTTAGGATACCATGAGAATCACCCTGGTGTATTATTAGTAATCACAATTCATTGAGCATTGTGGCAGAGACTGGCAAGCTGTCCACCAAACCATTTTCCCTCTGTCTGGTACACACAGATAGTATACTTTTCTCAGCTTCCCTGGCTGGTAGGTGCAACCATGTGACTGAGTTCTCACTATTACATGTGCAGAGGCACTATATGTTGCCTTTGGGCCTGACCTATAACACTTCCTGCCCAATCCTCCATGCTCCTTATCCTCCCACATCTTGAGCTGAATTCAGTAAAGCCAGTGGAGAACTCCAAGAATGCAGACAGAAAGAGCCTGAGTGCCTGAATGACTACATGGAATAGAGACTCTCCCTCTCCTGTCTCTCCATTTACCCACATAAAACTCAGACACAGTCAAGAAATAATTCCCCAGCCTCTGAAATTTTGGGCCTATTTGTTATAGCAGTCTACGCTGACAAATTCAGTTCTTTGAGAAAGGAACTTTCCTTTTTTTTTCTTTTTCTTTGCAACAGTCTCTGAAAGTTAAGTGTTATTATCTTCCTTCAACAGATAAAAATACTGAAGATAAGCATTAATAAAAGCTGATATTTTGGGGCCCAAACTATGCACCAGACACTGTGCTAAAAACTGTATGTTCATCCTGTCTTATCCCAGACAGCAAGCATATGTGGTAGGTGCTATTATTACTCCATTTTTCACATGAGGAAGCTGAAGCATCATCTCTCGCACCCCCAGTCTAGCTTTGATTTTTATCAACAAAGCAACTTGCCATGAGGTCACACAACCAGTAAGGGGCAAAGGTTAGGACGTGAACTTGGGCTCTCTGAATGCAAGACATGTGTTGTGTTGTTTTGGTTTGTTTTTATCACATCATGCTGTCCATCTACAACCAGAGTCTAAGCATTTTCTACTGCATCAGGTGAACTACTGACTAGAAGAAAAATGAATAAATTAATAAATAAACAGAACAGAGCAGTACAGAATAGAATTTCCCATCCCATCTTGAAAAAAAGCAAAGGGCACTCCGGGTGGCTTCACTGCTTCCCTCTCCAGCCAAGAAGGCCCATTTCCATTTCTGTCTCCCAGTGCGGTCTGGGCCAGTGGGAGTGCTGAGCCCCTCTGCAAGCTCCGGGGGAGAGTGCTTTCTTGCTGTTTGTGCCCGTGTCTGATATGTGCCATGATGCTCATCATCTACCATACTGCCTCCACAAACAGGCATCACCATGGTAATCTCCTGCATTATTTTCCCCCATCCCAATCAGTGAATCATAAACCAATACTGTGAGTTGCAGCTTTGTGGTATTTTCACATCTGCTTGACACCTTGGGTGGGGTGGGGAGGACGAGGAATTCAGAACAACACTGGAAAAAATGAAACAAAAATGTTCTAGGGCAGACTACTGTCCCTAACTTGGCATATGTATACTCACATCCTTCTTTTGATTCATTCTGTGGCATTCCAGCAAAACATTCTTTTTGCTGTGGCACATCTGGGATGAGGAAGCAGTAAAAACAATCTCCAGTAAAATAGCGTACTGTGCAGAAAAGGGTTTCAACACCAAACCCAGAAGATGTAGATTTGAGTCCCCTCTTCCTTCTTAGCTGTGTGACTTAGAGAACATCACTTAAATTTACTGAACCCCAGTTGTTGGTATTGTTGTTGAGACTTTTATAAAATACGACCAAGAACACGAGCTCTATAGGATTACCACAAGTCTCAAGAGATAAATTGTGTGAGGAAGCACTTTCTAAACAGCATTTGGAGTAGTTAATTTTTCACTCACAGCCAACAACTTGTTGGAAGAGGATGCAGATGTAGAAGTTAGGACTGGTGTCAAAAAAAAAGATTTTTCTGTATGATGGTGCCATATACAGAGTTAGAGAACACACCATCAGTTCAGATAGGACCACCTTCCCCTGCACAGTAAGTATCTACAAAGAGCTGCCTTCTGGGTTTCAGAAGATCTAAGTATAAGGTGAACTTGGAAGGGTTGCCTCACAATGAAGTAATTCCCTATTACAGGGATATATAAGCAGAGATTAGTAGTTAACTCATGCTAAACATAATGTACTTGTAATGGATAGGAAACTGGACAACACAACGTATAAAGTCCTAATAATTTTGAGGTCCATAATTCTTGGATTTTGGGGGTCCAGTGGCTTTAAAAAATATGGCTTAGAACTTGCCCTCAGGTTGGAGTCTAGTTGAGGAGATGAACTGAGACTTACAAGCTACTTAGAGAACAATGTAAGGGTATGCAAAATTAGATGTTACGAGATGTGGTCTAGATTCCATGAGAGTAAACAATCAGAGATTTGAGACTTCTGTGAGAGCAGGAGCTCAGGAGACATGGAACAGATGGGAAGGAAGTGCATTGTGATCGTGTGGTGACAGTGGGGGCCACGATGGGAATCACAGAGAAGCGAAGGGTCTGAGGACAGGGAAAGCAAGCTTCTGAATAAGCCTTCAGACAGTGTGATGCATTCACATTCAAGATCCCAAAGCCTAATCTGGGGAATCCTGCCTAGGAAAGTGGTAAGAGGAGACAGAATTAAGATGTCTTGTGGTCCAGCCTGATCCCTTGTTTACCACCAGCAAAGAACAGGTTCCAACTAAACCAGAATAACTTAGTGAAGGGCTTTGGCCTCAGCTTCAATTATTTCCTCTCTACCCTGGGAAGCTAACCTGATTGGACCACATTACAGGGCTGGCTCCTGTGTCCTACTTTGCTTTAAGCTGAAGAGGAGATAGGGGAAGGGAACAGAGTAAGGACAGTGTATTTATTCTCCTGGCTCCCTCCCTGAGAGGTCACCCAGGTTAGCTAGTGTCTCCACCAAAGGTCATGGCTCCTCTCCATGACTGATCTCTTCCTAGTTCCAGAACATTTTGCCTCCTCTCGTCCCTTCTGGCTCAAGGGTGGTAATAGCTCTATTGCTTCTAGTACTGGTTCCCTGAGCCACATCCAACTTCTGAAGTAGTCCCGTTATATATCAACCTTTCTTGAATAATTCTATTCTGAGTTTTTCTATCTGTTTTCTTTTTCTGACTGATACATCATTCATTCATTCAATAAATTGTCTTAAACCTTAAGTTTCAGCTACTATACTAAATGTTGGGATACATGTATAAACAAGACTGGTAATGGTCTCTGACCTTGAGCAACTCAGAGTTTAGTAGGAAAAAAAGAAAGGATCAATTACCACAGGCTGTGCTAAACAATATACACTAAGTGTTGATTAACTCCCTGTAAAAGGCCAGATAGTAAATAATTTAGGTTTTTCCAGCCATATTTATTATTACAACTATTCAATTCAGCTTTGTAGCATGAAAGCAGCCATAGACAATATACAAACTAATGGGTATGGCTGTGCTCCAATAAAACTTTATTTACAAAACAGGCTGAAGGCCAGGTTTGGTCTGGAAGTGATAGTTTACAGACTCCTGTTCTATACTGTGCCAGAGGTATAAACAAGCTTATGGGAGAGTATAGAATAATCACGTTTTAAGGGTCAGGAAGAGCTTCCAGGAAAAGGTAATGTTTTAATTACCTCAAGGATGAGTTGGCCACAGCCAGACTGGCTGGCATGGGACTGTGTGAGAGAAAGGAAAAGGATTCTAGGTAAAAGAAAGAGCATGTATAAAACCCCAGAGGCATTACTTGAGGATAATGCACGCAGATTTGTTGGGCTGTTAAAGCATGTTATAGGGGAAAGCAGGACAACCTTCAGCCCTTTATCCTGACATCAAACCTGCCCCCACAATCATATTCGTGTCCCCAAAACGCCAACGTCTCTCACAGTGCAGTAGCACTGCAGCCAGGTGGGCATCGTGACTGTCCTCAGCCTGCCGTGTTTAATTCTTTCTTCTTTCAGTCCACAAACCTTTACTGAGCATCTTCCAGATTTGGGACTCTGTGAGGCACTCCATCAACACATATGTCCCCACTATCTGTTGGCCTTGAAAGCCCTCAATATCCTTTCTCCCTCCAAATCCTACCACTATGTCTACTCAAAAGACAGGTTGAAATCCTAACTGCCAGTACCTGTAAAAGTGACCTTATTTGGAAATAGGGTCTTTGCAGATGGAATTAGTTTCAAATGAGGCCATTAGGGTGTCCCTAATCCAATGTGCCTGGAGTCCTCACAAGACAACAGGAGAGACACAGGGAGGGCAGGAACAAACCCCAGAGGCAGGAACTAGAGTGAGTCAGCTGCAGGTCAGTAGACACCAAGGACCATCAAGGACCAGAAGCTAGGAAGAGGTAAGGAAGGATCCCCCCGCTACACACTTTGGAGCAATCACGACCATACTGATTCCTTGATTTTGGACTCCTAGCTCCCAGAAGTATGACAGAATACGTTTCTGTTGATTTATGCCACTCAGTTTGTGGCTGGTTTGGTCACCTTGGGAAACATATGGCCTCTCTTTCAGGCTCTGCGAGCCCCCCCACCCCCAGCCTTGTCTCTACAGCTTTCCCAGCCTCTCCATCCCACACTGATCTCTCCCTTCTCTGAACTTCTGAACTTATGCATCATTTAGCCTCTGCACAATCCATTTTGGCCTTTCATCACATTTCCTTCCACCTCGTGTGTGCTGTCTGTTTCCTGTGTGTTTGCCTCGTCTCCCAAAGGACTGTGATGCTCTGTGGGAGCCAAAACCACAGATCACACTCCCCTCACTTCCTCTCAGACACCTTGGATGAAGGAGATCCCTTGGAGACACTCAGAGATATGTACACTGGGTTCTCTGGGTGCTGGGGGTGAAGAGTTTTGTTGTTTTTTTTCTTAAATATTTTACATGCTGCTTCCTAGGACTGCCAATGTTTTCTGCAATAAATATGTATTAGTCACGCATCCTTCCCTCTCTCCCCTGCAAAATGTTGAAAGAAGTGGCCTGGTTGAAATAGGACTTTTCTCATGGCTAAAATGACCAGTAGAGCTAAAGTCATTTAAGACCTGGAAATCTGGCCAAAGGAAGATGTACTTTGATGAGCCCAAGGGCTGTTCTTAGAAGCTGCTCAGATGGTCCTACCCTTATGGGTATCTTCCTTTCCTTGCTTTCTCTCCCCAGCCATCCATTCATCTTCCATGATGGAGGAGAGAAAACAGTATGTGTTCAAGAGCCATCAAAACATCACCCCACTAGGTAACACATGTGGCCACATTTCACTGTGGATCACCCTCACAGAGCTTCCCTCTCATGCTTTATCCACTCCTCAACCTGTACAACAGAGACATTATTGAATTATTTTCTGACATTTTCACTTCATCCTCATCAGTTACATAACTACATACAAGTTTAAAAACACATACACGCATTCGGGAGAGAAATGACTGAATTTGATTTAAAAAACTGGCTTCACACTACCTCAGTTATTTGGGAACTAAGCCTCCCTGGGCTGAATTTCTGACTTGGCAACACTCTTGCATATGTAATTTTACACCTGCAAAAGTTTGCAGCCAGTGCTATACAGACAGCTACCTGCAGGGAGGAGAGCAGTCAGACAGAGGGGCAACCTGGATGGTTGGATGTGGGGGTGGCGAGGGCCCTGCAAGGAGGAAGGGCAAGCATGGGTCTCTACTCTTACTCTCCCTGCAGCAGGAGAGCTCCCTGCTGGCTCCTGTCTTGCTCTGCTCAGCTTCGTGCTCCAGCAGAAAAGGGCATACAGGGGGCATATTTAGCTCTTTGCTGGAGGCAGTAGAGTAGAACTTGCAAACTGATAGCCCATGGGCCCATTTTTACTCTGGTCCTCGATATGATTTTAACATTTATAAATTAATTATTAATTTGGAAGCATTTCACATACAAATCTGGGATTCTGGATTGTCTCCAAAAAAATCAGGTGATATGACCCACTGGGCTCTCATGGCCACTGAATACTGTAGTTAAGAGGCAAGTGCCCATTTTGAACAAGGTATGGGCTCTCATCCATCTGCTTCCTCACTGTTGCCACCTGCTTGGCCTTTACAGGCACTGGAGTTTGAGATCCTTCCCCCTGCTCCAGAGCATAATGCTTAAGGAAGCAGGCACTAGAATCAGACAGCCTGGGCTCAAATTTTACCAGAAGTGGTAATGATTTTAGACAAATTCCTTAACTCATCCCTAAGTTCCTGTTTTCTCTTCTGTAAAATGAGTATAAAAACAGTATCTACTTCCTATGATGTTGTGAGGATTAAATGAGATGATAAGGTGATTTAGCACAGGACTGATCATCTAATAAATACCCAATAGGTAATCATTACCATCAATTTGTTGATTATTATTCATACACAACATGAGTACCGGAAGATGGAGAATACGTTAGTGAAATCTCAGTGCTGGACTAAACTTGAAGGCTCATGTAGTCTAATCCAAAGCTCTCTCCCCAGATCTTCCTAGTCCTCTCAAGAACATCCCTCAATAAAACATCCACAGGGAAGTCTCTCTCTTCATGACACACCCCAGGACATCCCAGTCCTGACTCTCAAAAACAAATAAATAAACAATAAATCCTTCCCAAACACTTCCTACAATGACACAGGACAACTTACTTCTGTCTGAGCAGTAACCTCCAGATAATTACTATCAACCCAAAAGATTCACCTCTATGTCCAGAAATCTCACACCTTCCAAATTCTTCCCAAAAGGCCCATTCTTAAAACCCTTCTCTACCCTATAGATGAGGGCATCTGAAGAAAAAAAAAGGCTCCACAAATCCCTGGGAATTATAAAACAGAAATCTCAGAAGAGACTGGGGTCAGCCTTTGAAAAATGTGGCAAGAAGTATTTGGCACATGATATGGCAGGAACAACGCTATGTGTTCACCAAACCATTCTGTTTTTCCTCCTAGGTAAACAACAAGATTAAATTTCCTGCCACTCCTTGTATCTAGGTAGGACAATATGACTGATGTCTGATTAAAGAAATGCAGATGGAAGTGATACAAGCCATTTCCAGGCAAGACTGTAGAACATCCTTCACATTATACCCTCTTCCCTTTTCTTGTATTCTTAAACATTGGTAGCCCATGTGTCAAAAATGATAGTGTCCTACAATGGAAGGAACCTGGGTTCCTGAGTGACAATATGGAGCACAGCCCACTATGAAGACCAACTACATTGGACTCTGATTTAAGGAAGTAATACAATATTATTGTGTTCTGCCACTGCTAATCTGAATTTGTTTCTGCAGCATAGTCTGGTCTGTGCTGACTGATATACATGGCAGTTTGGCAGAGTGGGAAAGAAAGGCCTAGAAGCTAAGCATCTGTGATTTTTCTCTGTGCTGTTTCTAACCCATAGCATGATTTTGGAAAAGCTACCCAACCCCCACTCTTTAAAAGGGAGAAAATGAACTGGTTGATCCCCTATGGTCAGAATCTCACTGACTCTGAATTCTCACCCATGAAAATTCTCACAGACTTTGGACTCCATTAACACACATTACCTTAAATTATGTTTTTAAGAAGTCACCTAAGTTCTAGTCAACAGAGGTAGAAAAGCTGCAGCCAGCCCACATTAGAGTCTAAATAAATATCTGTGGAGTGAGTAATTATTATGCAAAAGCCAATGTGTGTTGGGTGTTGACCATGTGCTAAGCACTATTCTAAGCACTTCACATTCAGTGCCTCTTGTAATCCTTACAACCAACCTGTAAGGTTGATGCTATTATTAGTCCCATTTTATGAATGAACAAATGGAGGCACAGGGAGATTATGACCCTATTCTATGATCAGAAGCTGGTAAGTACACTAAGGGCATTTATATTCGGACAGTTAGAGGTCAGTGCCTGAGAACTTAAGCAATCAATCAACTTGCAAGAAATAAATAGAGTACTGAAGGGTGAAAGGCAAAATGAAATGATCCAACCAGGGAGTTTCTTTAACATACCCACAATTTTAGCTAAATCAGTAAACTCCAACTTCTTGGGAGTTGGGGCCAAATCTTACTTATGTTTGAATCCCCAGGGTCCAGCACAATGTCTGGCATATTAAGAAGCACAAATAAACATTTGTTGAATGGCTGAGTGATCTGAACCTAGCTCTTTATTGACACTTTTAATTGAGTTACATTTGCCTTTCATTGACAATGACTTGAGATCCAAACTCAATATTAGTATTTCATTTGTACCAGTAAATCTGCACCAGTTAGAACTACAGTGATCATATAATTTTTTATCCAAACTTGAATGATTTTGTGAGTCAAAGAAGATACCATTAGTGATTATTTGAGGAAAAGAGGCAGAAGTTGGGACTGTTCTGAGCAATTCAGCAAAAGTGGTCATCCTAGCTAGAGCCATAAAAACCCACAGCGGAGGTGAGTGACAAAGGAAGTACTCACAAGGGGCCCTGACTGTCCACAATGTCCTTGTTCTTAAGGAATGTCCCTTCTTGTCCATTTGGGCAGCAAACACTTCAAAGCCTATACCATTTGCAGGACATGTCATGGTTAAGTGTTGTTCTCCAAATGATGTACATCTCCAAACCCAACAGCCATAGAGCACATACACTATTAACTTTTAATATAGGTGCAGTAATCACTTTAAGAAAACAGGAAGGAGCAGCCCCAGGAATGCAATGATTGCTACAGGAATATAAACATGGATTGCATTGGAACAGACTACATACTTTGTATAAACACTAATAAAGTGAGTTCAGGCTGAGCTGTGACTTTAAAGGAAATTCTTCCCCATAAACATGTCCTGCCATGCCCTAATAACTCTTTAATTTGATGCACATTTGGGAAGGATGATGCGAAGTAATCACAGAATAATGTTAAGGTCTGTTGCGAAGGAGGAGGGGGTGGAATGTGATGCAACTTGGAGCTAACACCATCTACCAGAGAGTTGGCTCCATTGCTCATTTCACACATGCAGGGAATTTGCCGATTGACATGCAGGAAATCAGAGACAGGTCTTTGTAAGTTTAGCACAAGAAGATTCTGGGTGTCATCTGATGGTGCCATTACAGGGCTCTTGGCCAGTCCATTTTTGGCCTGCTTTCTCTTCCTGGAGACAGCAAAAGTGGTTTCTACTTGTATGTGGACTCTCTACTTCCTAGAGCAAGGTCCTTCAAATCTCAACTAAACTGTAAGCTCCTTGAGAGCAGAGAACACTTTTTACATATTTGGAATCACCCATTAGGCTGACATGGTGCTGTATCTCTGCAAGAAACCAGAATGGCACAGAGCTGAAGCTGTACCATCAGGGGTCATGACACGGTATAACTGTGTGGTTGGGGCAAGTCACTCAGGTCATGTGTAGACAGGGTTAAAAGCACCTACTGAACCTTAGCAGGCTTTAAACATGATAAAATATTCAAGAGAAAGGGCTTTATAAATTAAAAGAGAGTTGTACAAATGTAGGAAATTATCTGCTGGAATGTATAACAATAACAATAACAATAATAATAATAATGTTTGGCATGTGTTGATTTCTCTGTGTCAGGCACTGTTCATCTCCTTCGAGCGTCCACAGCAATTCTAAGAGGTGGGTACTACTACTGGCCCCGTTTTAACAGAAAACTGAGCTCCCTAGAGGTTATGCAACATTCTGGAGGGCAGGTTAAATTGTCAGGGCTCCTTGCTCTCTGCTCCCCTACATCACAGGGAACTGAAGGAATTAAATGAATTATATCTGTCTACTTTACCATGAACAACCAGAAGGCAAGGGCTGTGTGGGAGTCTCCTCTACATCGCAAGGATCCAGTAAAGAATGGGAAAATTCAGGCTTTGGATCAAATGACTGTAGCTCCTCCCTCACCCAGCCAGTCTTAACTTTTGAACCAACTCTTGGAATCCCTGCCCAAAAGCATCATTGTGCTTCTCTGCTCTCAGCAAGGCAAGATGTCTCAGCCTTGTGTCCTGGCTGCCTCGAAGTGTAGCCCAAAGAGTTAATGTATCCAGGCAGCCTCCCCCACCACACCCCCACAAGGCTCATCCTAAGTACTGTGCCTTTGCTTGGGCAAGTCTCCCATTTGTAATGCCTTGTACTATGGACCAAAATGAAGGCAGCTATCAGGTGGCTGGGCTGAAGAATAAGGGCCTTCCTTAACAGTGTGCTACAGAAGAAGAGCTAGAAAGGAAGAAGATGCCTTTAGAGTACATCACTGGGACAGGGATGGACCCACCCACCCCATTCAGGTGGGAGCCACTGTCCTGAATCTGGCACTGATAAAATGCCTAGGGACAAGAGCTAGGTTGGGAGAGAGAAGGGCTCGTCTGATTCTCAAACCAATCCTGCATTGTCCAGACCCAAAGAGGCAAATATCCCTTTCATCATTCACGAAACCATATCTTGCTTATTATGACAATTTTAAAAACTTCTCTGATTATTCCTTTGAGAATCCAATTTGTTTCCTTTGTAAAGAGGAAACAATTCTCTTCTCAGTTTGGGAGGTGGGGGACATTCCATTTATCTTCAGGGGAAAATCTGTTTCCTATTACGAATCACATTCTGTAGGTCTACTTGCGAAGAATAAATCCCTACACTTCATGCAGAAAAAAAATTCTCTCTTCACTGTTCTACAAAAATCCCCGAAGGGAGGCTTCTGCCCTCTTCTAGTAATTGTGACAAAGACTGGATTTCCATCCCTTGCTTTGAGTAAAGGGAACTTTTTACTCATTATCCAAAAATCAGCACTATCCCAGAACCATCTAGTATACCTCAGAGAGCCTACCATGCAGTAATTTGTTCAATCAGCATTTATGGGTGGAGACTGAGGGTCAGGATCAAGAGACATCCTGGGAAGCCATGGATTAAAATAAATATATAATCCTCCAAATCCCTGTACTCTAGGATGGAGGTCAGCAAGCTGTGGCTCACAGGCCAAATGGAGCCCACTGCCTGTTTTTGTATGGCCCATGAACTAAGAATGGCTTTTATATTTTTAAATGGTTGAAAAATCAAAAGAAGAATAATATTTCACGACACATAAAAATATATGAAATTCAAATTTCAGTATCCATAAATACAGTGTTTCTGGAACACAGCCACACTCATCTGTTTATAGACTGTCTGTGGTTGCTTTCGTGCTACACAAGCAGAGTTGAGTAGCTGCTATTGAGACTGTATGGTCCCCAAGGCCTACATATGCACTATGTGATCCCTTACAGAGAATGTTTGCTGACCCCTGATCTAAGACCTTACAAGTCCAGTAGGTTCAAAAACAAGGAAATATCAGTGTTATAACTGAATGTGTTTCCCCAAAGTTCTTTTGTTGAACCCCTAAACCCCAGTGTGATGATATTTGGAGGGGGTGTCTTGGAAGGTAATTATGTTTAGATGAGGTCATGAGGGTATAGCCCCATGAGGAGATGAGTGCCCTTATGAGAAAAGGAAGAGACATCAGAGCACTCTCTTCCACATGTGAGGAAGAGAGAAGGAAGCCATACCCAAGCCAGGAAGACGGTTTTCGCCAGAACTCAATTGTGTCGGTACCCTGATTTCAGATTTTCACCCTCCGCAACTATGAGAAATAAATGTCTGTTGTTTGAGCCACCCTGTCTATGGTATTTTGTTACAGTATCCTGAGCTAAGAAGGGCAGCATTCACAATAGTCAGAAGAATAAAAACCAAAATATTAACATGGAGGGTGATGCATAATGGTTAAGTCTGGGTACCAGGGTTGGACTGAAGCTTATTCTGCACATGGCTGACTTCTCATCATGATGCAGGAAGTTATTTAAATTCTCCGTGCCCCCATTTCCTTATCCGTAAAGTGGAGATAATCACGATGTCCTCCTCATGGACTGAAAATTAATCTAGTTTATGCGTATCAAGAGGCCAGGACAATGCCCTGTCCTCAACATCCCTTTGTCCTCAACATCCCTCAACATAAATACTCAACATCCATTTGCTCTTATTATCACCAGTATTGCTGCTTGCACAACTTCAGGAGACGTTGTTCAAGAGCATACAGTGAGAATGGCACCCCTGAAACATATAATGTGCAAGTTTCCCAGGAGTTCAGCAGTATGGTGGCTCTGACTATAGCTAAGATTACAATGATGCCTGAACAGAGTTTTGAGGAAAGAGGGGAGCAGATACACCATTCCAGATGGAGCAGGTAGTTGCCATGTATTTTTATTGCCATGTCGTTCACTTTTCCATTATAAAATGAGACTCAAGAAGACAGTATTAAATGAGCTGCGGGTGACTCCAGCCCAGACCCCCAACCTCTATGCCTGTTTTTCTCTCAGCCCACAGCCGCTGCTCAGTCATCCCGGGGTGGGTCTCCAATGACCATTCCTACGATTACACCTTGCTCCTGGTCTCCCAAACTCTCAGGCTGTGGGCTATTTTAAGCCCAAATTAAAGACTCCTCTTTCCTCAACGGTTGCAATTTCAGTCTGTGGTTTGTTCACTCTGACGTGGCTTGGGGCCATGATGTTGGTGTGTGGGGCACTGCAAAGGGGTAAATTGTTTTAGGAAGGAGGCAAGGGGTTTTGCAGAAACCATTTCACTCACTGTGAACCAAACCAGCACACTCACTGTGGAAAATACAAGCACACGGATGAACAAATAAAAGAGAACAACAGTGGGAGAGTCCCATATATCTGGAAAATAATACTAAAAATAGCACCATGTCAGAAGGGAGCAAGCACTAGAAGCTATGTAGTGCTTCAAACCCCAGAAAAAGGGACCTGTCACTCTAATTCCATAAGCACAAGTGACTTGTTTCTTCATAGGCCTCTTGATCTATAGAAACCTTGCCATTGACCCTAGCACTGCAGGGTAGAGCTCAGGAAACTGAGCTCATCCCCCTGGGAGATCTGGGTCTACAGTCCAGTGATGGGCAAATGCACACAGTGCTGGTTAAAGCAGGCAGGTGAGGAAGGAGACCAGGAGGAAACTGGGTGGGAGCAGGAAAGAAATCTACCAAGCTCTCCTAAGTCTAAGTTGAAGGAAACATGGACAAGAGTGCTCAGGATCCCACTCTGTTCCTTCCTTTGTCCTTTGCTTCTAATGTTCCTAAAGGGACAGAAAGGGAGAGTGAGGGCAGAGTCCCTACAATTTCTTCCCTATCACATTTGCAGCCTCATTAGATACCTCCACCAGACCAGATCAAGTCAATTCTCAATTTGGCAAGTTGAATTCTGGAAGCCTTCACAGATGCTCAATGTGGGCTCCCTAAGCAGCAACGGTGGGTGCAGCTGGCCCCCGAAGACAACCCCTCCAGGATCATGAGTCCATTCTGGAATTTAGGTTTCTACACTCACATATAGACATGAGGGAGCCTGCAGTCTTTTAGCTGAGTACTCCCCACGCTAAGTGACTAGTAGTGGTGTCTCATTGGCTCCCCACCATTGAATCCCACTGTACAGACCCTGTTTTGTTTGCTTGGCAAATAAGGGTTTTTAAATAATGAGTTTTTGCTGCGCATGTGGTCCCCAGTTCACTTATGGCCCTATGAGCCCCCATCACTCCCTATGTCTTCATATGCAGCCCAATTCACCCATTTATGTTATCTGTCTGGCTCAAGTAGGTGACTGGATTTGATCCCAGACTTTATCCTGACTAAATCCTTTCCCACTAGTGTAACCAAGTCTTAGGAACCAGACCTTGCTCCAGTGCCCAGCACAGTTCCTGCCTTACTTAATGCAACCACTCAAACAATAGTGGGCGATTTGTATGTACTAATGTGATCGTGTCTCTTACACACAGCTTCTGAGACCACATGAGAAGAGAGAAGAGAAGGGAAGGGAATAAAGAATTACTCACCCAACCATCTCTCTGGGATACTTGATGCTACAGGTCTACTGAACCACACCCCAAATGCCCAGGGACAAATTGGTGGAGATGGCTGTAGGTGAGCCAAGTCTTGGCTCCAATAAAATTGAGAACAGCTGGCACTTCTGAATACCCTGGTCCCTGGGGGCCTGGGCTGAGTGCACACTAGTAACCACCAGCCCTTTCCCCTTTTTCTTCTTGTCATGCTTAATTACACCAGGATTATGCTGAGTCAAGCAACCTGTTAGGGTGGGGGCCCAGGCATGACCTTTCCCATTGCTCCCAGCCAGCTCCTGAGTCTCAAGTAGCAGTGTGCATTTCCACCGAGAAACACAAGAATAAACTCAGCACTGATGTGCATGATGCCAAATACTAAGCCCCACACCTCAGCCCCTGGGAGGACAGCCCCTTCAGATCTGAGGGTGAACAAAAGGGCCTTGCAAAAGCCACGACACCTGCATTCAGCCTTGAAATGGAGCCTCCTCGGCCATGGAATGTGGCAACCAGGAGTCAGCTAAAGGCAGCCATGGGAGACAGGCAGGCCTGCTCAGCACTCTCAAGTACCCTCTGGCTTTGCCAGGTTTTTACCCAAGGCTTGACTTTCATTTCCTGCACCCATATTCTAGAGTCGAAGATGCTCACTCTGTGCCACTCCTGGAGCACATAGCTCTGCACTTCTCTACACACATGTGCACTTATATTCACATACTGCACAGCATTCTATAAATGCTCAAGAGAATTTTATGCAGCCAAGGACTCTAGATCAGGGTTCCAATTCTTGGATGCACATTAGAATCACCAAGGGAGCTATACAAAACTTGCTGCCCAGGCCACACTGAGAACAATGAAGTCAGAATCTCCAGGGGTAGATATCAGTCATCAATATTATTTTAAAGCCCCCCAGGTGATTCCAGTGTGTAGCTAGAAACCCTGAAAAATTCCATCCTCCAAACAATGCTTTCAGTGAGGCCACAGGGATTGGGGATATTCATTCAACAGACTACTGTGCACCAGCTACGTACTGGGCCCTCTTCTAGGTATCTAGAGATTGTCTCAAGAGCTATATGCGCAGAGTTCAAGTGGCTTGTAAATTTGGTCTTACCAAGGTTGGTCTCTGCCAGCTGACATTTACCTAACACCTAGTGTGTGCGAGGCTGGCTCTGTACAAGATGCTACAAAATATCAGGTGAAATTCTTTTTTTTAAAGTTTTTATTTTTATTTTTTATGAGAGAGAGAGAGAGAGACAGACAGTGTGAGCAGCGGAGGGTCAGAGAGAGAGGGAGACACAGAATCCGAAACAGGCTCCAGGCTCTGAGCTGACTGTCAGCACAGAGTCTGATGTGGGGCTCGAACTCATGAACCGCGAGATCATGACCTGAGCCGAAGTCGGACACTTAACCGACTGAGCCACCCAGGCACCCTGAAATTCCTTTTTTAAAATAAGGTGAAATTTCTGACCCCCAGGAGTTTAAATCCTACATGGCAAAGCCTAAGAAATGGCACATGGAGAAGCTTTATCTATGGTATATAAAGGAGAAATGAAGATGTGATCAAACAATTCAAAATGACAAACACATCGAGCATCTACTTGTGCCAGGCACTGTGTAATGCTAGGAGAACAAGATAGGATCCCTGTCCTCAAAGAGCTTGGACTAGAACAGTGGTTCCCAAAGTGAGTCACCTGGCCAGGATCATGAGCATCACCTGGGAACTTATTAGAAATGCACATTCCTCAGCCTCATCCCGACCTACTGAATCAGAAACTCTGGAGGTGAAGCCCACCACTCTGTGTTTAAACAAGTCTGTGGGATGCCTGGGTGGCTCAGTTGGTTGAGCATCTGACTTTAGCTCAGGTCGTGATCCCACAGTATGTGAGTTCAAGCTCAGTGTCGGGCTCTGTGCTGACAGCTCAGAGCTTGGAGCCTACTTCAAGTTCTGTTTCTCCTTCTCTCTGACCCTCCCTTGCTCACACTGTTTCTCTCTCTCTCTCTCAAAAATAAATAAATGTTAAAAATTTATTTTTAAACAAGCCCAGGTGATTCTGATGCCTCCTCAAGTTTAGGAACCACTAGTTTAGAGAACTAGTTAATGCTACAGGCATTGAGAAAGGAAGAGAATTCCTCAGATCAAGGAATGATAAAGGATTTGACTCTTGTCTCTGACATACTTCCTTGGAACCTTAAGCAACTACTTTAGCCTCCTTACGGCCTCTATTTTGTCAACTATAAAGTAGTAATAAGTGGTAAGTGGTAATGAAGTCTACCATGGAGAGTTGTATTATAAGTACCTGGATAATGTGTAAAAGTCACCGGGACAGTGCCTGGGGTCTAGTAAGTACTCCATAAGTGATCTCCAGCACTAACAGTCATGGTTCAAGGGAGCTGTTGAGCAAATGAATGTTGACAGAATGAATGAAAGAATGAACTAATTAATGCATGATTGATGAGGACTGGATTTGGCAAGCCTGGAAAGGCAACAAAGAATGGGGACTTCATTCAATGGGCAAATGGGGAGATTTTCAAGATGAGACACAGGCTTCTGAGACTGAGTGATCATAACACATTACAGACCTTGAGAATGGCATCTTCCTGGCTCAGCTTGCAAAGCAATCTCAGGGAAGGTTTTCCTACCCACAGTAGCCATTTGTTGCTTATGCATCAGGGCTCTGGAGTCAAACTGTCTGGGCTCAAGTGCTTACCAGTTGAGTGATCTTCGATGAATCATTTAACCTCATTAAGCCTCAGTTTTATCTTCTGAAAAATGGGTATAATAATAGGATCAACATTATACAGTTGAGAGAATTGAACATGATAATTTGCATAAAGCAATTAGTTTGGTGCTTTAAATATAGTGAGTGATCTCTAAACGTTAGCTCTTTGTATCATGGCATGTAGATGGATGCTACCATGAGCTCTGCTAAATTACGTCAGGCTGGGATTTTTCAAGTAGGCCAGCATCACTATGCTTGAGTGCCAGATTCAAACAACACAAAATGACTGTTTGGCTTCTTCATACCAGCAGTAGCTGCCCAAGTACTAGGCAACTGCTTATTTGCAGGTTGTACACAGGGGCGCTTCTCATGAATAGGGCCTGCACAGTGAACCCTGAGACCTAACTATCACTACTTTATTTTACAGATAAGGAAACTGCAGTTTAGTGACTCATCAAAGTCATACAACTATCAAGTGTCAAAGCCTGGATTCAAATGCAGCCCTAATTCCAAACCTCATGATCTTTCTACTATCATGAAATTAGTTCCAGGGTTACTCCACAGGCTGTCTAAGAACCTTTTCACATGGGTTTCACCCCGCAGCAGTGTCAGAGGGCCAGACTCTTTCATGGTTTCTCTGTGTCATCCAACACATAAGAAGGGGATAGAGCTCCCAACTCTGAGTCTGAAAGAAGAAAGTCATAGGTGGGCTGAGAACAGGGTGGTGGACACTGCAGGAGATCAGGCTCTTGGATTCCAAGACTGCCCCCCCCATAATAATGATTAAATGTGTCTGTGTGTACACATCAGTGAAAAGGGAAAGAGCAATGGAAGGGGGGAGAAGAAATGACTTTCTTTCCCAATTCAAAAATGGTTATCTAAGCCTCTGTTCACAGAAGGAGTGCAACTAAATGTAACACGAAACTCACACTAGCTTTTAGAAACCATTTTCTTCTTCAAAATGAAGCTTTTGGCCCATGAAACAACACAGCAAGATGAATCCCTCTTATCTCTTCGCAGTCTATTTCCTTAAATGCCAAATTGTGGTCTTACTTCTTCCCCTTAGATGGCAGCTGTGATTCTGCCAACAGCCGAGGAGATGTGTAGACCCACAACGCCTCTTCCTGAGGATTTGAACTATGTCTTGAATAAATGGAGAGAAGTATGTTTGGCCTCCCATCTGCCCTTAAGATCTTCTAACAAAGATTCCTGCAGTACCAACATGGACCCCAACCTTTCACTCCCTGTGGTTCCACTGCTCCAGAAAGCTGTCCGAATGCTCCCACCCAGAACAAAGGGGACATTGACTGGGTGGGATTCCGAGTTTTTATAACAATTGTTAACACTTCACTCTCCCCTAAATCTTATATTTACCTGCAATGGGCCATGTTACCTCTGGCTGACCCCACCTGCCAAAAATATTACTGCATTTTCATATTTATTGTCTTTGTGTTCCACAGTTGCCATGGTAGTAAAATTTACGCTCACCAGCCTCACTGCCATTTTCAACTACAAATGGAATTAGTCTGTTCCTAGTTTGGTTCGGCAAAAAATGGAATATGCATGCACTATATACCAGGCCCTGTACTAGGTGTAAGGCCTGGGTGTCGAGATGAATAAGAAAGAGATGTCTGTAAGATCTTGCTCCTTTAAAGAGAAGACTTTTTGCTTCTCTTGTGATTCGGACTTTTTGCTTCTCTTGTGATTCGATTGCTTTTTATTACCTTGTGGTAAAATATATGTAACATAAAATTTACAATTTTAACTATTTTTAAGTACATAGTTCAGTGGCATTAAGTACATTCCCAATATTACACAACCATAACCACTATCTATTTCCAAAGCTTTTTCATCACCCCAAACAGAAACTCTATACCCATTAAGCATTAACTTCCTACTCCTCACCCTCACCTCAGCCCCTGATAACCTGTAACCTACATTCTGTCTCCATGGATTTGCCTATTCTGCATATTTCATTTAAGTGACATCATGCAATATTGGTCCTTTTGTGTCTAGCTTATTTTACTTAACATAATGTTTTCAAGGTTCATCCTTGTTGTGTGTCAGAACTCCATTCCTTGTTAAGGCTGAATAATATTCCATTGTGTGCATACACTACACTTTGCTTATTCATTCATCTGCTGATGGACACCTGGGTTGTTTCTACCTTTTGGCTATTGTGAATAATGTCACAGTGAGCAGTGGCATAAGTATCTGTTTGAGTCCTTGCTTTTCATTCTTTTGAGTGTAAACTTGGTAGCGGAGCTGCAGGATCATATGGTAATTCTATGTTTAACTTTCTGAGGAACCGCCATGCTGCTTTTCACAGAAACCATTTTATTTTTATGCTTTTCACAGAAACCATTTTACATTGTATTTTAATTTCTCCATATTCTCGCCAACACTTGTTACTTGCTGGGTTTTTGGTCTTTGTTTTTTTGTTTTGATTATAGCCATCGTGGTAGGTGTGATGTGATATGGTTGTTTTTCATTAAGAGCAAATTGAGGAGATAAGAAATGGCTTGGTCACCAGACCATCACAGGTGCATATGGGTTGCACTGAGTATAGCTCTGCCAAATGAATGAACGGGTAGTATGTCGGTACTTGATGCCCTATACAGCTCTTGCCTGAGTCTCCTGTTGACAGGATTTGAAATTTGCACAAGGAAGCACAGCTCCACGAAAGAGACCCATGCAGCAACTGAGATCACAAATATCTCAGGGCTTTAATTCAGGGACCATCTGCACCATCTTTCTGCCTTTGCTTTCACACTAGGAATCAGTAAAGTTTACTGCTTTGGAATCAAGAAAGCCCACTTGGTAGTTCCTCAAAAGTAAAGAAGACTATAAGCTATAAAGCATGGTGACTAAGAAACCAAAGCTATGGGTCAAACAGATGGGCCTGAATTTCAGCTCTACTGTTTGTCACATTTATGAGCATGGGCAAACTATTAATCCTTTCTGTGCATCAATTTGGCCCTAATCATAATTTTGTGAGGATTAAATGAAACAATAAGAAACATTTAGTACAGTGTCTGACACAATGTAATGTGTCCATGAAAATAAACTCTTACTGTTACTGTAGGATTAGGACACAGACCCAACCCTCCCCCCGCACCCTGTTTCAGCTACTTCCTCTAGTATCCAAGACCCCTGGGAAAGCATAAGGGCTCTGGGATGAGGGCAGACTCATCACTTAATCTCCTAATGATCTTCTAGGCTGACTGGAAGGACTCAGAATACCCATCCAGATGCACAGCCAGGATATGAGATGAAGACTCAGTCTTATTTCTTCATTTTGGTAAAGGGTCTGAGGAGAGAGTGGGGCCATCACCATATGGCTCTCCTGCAAAACACAAAGCCCAAACCCCAAGGGATCAGAAAGAACTTTCATTAAAACCCACAGATAGGACTTAAGTTGGGTAGAGTTTCCAAAGACAAGGCTCACTAACAAAAACTCAGTAAGAATAGCAAGAGGCTTTATCACTAGGACCCAAGGGAAAACAGAGACAGAACAAGCCTAGGCCGGGTGGTATTTTATGCTGGCAGCACCATAATTCTTAAGTGAGTGGAAGGCAACACATCCAGTTTGGCCTGACAGGAAGCTTTATATTAGACTGAAGCATATTGAAAATATCAAAGTCCACAAAATGAAAAATAGTCCCTGAGCCCAATACTTTACCTATAACTTAAAAGTTTTATTGGACATGGAGACCCTCAAACCAAAGCCAAACCACTGGGGGTGAAAGGACTCTGCAGGTGTGTGGGGAGCCCTGGCTGTGACTGAAAAGAAACCAATGGATCCTATTTTCTCAGCACTGTGCTACGTACTCTCCACACACGGTCTGACTGATATGGAATAGCAGCATCATGTGTGAGGGATGTTAGCCCCACTTTTGGAGGAAGAAACTGAGGTTCAAAATTAGGAACTCGCTGAAGGTGAGAGAAGGAAAAATTTTTGTGACTTACATATATTAGAATGAACTCTACAAAATTACTACTATTCAACCTTTTCAGCTAACAAAAATGGCAACTTCATAGGTTTCCACCTAATATAACATATTATATATTAATTAATTATATGTTAATTATTTTATACACAATAAATTGTGTCATACATAAATTACCTATTTTATTGGTTATGTAATGTCACCTGCACATTATATAATCGATATAGGAGACAGAATGCTTAGTGGTTGAGAAGGTGGATTCTTGGACTTCAGGGGAAGCTTGGCTCTGCCACTTACTAGTTGTGAAGCACTGAGTAAATAATGTATCCTCTTAATGCCTTTGTTCTTCATCTATAAAATGAGCTAATAATAGTACCCACCTCATAGGGCTGTTGTAGAGTAAGAAAACACAGCAACATGCTGGAACAGTGCCTGGCACACATTACTTAGAAGCAGTCAATGCTCAAGCTTTTGTTCACTAATTCTTTGCAACAACACTTGGCAATGGCTAATGCTACCTTGATTTCACAATGAGAAGCCCGAGACTCAGAGATTTGCCCAGGATTATACATCAGGTCTTTCTGAGTCTCAAGCACTGCTGTTCCTTCGAAGCTGCCAGCTTCCCCTGGTGGCCTCTCTGAGCTCTCACTACCACTTGGTGAAAGATGAGGTTGAGCCAGCTGATTCTGTGGTTCCTTCCAGCAACCTTATGCAAGGGCGGTATATCAAAACAGAAGCAGCAGAAATAACAGAATCAAATGCCTTCAGTTCCACTGAACACAGTATCCTTAGCCATGTGGCCAGAAGCATTCCGTATTTAGAGTTCCAATTTTTTTTTCTTTTTCAGCTATTTCTTTCCAGAGTCCTCAGTACATTTCCTAATTAATCACTCCCACTTAATTTCCTAAAGCAATCACAGCCTCCCCACAGGCAAGCAGCCTCATCTTAGGCAGAAGCACACACACCAGCTGGCCCCTCAGCTACGTGGGAGTGTGTGAGCAGCCCTTGGACACAGACCAAAGAGTGGCACAGACATAGGGGAAATGCAGCTTGGGAGCTACACTCAGAGGACGCTCTTCCTATGCTGGTGACATGTGGTTTCCTGGTGAGCAAAAGGGCAATGAGATTTGGTTCTCCAAGGAAACCCTAAGCTGCCGAAGATCTGGCAGGGGCATCCCAGGATGTAGGAAGGCTCTCCCAGAAGCTGTTCTGTGATGTCAGGAAGGGCTATGCTGGCAAGGTAGGAGGCTCAGATTTCTCTCCCACCTTATTCGTTGTGTGAATTTGGACAAGAGCTTTCCTTTAGTTAGACTCTGTTTTCCCATCTTTAAAACAGGAACTAACTAAGGTTCCCAGGTGGCTCAGTCAGTTAAGGGTCCAACTCTTGATTTCAGCTCAGGTCACGAGCTCATGGTTCATGGGTTTGTGCCCCGTGTCGGGTTCTGCGCTGATAGCATGGAGCCTGCTTGGGATTCTCTCCCCCCGCAAAATAAATAAACTTTAAAATGACAACAGTAATATATGCAACACAGTGTGGGTAAAGGAAGGAGCCACAAATACAACAACCTAGAGGAGCCAGGCAGATGACATCAATGAGGGAAGCAAAAGAAAAATAACATGATGCCAAATGGCATCTCACACACAGTTGGAGCCACAGCCAGGAGTGGTGGAGACTGCGGTGCAATGGGGATACTCCTCATCTAAAAACCAGACAATTATTGCCATTGAGACAATCTGACCCTCTATTGCCAAATTTACTTTTAAAATGTATTTATCGGGAGAGAGAGTGAGAGAACATACGTGCATGTGGGGGAGAGGCAGACAGAGCAGAAGAGAGAGAGAATCCCAGGGCAGAGCCTGACATGGGACATGAACCCATGAACCCACAAACCGTGAGATCATGACCAGAGCCAAAATCAAGAGTTGGACACTTAAATGACTGAACCACCCAGGTACCCCCAAATTTATCAATTTCTTAAAAAAAGAAGCTAGAGGTAGATTTTTATATGAATTCACCCAATCTTAAAATGTTGGCAAGAAACTGACATTAAAAAGAAAAATAACAATTATATGAGCCAATACCACGTGAGCCAAGTACAACACACTAGAAGGCTGAATTTGGCCTACTGGCCACTGGTTTGCAAGCTCTGTCAATGTAACTATTAATTGAGACAATATAATATATAAAGCACTTAGCCATGCACATAACACATAATAAACACTCAATAAATGGTAGCCAGTGGTTATTATGATTACTATTAACTTTTCTGGAACTCAGAACCCCCATCTGTAACAATGGATGTAAGGATTCCTAATAGCTATCTGGCTCCCTGGCATTTAAGAAAATCTTTGAGGGCACTATAGAGGTTAACCACTGTGCACTCACAACATTCATGCTGCTTTTTTTATTTAAACCCACTTCGCTGAGACTGGACTAGAATACTGGTTCTCAACCAGAAATGGTTTTGTCCTCCAGGGTACATTTGGCAGTGTTTGGAGACACTTTTGGTTGTCTGACTGGAGAGGGGCTGATAGTGGAATCCAGTGGGCAGAGGTCAGAGATGCTGCCAAATACCTTAAAATGAACAGGACAGCCCCCAGAACAAAAAAAAAAAAAAAAAAAAAAAAAAAAAAAAAAAACAAAAAAAAAATCCAGCCCCAAATGTCAATAGTACCTCTGTAGAGAAACCCTGGGCTAAGATAGGAGTTTCCCTTTGTACCCTCTCTATAGAAAGCCCTTCATAAAGATAGCGGTTTGGATAGGTTCCTACATGGTAAGATGCAGAAGAGGCTGTGGGGTAGGGAAAGAGGGGAGATGACATATGGGAGAACCAATCTCTATAATTATCTTTTCTAAGAGGCTCAAGGCCCTGCTTTCACTCTCCTTCCTATAGAATCTTTTCATCAGTGTCTTAACAACTGTCACATCAACATATTTCCTTAAAAAATTTTTTTGAAGCTGCACCTATTAGAAAATAGGCTCCCGGGAAACTGAGGACTAGAGAGATGAACTGCCTGAGCCAAGGTCACTCAGCAAGTTACAGGGAAGATCTGGGAGAGAATCCTTGTGGGTCCTGGTCCAGGCCCCTTGCAAAGACATCACTCTATTTTGCTGTTGCCATGGTAATTATAAATCAATTTCATCTCCCATTAAAGCAGTTACTCCATAAAATGCTCTCACAAAACATTGTTGAACTCGTCCTAGTTATTCCACGGATATGACAGTAATCACATTTTTGTATATTCTATAATTCTGGCTACATCTATGATTGGCCTTCACCTCAAATGGTATAAATAAGCAGTTATATTGCATCATGCTTGTCATGCATGGCTATGACTATTACAAACAAAGAAAACTGTACTAGAAGCAAAGGCAAGTGATTCTGGCTCACCTTAAGAAAGGAAAGGAGAATGACTTATCAATCGCTCCACTGTGCTAAAGGTTTTACAAAACTTGTATCATTTAATCTCCTCGATAATTTGAAGAATTTCTTTAGGTCAATTTTCTCCAACACTGCTGCCCATCAGAAATACCTGGGAGCTTTATAAAATCACAACACCCAGAAAAGCACTTCCAAAATCATTCCAGAGAATCTCTGGGGATGGGACCCAACCACTAGTAATTTTTAAATCTCCCCAGGTGATTTCCCTGCACAGCCAAGTTTGAGAATCAAGGTTTCAGAACTCATTATCCCTGTTTTGCAATGACACTGACATCCTAAGAGAAGAATGAACTTGCCTAAGGGTACCCAGCTGGTGAATGGTAAAACTGTGATTCAGACCTGGGTCTGCCTTTCTCCAAACATCAGTCATAATCTTTCTCATTACGCTACTTTCTCCCCCAGAAGTTTGTTGTCTGTGGCTTTCTCCGAGTTTTCTGGTTGCAAGTTTATAAGCTTGAACAAAAGGGAATTCACTAGAAGGCTATCAGGAACTTCTGGATTCAATGGGAATCTTAAGAAGAGGTCTGGGGAAAAGAAAAGCAGGCATGCCTGGCCATTTTGCAGAAGTGCTTAGATGAAATGGCAAGCCATCATTTCCAATCTCTTCGTCCCTTTGGTCAAGATTCCATTTCCAGGGAGGAAGCACCCAACAGACTTGACTTGGGGCATGAGCTCATCCCCTGATCAGGGGAGGGCAAGGCTCCTGATGACAAACCCCACTCAAACTGCATCCTGTGGGTGCAGAAGAAGATACTTGGCTAGCAAGGAAAACCAAATTCTTGGCAGCCAAACACATCACATATCTACCACAATGAAGGGATGCAGGACTTGGAAAAGTGAGACCTAAGTCTCACAGGTACACTGTGATACTCAAGCAGATCTGAGCAAAAGGCCAGAAAATCATGCCATCAAAATCACTGAAACAGAGTCATTCAGAAGAAATATGCCACCTGGAGAAGGGGCCATGAATAACCTCAAAATCATCTGCAAAGTACATTGTGTTTTGTATTGTGTCTACCTATTTTTCTAAAGACAAAGACAGTTTATCAGATTATCTAGGCTCATTTTAAAAACAGGCTAAGGCTAGGGGCTTTTGGGAGATCTTCAGGCAGAAAGAGAGTAGCTCCTAGTCGATGGTTCCTAATAGAGCCTCAGGTCCCAGGAACCACCTGGAAAAATGAAACTGAGTGTCCTGCTTGGTGACACACAGACAAGGCTGGTACGGTTTGATGCATTTGAGCTAGGAAAACAATACTTTTTTAAAAGACAACAGCAAAACAGCCACAAAGAGCTCACGTGTTGCCTGTAGTCACACAGTAGTAAAGAACATAGACCCAAAGAGGGCGAGAGGGAGCCTGGGTGTCTCAGACAGACGGTTAAGCCTCTAACTGTTGATTTTGGCTCAGGTCAGCTCATGTGGAGGAGCCCTGAGTGGGGAGCCTACTTGGGATTCTCTCTCTTCCTCTCGTTCTGCCCCTCCCTCACTCATGCATATACACGTGTGCTCTGGCACTCCCTCTCTCAAACTAAATAAATAAACTTAAAAAAAAAAGAAGAAGAAGAAGATAGGTCTAAAGAGGAAAAGACACATGTAGATATCTGAGCGAAATGGTTGTAACAGGAGGAAGCCAGGAGGCATTCTGGGGTCAAAAGTCAACAGGGGCAATTAAAATTCAATTGCACCTATGTCCAAATAGAATACTGTCCCAAGCAGCGGGCCTGCACCTGTGAGCTCCTTGCTGAAGGGCCAGTTCTCCATCAATGAATATATATTTCCAGATCTAGGCATCAACAGACCCTAGCAAGCAAGGACTTAAGAAATGAAGCTATTATGAGATATGAGCATTAAATAAATAATTGTGCAATGCATAAATTCATAAATGAATCAATGTACAAACAAAAGAATAGCAATTTTAACTGTGGCTACTCTACAGGTACTCTTACAGGTGCTAGGTATTAAGTCCTTGCTATGTATCAGGGCCTGAGCTGGAAGCTTTACATGATGTATTAATAATCCTTACAATAAACCTAAACATAATATACTATTATACCCATTTTGCCCTCCAAGAAAAGAAAGAAATGGGACTTGACACCACTCTGTCACCCTGAGCATCTCTGTGCCTGCCACAGTCCCTCACAATGTTCATTAACATCAACTAGATGTTGGCCATTTTGCACGTTATTATCCCTAATTCTTACAACAATCCTTTAGATTGGTATTAATGTCTCCATTTGAGTGGGGAGAAAGAAAATTGAGTCTAGAAAGACAAGTGATTTGCCAAAGGGCACATTTTTAAATTCAGTTTTTTTAACCCAACTCTCCTTGGCTTTAACGATCAGGGTCCTTCCACTAAGGAAGGACCTGCCTATTGAAGTCAATTTGATTTTTAAAAACGTGTTGACTTAGTCTTATGTTCACTAGTGTTGTACTAAGTCTCTGTAGAGAAATGTGCAGCTTCTGCCCTCAAGATGCTTTTTATCTAGTCAAAAGATTATATACACAGTACAGAAAATAACAATGATAATTATATGGCTACTGAGGTCTTAAAACATAGCCACAAATTCTTTGGGACTTCTTTTTGAAAGGTGGTCCTCAGCTTGAATGCACGCTAACTTGTGCTTCAACAGAAGGGACATTTTGTTGCTTCTAAGGCTAGTTTCTAAAAAGGCATGCAACCTCTGGGTTGTTGACTGGCACATTGTTCTTGGAACTCTGAGTCTTCATGTAAGAAGTTAGTAGGGTTCATGGCCACTGCAGCAAGCAAGCTCAAGCCACATAGACAAGTCACATGTAGGGACTTTGGTCAACAATCCCAGCCTAAGGCCAACCTTCCTTCAAGTCAACCCAGCCTGTTTTCCAGATGTGTAAGTGAACAGCCTGCAGATGATTCTAGCACCCTGCGGTTCAAATCTCCCCTAGTCATTCGCACATTCTCCAGCTGATGCCTCAGACATCAGGAAGCAGAGACAAACCATCCCTCTGAGCCATGTCCCAAATCCTGACTCAAAGAAGCATGGAGAAACAACCAATGCAATGGTTGTTGCTTTCCAACAAGTTTTGGGATGATTTGTTAAACAGTAATATATAATCAAAATAATGGCTTTCTGAGTGGTTATTTAAGGTTAGACACTGCCCTCTAAGCCTGACATGTGTTACCTCATTTGAACCTTTCAGCAACCCAATGAAGCAGGTTACTAGTAAAGAACATGCCCAAGGTAACCTAGCTAGCTATGGTACTCAAGCCCAGGTCATACTAACTCCAGTATCAATACTCTAAACTGCTCTCTGTAGAGGAAGGGAAATTATGTCTGTGCATAAAGTCTACAAACCCCAAAGCCAATCAGTTTTAAGGAACACCAACTGCTATTTTTGAAACTAAACATCTTTTTCTTTCTTAATTTCAGAAGACTAACTGTGGAGCTGAGCTAATTATTTGAGCCTTAATCAAGGACCAGCCACTCCCTGAAGCAGCTGTCCTGGCCATTCTATTGCCTCTAGAAAGTCCCTTGGGTTGGATGGATGTTGGCTCAGGTCTAAACCTCAAATCCCAGCCCCCAGAAGTGAGGATGCATAGGGCTGAAAGGATCCTTGGAGATCATCCAGCCTACTCCCTTCATCTCCTTTAAAGACCAGGAAACTGAGGCCCAGAGAGGTCAAGTGACTTGTCCGAGGTCACACGGTGGGTCAGAGGTACAGCCAGGTCTCCAAATTCCCATGCAAACATTCTTTCCACTACACCATGCTGCAGTTGCTAAAAATTCCCCAGAGCTGCCTCCGTCGGCTCTCTTCTTGACAAAGCTGTTTCCCCCCACACACAACTACACACAGTCACATTTGGCAAGAGGTGCTATCAGCCCCGCTCTGCTCGTGAAATGCTGTTTTGCAACGGGGCCTCTTTGTTCATTAGCAACACAGACAAAGAAAACTGTAGTGCAGTCTTCTCAGAAGGAGATGTTTCTTGTTTTAAAGATGGCAAGAGAGCTTCCTGGATGAATATGGCTTGAATCAGCATGCAGCTCCAGTCAGGAAAGAACGCAGAGGGGATTTAGGTCTTTGCAAAATTTCTAGAACATACAAGGAGGGCACATGGCAGCAGGAAGCTTATGTGAAATCGTTCAGAAAGTATTAAAACGTACGCCTAAAGAGAGTAAACAGAGCAGACTGGTTACCACCTTGTGGTAAGAAGTAATCAGAAGGTGGGGGGCACTCGACTCATTAAAAACTCCCATGAAGTAATTGGCCTTCCCATTTTGGATTCCCATTCCAGTCCTGGTTCCCCATGCAGTTTTCCTATCTGAGGTCTTCCTTTTCAGAGTGTACACAGCTACCTTGGTGCTTAGGGTCTGGAGGATATAACCTGCGATCCCAAGTCACCCATTTTGTGCCTCTCCTTTCTAGCTCCACATCAGTGTTTTTTTGTTTTTTTGTTTTTTTTTTTTTGTACTAGATTTGGTCCCTCTTCTGTCTCCCTAGCTTCCCAGATTGGCAGAGACTTCCTAAGGATGAGAGATCTTTATTCAGGACCAATGCTGTGAGCAAGGCTGAAATGAAAGGAGGCAAACTTCTTAGGAGGGCAGCTTCCACCTCAAAGCTGAGGTCCTCTCTGGCGGCTTTGCTAGGACACATATCTGTCCAGGTGGGTAGGAACAGTGGGGAAGGGGCAGACCAGATGATCTCCAGAGATGCCTCAAAAGCCTAAACATCTCTTGGCTAGGGAGGGAAATGAGAGGGGGAGGGACAGAACCGAGTTCCATGGCAGAAATTCAGGACTTTCAAGCTGGCAGCAGATGGAAAGACAACTGCCAACTTGTAGTAGGAGGAGAGGCGGTGCACACATTTCTTAGGGCTATTGCAAGCCGCGGGTCTTCCATTCCACAGGACCAGGTGATGCTGCTTGAGGACCACCCTCCTACACACATACACATCACTGGTTTCCAGGTACCAGATGAGCTCTCCAACAAGAAACTGGGCCAAATCTACGTTCTCAGACTCTTACCTCCAAAGCTTCGTCTTGCTCATGGCCCACTGCACTCCCGGGCAAACTTGCCCAAAGAGCACATTTCAGTCCAAAGCCCCCTCTTTCATCTTCCCCTGAGAAAATTCCTACCTTCTTGTTAAACCTGAGAGAGAAGAATAAGGGAATTAACAACACAGGGGAATCATGTCCAGTAGTCTGGTTACAGCTGCAAGCACCCGGGAAGGGAAGCTGGCCGCCCAGAGGAGGCCCTGTATCTCCTCATGGCCTCAAATGCTGCTGTGCTGTGTGTCAGTGTTTATGAAATGCTTCTCAAATAAGGTCAGTGTTCGACACAGAGTTAGGGCTCTAATAAAATGCAGAACTTGTGCTGTTTGCCAGCTAGCTGCAGAGGCATACTTGAATGCTTTCTCAGATACAATTGTTCTCAGATTAATATTTTCCCCATGAGTTTTTTTAATTCCACTTGTACTTTTTTTTTTATGATGTGTGAGTTTTTCTGCATATTTGTACCCACTAAAAGGGATGAGTGGGACTTGCTTTCATCAGTGGTTCCCGAGGGCTTGGTGTCGCCTCATTGTTCTAGCATTTTCCCCGCCATCCCATGAATCTCCTCTCTGAACCTAGCATGGTGGCCTTTGCCTTGTCAGTCATTTGGTGGGAAGTAACAGCCCAGACTGCATTCCGTATTATTTTGAGCTGTCCTATTTATGAGGATATTTTGCTTGCTTTCTTCATTGCCATTCCTGGCACATAGTAGGCACTCAATGAATAGCTCCTTTAAACAATTTCATCCTTCATACAGCCCCTTTCGTGGTTCTACTTTCTTGGAAACTGCTGCTTATTCATTACTCAGTTAGGTAAAAAGTCCTCTAAGCTCCACCTGGTTGGGCTGCTGACTTGGCTGGTAGGGTGCTTTATTTGCATTTGTAAAAGATGCGCGTTAATAAGGGAAAAGGAAACCCTAGCAAGAGTGTGAAGGCACGGGTGACTTGGAACTCACTGCATTTCCTCTTCTGAAAATGCACCCTGATCATCTTTCAGATACAGGATTAGTGGTTAAAATCAGATATCGTGGGTGGATTCATTAAGGTATTCGCAGAGCACTAAATTTAGGAGGTATCTGCAGACATCTGATCTCATATAAACCTTGCATCAGCCCCAGGAGAGAAGGGTTAGTCCTACCCTTCTAAAGGCTACAGATGAGGCAACTGAGACTGAGAAAGATCTTCCTCCAAGGTCCCAGAGTTAAAAGAAAAAGTGGAGGGGGATGGAAACCAGGATTCTGACTAGGTCTTTTTACTCATTTTTTGAAATATTTATTTATTGAGGGGGGAGAGGGAGAAGGGAGAGAGAGCATGCATGCACATGCACACAGTGGGGGACTGGCAGAGAGAGACAGAGACAAAGAATCCCAAGCAGGCTCCACGCTGACCAATACAGGTCTCCGACAGACAAAACTGAGATCTGAAATCAAGAGTCAGATGCTTAACTGACTGAGCCACACAGGCACCCCTATTTTTACTCCTTTTAACTTACATCAAATTACACTCCCCACTGGTTTCTCATTTATACCAGTTAGAAACTCGTATATAAAACACTTCTCTATCTACATTCTAGGGCTGGGCAGAGATGAGGAAGAGAAGAAAGAATATCAGCAAAGTGCTTGATAGTCCAGAAACTTCTGCAACACATTTCTGAACAGGACATCTCTTCAATGAAATCATCATTACTGAGCTTTTCAATACAGAAAAACATGCTCTACTCACTGTTTAGGTTGCAGAAGACTTGAGAGCACATTGCAAGCAATTTATCATTCACAGAATCCAGCCCTGGAACATCTTTATATTTTATCTCTACATTTCACCCTAGGCATCATAAAAGGCTTCAGATGGTCATGAAGATGAAATCTGAGGTTGTTTCCAGGACATAAGCACACATTAGGAGTCTCCAGACTCCAAGGAAAGTCCAGGCCACAAAGATCCTCCTGCAAGCCAATATCAGGACCTGAGGCTTAGATAGTAGATATCTGAATTCAGTGCCAAGGCTAAGGAGAGCTACACGGAGGGCAGGGGAAGGTGAGAAGGCAAGAAGCCAAGCTGGAAGGGTCAAAGCAAGGGCCAAGGGCAGTTCAAGGAGAGATGCACAAAATACACAGGTCCATGGTTAAGCCCACACACAGATCAGAAGAGGGCCATGGACTCCATAGCCTGAATCAAGGCATACACTAATTCTGGAGTGTAAGGGAGCAAGGAGTGGGTATGCCAGGTAGCAGACAGGATCTAGGGAGGCCAAAAAACTCAAGAAGGCGTCAAGGTGGGTGGTTAAATGTGCTGGCTGACTTTCAGGAACCACAATCCACACTACTGCCAAAGTGCAGAATGAATCAGGGGTCAAGAACCTAGACTGGCATTTCGGACAAGAGTCGTCTGAGGCCACACAAGCAGCGATAAGGCTGTAAAGAGTGAAGTCATCTTCACTCTAGCCAGGATGCATCTTATATTTGTCCTGTTCTACCAAGACTTGATCTCAGGGTAGGGAAGCCCAGGGATCATGGCTGAGAGAAGGCAAGTGGTACCTCTAACTGGAGAGAAAGGCAGTCCCTGCAAAAATTTAAACAGATCCTTGTGGGGGAAGAATACTGATGAAGAAGCCTCATCAGAACTCTTCTCGGAGGGCTTATCCCCTCAAATCCAAAATAAAAATAATAATTATCCACATAACAACAGTGATACTTTTCCTAAGACCTGACCTTCTCTAAACGCCTTTGTTAGATGAAAGTTCCTGAAGTACAGCTCCTATCATTTTACATTGGGCGCAGGCTCTCTTTAGTTCCATGTAACCACGAACTTCTGCAAATCTCTACCATGTTTCCATTATTACCTACAGGAACCCTATTCATCCTTTAAGCTCCAATTTGAATGCCACCTACTTACCCAAACTGGACATGATGGCTCTACCACCAGCGGTCCAGAACACAGCACTGCCATTCCTCTTGGGATGCCTTGCTTCAAACAGGTGCTCACTGTTTCAACTGGGACTCCCTTTTTCTCTCTTCTTATTTAAGAATTGGGTTTGGAAGACAAGAAAGGGGGCTGACTTCAAAGGCTTGCTGAAGAATGGCATGATCAGTGGGGCGGAGCACAGACCTGAAGGGAGCCTGCCTGAATGAGCTCTGATTCTACTGCTCCAACCTGGGGAAGCTACTTCACCTCTCTTAGTTTCCTTACTTGTCAAATGAGAACAGGATGAGCTTCTGCTCTGCATGATTGTTAGATTAAGTGAGAGCAAGTGTGTAAAGTGGGAGAGCAGGGTCAGGCACAAAGAGGGGCTCAATAAACAGCAGCTGGTGTGGTGGCAGTGATTGTCATAGTTATTATCATTACTATTGTTTAACAATTTGGGAAGAACATGTGAACCTCTATGCTTCATCCTCCAATACATTCATTCTCAGCATGACTTAAACAAATGTGCTCGGTGCCAATGGGCACCCAAGACGTTAAAGTAAATCACTTTACAAGAGTGAGGCTTCTCAGCTGAGCTCTGCCGCTGACAGAAAAGCCCAATTTCTCAGGCTACAATACTTTACAGGAGAGAACAACACACACACACACACACCACATCCTATGTTGGTAGGGCTTCTGGCATCAGCCTACTAGAACAAGGATGAAGCTAAAGTCAATGGAAAGTGCTATGAGACACCAAGAGTTTAGAAAATATTCAACAAACAGGAATTAAGCATTAATAGGAAATCATTCCAGAGAAAATATGAACAACAGAACCCCAGGGAAAGAAAATGCTACAGGCCAATAAGATCTCAAAATTTCTATCCATCCCAGCCAGAAAGAACAGGACAATATATTTATATGATCCACATCCTGGCCATCGAAAGACTTCAGAAGAGCAGAGAAGACTCTGCTGATTATACTGACAACCTGGATAAAGATCCACAGGGTAAGATCCTCACTCCAGAGGGAGTGGGGGGAGAAGTGGCAACATGCTAGATGAGAGAATCAAAATAGAAAATGTTGCTGAAAAGCTGATGAAATTAAACTATTTGCCAAAATTTAATTAGGATAATGCAAAGTGTTGCACTCAAGACTCCAAAAAGTCAACTACACAAATCTGGGATGGGGAAAATAGGATCAACAGCAGGGAAGGCTAGAAGACATGGCCGGTACAGTGCACAGCCCGGTGGAAATGAGCCAACCCAGAGGTGTGGCTGTCTAAAGGGGAAATGTCCCTTCAGGATGTCAATAAAAGTCAAGAAAGCAAGGCAGTGGAAGGACTCAATCAAACTAATACGAGCAAAGACTAGCATGCATTTAGAGGAAGACAACTGGGAATGGGGAGGGGGCCTGTCTCAGAGTCTAACACATATAGAATCGTTGAAGTAATTATAAAAATTTATGGAAGAGAGGAGAAGACTTAGATAAGTGGGTAGTGAGAAACATAACAGCAATAAAATTTTTGAAATTGTACCATTTGGAAGAAGGATTATACTTGCTCTGTGTAACAACAGTCAGTGGGAGATAAGTCCAACCCCCAGGCAAAGAAAATTTTCTTGTTAAAACTGTTTTCTAAAATGGAATTAATTGCTTTAGGAAGAACTGAATTCCTTACCACTAGATATAACCAAGCAAAGGAGAATGGCCACTCTCTCCAAAATTATGTTGGTGGAAGATCAATCTGCATGTGGTTTGAACTTCGACTAGAGGAGCCCTTTCAACTCTAACAATTTGTATTGTTTCAAATCAGGCTTTATCTTGAGCATGCTCTGGAAGGACTATAGTCGGTAAGAATTATGATGATAACAATAATAGCCATACTTAGGAAGGCTGCACTGTGATCCAGGCAGTCTATGTGAGTAAATTCAGTACTCACAGCACCCTATGAAGGGGAGTATTATTATTATTATTATTATTATTATTTTACAAATGAGAAGACTAAGGTCACCAGCTGGTAAGTGGAGAAACTAGGAACGGACCCTGTCTGCCTCTAAAGTCTATACCTTTACCCAGGGATTCTTACTTTTCCCACCTCCCTCACCCATCACTATTGAGGACTTTTAATCACGAACTCTTGAGGAATGTTTCCCAGGGAATGACATATCAAATATAGTGCTGGCGAAAGAACTATGAAGACCACAGTGAGTGGGAAGAAAGCACAGCCTTTGACAGACCAGCAATAGCAGTACTTAAAAAACAATCCAGCTCTGCAGAACAGAGAAACAGAAGATTCCCATTACAAGCTCTTCCCACCTGGAAAAGACTGATTTAAATTTAATGCTGGAGAGTGAAAAATAATAAGGCGCCTTGAAAACTCAACACCATGCACCATAGCAGGGCACCCTTTGCATCTATCCTATCTGGAATTAGTGATGGTCCAGCACAGCTCTCTGGAAAAGCCTCCCTTGCCGCGTGCGCGTGCGTGTTTCTTCCTTTTCAGCAGTTCTAAAAAGGGTTAAGACCACCTTACATAATGAGGGTGGAGCATACTAGTAAATACAGCTGTTTCAAGTAAAAGCAGTAACAGAGACAGACACGGGAAGTCAGTAAAAGGTATTTAGGGAAAGACAGAAGGAATGAGCATTGAAAAAAAAAGTCAGAGCCAAAAATTCCCCATGAAAATCCAACCCCCCAAAATAAATAAATAAAATGCATTCCTTATTTAAATATACCACAAAGCAGCACGCCCATGGAAAAGATATAAACCACTTCAACCGTAATCCCCTTTTTATGGAACGGAGGCCAACCTGGGCTTAACTGGAGGTGGGGGTAGGGGGTGGGGACCAAGCATGCTGGGCACAGCCTACGTGCTGGCAAGGAGCTTGCCGCAATGGGGCACATTTACAGCGGCCATCTCAAGCTTTCCAGCTGGATGGGACCTGAGATGAAGATAATAGAAATAATGGCCATGTTCACTACCATTAATACCTAGTGGAGGCCTAAGTGCCAGGTAATGTGTTAAGTACTTTCTATCCATTATTTCATTTGATTCTTTCCAAGAGGAACATTTATTATGCACACTTTCCAAGTCAGGAGTGGTAGCTGGAAAATCAAAGTGCCAGGCACTGTGCTGAGTCCACGATGTGATTTGTCTCGGGCCACATTCACAGCATGCTCACAGGGGCCAGTGTGATTCTCATCCCTGTAATAGAGCTATGGAAATACAGTACAAAAGGAATAAACAGACTGCAGCTCAGAGAAGTGGAGTAACCCACCCAGGGTGCAACGGCAAAGAGCCAGAATTCAAACCAGAGCCCTCTGCCTCCAGAGCCCACACCCTGAACTGGTAGGCATGGGGTTCTGAAACCTAGCCACCGCCCACTTAGCACATGGAAAAGAATCCAAGGCTCTCAGATCTACCATTCTCACTTTCCAGGGGAGGAACTCAGTGACAACAAACAGAACTGGAGAGAAACAAAATAACCATCAAAATGCAAAAAATGCAGAAATATACAAGACCCAGATGATCTGCAAAAGCAAAACTTAATAATGATCCTACAAATACATCAATTAATACAAGGAGAGCAGCAATCAAAAACCACAGAAAGCGCAGGATGATGCTGACGAGTTTCTGATTAGAAAGGTCTACAGTTTAAGTATTCGGGATTTCTAGCTCTTCTCGGGGGCATGTGCACAGTAGGAATTTTGCAAGGTTGCTAAGCAACGCCTGGCAACCAGACTCCAGAGTGGATCACTCTTTAGGCATCCTTGCTAACTCTACTAGGGCAACAATTTTAGTTCATGAAAGCTAAATTTTAGAAACCCTTAATAACTCATGTAACAGGTTACTAATAAGTCGACCTTGGCCATACATAAAAAATGCAAAGCCATAATTGTCCATCTTTCATGTGTAAGAACTAAAGAAAAACTTGTATTTTTGAGATTTATTCATTTAATCAACACATACTGGTTGAAAGCCTACTATGTGCCAGCCACTGTTCTAGGCACCGGGGAAGAGGCCCATACAGGGAAAACTATTAGGACTACACTAGAATTCTACTTTCAGGAAAATAGGCCCCAAAAGGCAGAGCAATCTGTTCAGCTGCACAGTACACTGGAGGCAGGTGCACTTAACTGCTCGTGTCCAACCCACAGGTTCACCAGGAGAGCACGGTGCTCAGAGAGGCCCCATGATCCACCAAACAGCCCCTAGTCCTCTGGGCTGGCCCTGAGTCTAGGAATACCAGGATGCAGGGCTTGGCCGCAGAGCATCTTGGAAAGCCTCCCACTTGACCTGGAGACCTCTGTGGTCAAGCGAGGGAAAGCCTGTGACACGGTGTTGGTTTTTATTGGACCCAACCACCGGCAAAGCTTGCCATCATCTGGAGTGATGGAGAAAATTAAGTTACCACATTCTCACGTTTCAGCCTTTCACCCGTTTTCCTTCACAAACAGGAAATGTTTATTTAAATACAGCAGTCTCCAGCATGTTCCAGAGCCAAGTGAAAAACCAAAGATGTCCACTCTTGCCCCCACTCTGCTGTTCGGGCCACCACCTCGCCGTGGGTGAGAAGTAGGCCTCTGCCTGCCTTTAGGCAGCATGGGGAGAAAGGGCCCCTCGTGAGAGTTCATTTTCATCTGTCTCCTCTTTTTCCAGGCTGAGATTGTGGTTGGAGAAGAATTACATCTGTGGGCTCCTTTTGTACTCAGAAGGGTAAATGCGACATCTGTTTACTCTGTGCTCCATGGTAAATGTTTTGTTTCAGGCACCACCATTCACTTCCTCTCCTCTTGTCCTCTATCTTTGCTGCACGGATAATAAATTACACTGAATTCTCCCCTGCGTTTATTTAGCTTTCTTGTGGGTGTCACCTCCTCATTGAAGAAAAAAAAACTGTCAGTAGTTTATAAACGACAGAGAGTTTCTCTTTCTGTGTAATGTGCTGACATTATGGAGAAGAAGCTGGAACACAGACCCCCCCAAATCTGATACCACCTAATTATGAACAATATAACAGACCCCATTCCAGGCCTGAAGCAAAGTCCAAATGGTGACCACATTATACCCCTGCAGATTTTCCTTAAGGGGTACCATGAGCAAATGAGGCCTCTGAAGTCAAAAACCCGCAGAGAACCAACCACACACACACACACACACACACACACACACACACTCCTTCAGAAAAGCCTCTCTGGGAGGTAAAGTAGCAGGATGCAGAAGGGAGAAATGCTTCTTCTTTGTTATAAAACACAACAGAAACATTTGAGATCAGTAAACTGAATTTTAGGAAGGTCTGAGTATGTGATGCTGATGCTAACAAAACATATGCCCCATGAAGAAATGAGTCCTGGAAAGTTTAAAAGACTCACTAAAGGAAGTTCCCTTTGCTCAGTCCTTTGCTTACATTCTTTAAGCTGAATTGCTGGTTTTCTTCTGTATATGCAATGATTTTATATACAGATACTGGAATGCAGTAGGGGTTCAAGTAATGTTTGTTGAATGAATGAAGAGAGGAATGAATGAGAAATTCCTTCCTAAAGAAATCCTTTCCGTAGCTTCGAAATGCCGAACATCCCCCCAAGAGTGCAGAATTCAAATGTTACAGCTGGGCTGCCCAAAAGAGGGTGAGAGGTGGTGAAGGAGCGCTGCTCCCAGCCCTGCAGCACTCCTCACCCCGCCTCTTCTAAAGACATCCCCCTCTCCCAGGAAGGAAGGAGAACAGAATGAGGAGCCATCTGGGCAGCTGCATCACCCAATGCACCCCAGCCGAAGAGGCGCCCGTGACTGGAACCAAGGCTCCAAAGTACTGCCCACTCTGCCAAGGCCTGCAAATGACTGTGACCACACCAGGGTCCCAGGACTCAGTCTCCACCCAGTTTCTCCAGTTGTAGAGCAGATGGGCAGCCCCAAGCTGCCTGGGTCTCTTGAGGAAGGAGGGTGGGTGGCACGTTGGCTGCTGTGCTGTGCTTACAGCTTTTGAAGACTTCCTACGTGCCAGCAGACGGGCTCACTCCCCCTGGTTTCCCAAATAGGTACCATGTTATTTATTTATTTATTTTTACAACGGAGGAAAGGGAGTCTCCAAACTCCAAACAGGAGAGGTAACGTCTTTGCAGGGCATAGATGAAACAGTAGCAAGAGCAGCCCACCCTAGCCAGAACCCTCCCAAGACCGTCTGTTTACAGGTCTTGGCCCAAACTGACCCTTGTTCCAAAGATGGCCAGCACAGTGGTAGCTATCCAAAAATACCACTAACACAAAATTGTAACTGGTATGGTAAAACATAACATCTGAATTAAGCTGTGGAAACCTGGATTGTAGCACCTTTATTGCCATTAACTTGATGCATTACCTTGGGAGAGTCGTTTCACATTTCTGAGCCTCCTTTCCTACATGTGTTAATGAAGGTTTAGCTCCAAACCTCTAGAATTTCATGACCACACAGAATAATCAATGCACTTGGGAAAAAAATGTTTTAAGCCACAGGAAAGCTCTAGGAAAAAGGTAGGCAGTACTATTGAATCTCTACCCAGGGACGCAGAGTTTGAGGCAGAGAAGTGGGGTGAGAGGCGTGATCAACAGGAATAACCCACTCCAGGACAATCCACTTAGTCTCATGACAATCTCTTCCAGCCTAAAGTCAAGGAGGCGGGATGGAAGACCAATGCACCTACCCCTAGGACACGTGGGGAAGGAAGACACAGGGAGAGCAAGACGTCTATTACACCAGAGCAAACCCTCACCCACTTCTGGGCTGTGTTCCCAGGCCGGTTCCAACCCCCTCCACGATTTCTCCCTCCTTCCTTACTCCCCAACTGAGGGCTGGGAAGAGCCCACCCTCGGAGTCCAAGTTTTGAATTTGGTCCGAGGATCAAAATGATAAATGTTTCCAAAACGTTGACATATGAAAAGTAAATATTTGGTTGCACAATTGGGGTTAAAACGAGGGTCAATCCACCCCACTCTCCAAACGCCTCTCCTCTCGCTGCCAAACCCAGGATCCGAGGCTGAGTGCGGTTTGTAAGATTATAGCGCTCGGTCTCATTTAAAGGGCTGTCAGCATTTCCATTCTCCGGCCCTTTTGGGGAGGCATTTATAACCGAGCCATAAAAAATTCACCCGGGCTGCAACTTGGCATCTCTGAGACTGCGCTCCAGGCAGGGCGGGTTTTGCAAGCACCCACTCTGAATTCGTCTGGTTCCTCAGAAGTTAGACCTTCACACACACACTCAACTTCGCTCGCAAGGGCAGCCAGAAAGTGACTGGCCCATTCTGATCTCCAAGCCGGTCACCTTCTCGGCCCTCTCCCCTCTCCGTGCCTGACGTCCCATCACCTTTCAGCTTTCTCCTTCGCCTCCCCCTTTAATGAGCACAGACCCCATGCTCTCACCCTAAGACCTTGCTAGCTGCAGTGTTCCTCCTCCCTTCGCTTCCTGCCAGCGTTCTGCTGGAAGCTGTCACCGGGCCCTACGTCTGGAGGCTTCACCTCTGGAGAAGCACTGTTCTTTGCCCATCACAGTGGGCTTCAAGACCTCTCTCTAGACGCGCCCAACGCCAGAGACCCCCAACTCAGACAAGGAAAGATCCGACCCATGGTGACAGCAGAGACTGCATCCAGTGCGGCCAAAGGGAAAGGAAAGATCTGGTGCCTGGGGCCCCACTATGGACCCAGGTGGGTGGCCCGGGTTGGGCGGGGCGGAGGTACTCACAGGCGCTCGGCGTTGCGGGGAATGCCCCGGGGAACCGCCCGGAGGCCCAGCCCGTGGCAGTCCACGCTGGCGGCGGAGCAGGTACACTTGGTGGGGCANCAGACACAGGAGAGGCGGGGCCCACCCCTCCCGCCCCTCCAAAAACGCCAGCTCCTCCTCTCATTGGCTGCGCCGCGCGTCATGTCGACTAAGTTGGGAACTTTGCAGGAGCAACTGAGAGCCGGGAGGGGAGGAGGCAGGAGATGAGGGGAGGAGAGGGGCTCGGCCAGCAGGGCCCCAGAATTGAGATCCATTTACTTTTAAGGAGCTAAGGATTGATCTGTCTGGTGGCACATTTTCTTTATTCTGGCACTGAGCTAGGCACTCTGCTCATAGTCTTTCCTTCGATTCCAACAGCGTCCCGCAGGGGGGAATCTGAGTACCCCATTTTATAGATGAAATAAAGCTCAGAGAAGTCAAGCGACTTGACCAAAGCCACACAGCTGCTAGGTACCCCAAACCACAACACTCACATTCACTCATATTTTACATCACAGCCCATTGAAGCTGCGTCCGTACCTCATCTACAAAGATCCTCAAAGATCCTAACTCATCTTGGCAAGGATCCCCAAGTTCTTCCTAAAGGACCTATTATTTTATTGATACTAACACACTACACAGTCACATGTGTCACATAAAATGGTTGTCCATGTTGTTCAGTTCGCTGCTGGCAAACCCTACTCGGAGGCCGGCCCTGCTCTGCCTAGGCCCAATGCCAGCTGTGCTGCTCAAAGTAGTGATGGCAGGGACTTGGTCCACTGGACTGACAATGCCTGTTCATAGTCAGCTTCTGCTTCCTGACTGGGTGACTCTGGACCAATCATGTCACCTCTGAGCCCTGGTTTCCTCAAAGCAAGGGGCCACAGCTCTGACTGGGCCCACGGCACTGGGTTGTTTGGAGCATCAAAGAAGAGAAAGTGTTTCTGCAAAACAGTCATTCACATGTGAGGCATCCTTTCAGCCCCCAGAGCCTTCATTCTTCCATAGCGCTCTAAATTGGCCAGGTCTGAGCTTTTNAGGGCAAGTGTGTTGGAGGCTCCATAAATACTTGTAGGAATGATTTTGTTTGTTTGTTTGGAAGGAGAAGGCAGGAACTGTGGGAAGCATTGCCCAGACTCACTTGAAGTCTGCTCACACTGGGTAAGTCTAAGTGAGCCCTGCACACACGTGCACACACGTGCTAACACTCAGGCACACACTCACATCAAATATACACATGTGTGTACGCATACTCTCACATCACACAGTTATGCATACCACGATAACAGTTATGAATGCTATTCTAACTCCTACCTCATTTTCCTTGAAGGAAATTTTCAATGACTTGACCATATCCTGTGAATACATAGCGGAGGTGCAGCTCTTATTTTATTCTGTTTAGAATATTTTCAGAATCATAGCTGTAGGCACCCAACTGCACATACATGTATAGTCGCACACACTTCATCCCCTCCATCACTCATAAACACATTAGGTGTAATTTACTGTTACTATTCTTGGGAGCAGCTTTCTACACAGATACTGTTGTCATCGCCCTCTGGTGGCCATAGATGGTCTATGCTCTGGTCCATAGAGTGACTTCAGCTTCTAAGAACTCTAAACATCCTTCCCTCTGAAACTTTCCTCCAAACCTTGAACCAATTTAGTACCAGGACTGAGGCAGATGAGAGAACTGGGCAAAGGCCCAAGGGCACAAAAGCGTCTCAGACTGTCTGGAGGAGAAAAGAGTAGGGTTTTCTTTGTTTTCCCAAGTGCACGCTAGAGCATGTTTTGCAATCCCTCTAGGCTGGGCCTGGGTCTGTGTTCTGAGCACAGTATGGGGGTGGTGCAAGGACTGTGTTTTCCATTTATGCTGATAGGGGATTTCATGAGCCTGACTAGATCTTTAAGTGACTTCATGGGCATTCAAGTGTGCTTGCTTTTCCTTGGGAGAGCACTTTAGAGCAGAGCCTAGCAGTCCATCATCCCTGAGGAAGGGACAAGTGGGAAAAGCAGGAGGTACTTAGGCCACCAGCCGTACAGAATCAGGGAGTGTAAGTGGAACAATCTTAGATACCACTCAATCCAAAATTTCTGCAGGTGTGTTCTGATGACTCCTAGTTCTACATGTTTCTTCAAGAACATTGGTGGAGGGTGATCTTGGGCAAAAACAAGGTGAGAAATGCTCACTTTCACCTCTCTTGGAGATCTGCATCACTGATGAGCATATTTTTAAGACCCTGAGAAGTCTTGTAGTAAGGAAACTGATTTAAGGTTTTTTGAACCCAGTTTCCCAGTTTACATGTAAACTTAAAATTATTTTGAATATTTTGGAGGCCACCCAATAAAATTCAGCCCCTGCATTCAATAACATAGAAACTGAGCCTCAGAGAGGGAGGACACTGGCACAAGTTTATCAAGCTAATTAGTGAGAGAACTAGAGGCAAGACCCAGGGGTCCCAGAGCCTAGAATTAGGTTCTATCCACTTTTCCCCACTAATTCTGAAGCATCTTTAGAATATGTCAGCCTCCACATGGAAGCATTACTCTTTTCAGAGAAGCAGGAGTAAGATGAGTAAATCCTTAAGAGGTCAGTTAAATGGGTAGAACTTTTTATGTCTATGTACCAGAGATGGCTTTTGCACTCTGTGGTGTGATTTTCAGAGTTCCACATAAGCCTCTGGGGCAAACTTTTAGATTTTTCCCCTTGATTTTCTAAAGGCTTCTCAAAAGCAAACTACCCACCAAGAAACCCACCTCAAATTTTCTCCTCTACCTGTTTTCTATCTTTCAGGAAAAGGCATCACTATTTTACATGGCCACTATAATTAGTTGAGGTTTTCTGGTTTCAACAATAGAAAATAACTGATTGAAGTACCAAACAAAGTCATACTTTTAAAAAAATTAATGTTTTATTTATTTATTTTTTAAATATTTTTATTTATTTCTAGGANAAAAAAAAAATAAAAAGTTCTTTGGGAGGAAGAACTAAAGAAGGAAGCTTTTAAAAAGACACAAATCAAGGCTGGATCTAGGATCAAGCCCAAGCCTACGATATCCAAATTCCCAAGAGGGAAAGACTGGCCTAATTGAGGTTATATAATAATCCTCTTGGTCAAAGAGGACAAGAATTTATGGATAACAGTTCCATGGAAATTATACTCAGTTGGGCCAGTCACAGGTATGCTTTCAAAGGAAAACTGTGGAGCTGTTAGCTGAAAAAGTAGGGGGATGTCGAGAGGGCAAAACAGCACTGATGCATCTTCCCTCTGCTTCACACCACAGCCATTCAGTTCCTGAGTCCCATTAATTCTTCCTCATGATTATCACTTGATCTGTCCCTCTGGATCTTTGGACCCCCTGCTATTGTTCAGATCCTGGTTTCATGCATGGCCATTGCTCACACCACTCCCCCACCCCATCAATTCTCTTTGTCTGGTTTGTTTAACCAATTCAGACTTGGCCCTGATGATCAAGGTTTTTTTCTAAAATACACACCTGACAATGCAATCCTGAACTTTGATTTATTACCTCTATACCACACACACGCACACACACACACACACACACACACACACACACACACCTATACTCACTCAACATCCCTCCTGAGTATTCTTCCTGACTCTTTCCTATCTGGCTAGCCCAGAGTCAGCTGAGCTGTTCACTCCTCCAGGAAACCTTGTTGGACCAATCTGTTAGATTCTCAAAGTCAGTGAACCTATGTAATCCATTACTTGCAACATTTATTATAAAAAATTTAAAACATACAGAGGTATCTAATTCATTTTTGCATGCTTGATGCCTAGAGGTACAAAGACTTGTTAGATGATTGATGAATGACTAATTAACAAATATGTGAATAATCTACCCAATCAGCTAGCTTATTTGACATTATTTTGCTGCAGTTTTACTTATTTTGATTAGTTGATTAGTGTTACTTAATCTTTTGGGGGAGGAGGACAAGACTACATTCTTCTAGAATCTCTGAGTGGTTTTTTTTTTTTAAACTATACACATTCCTTGCCCCACACCTCCATTCTGATATGTTTGCTCCCATCTCACGGAAACTTACCATTTGTGCTGGTCATTCTCCAGTGAATTTTCCAGATTGCTCTGCCCACTGGCACCCTGTTCTCTTCCCCAGGAGGCTGACATTCTATGGACTGTATCACCTGTATTCTCTTGGGTCTGTCCATGTAGGGAACTAGCCCAGAGATCTGGAGGGAAAGCTAGGGCTTCCTCCATAAAGACAGCAGTTTGGCAGTGGCTACCTTCCTTTACTGAAGATCTCAGTTCATGTTCTCTAGCCTGTCCTCCAGCTGCCATTCCCATCCCCTTTTTCTCTTTAGAGGGTAGGAATAGAAACAGCTTTCCATTATTGCTAAACCTTGGGGACTCCTCATCTCTTATTGATTCTTTAACCCTGCCTCACTTTTCTAAATAGTCCCTTTACTAACCCTTCTTCAAATGACACCTTCAGATTGTATTGTCTGTTTCCTACCAGAGGCCCTGAAACTGAAACACTACCTCTCTGAGCCATCAAGACAGATCCCTGAGGAATATGTGAATGGAAAGAGGGAAGGAAAGATGGTGAAAATTCTAATTTGAGATTAAGATTGTGATTCCTATTAAATCTTCCTGGGAGAGTGAAAAATTCACATATGTGAATTTCTGGTCATTTCTGGAGTGCAGGATTAAGGAAAGATACCATCACCTGGAGCTGGAAGTCATTTTTTTTTTCTATGAAAATGCTTCTTTTTCTCTCCCTTGAGAAAGAAAGAATAGTAAAGGTTTACTGCCAGTTAATCTAGTGAGCCTCTCCAAAGGGCAGGATCTACTCTGACTAGATAGATATTTGGTGAATGAAAAATTATTTTAAAACAAATAACTTATCCTGGAGAAGAAGACAGAACAATAGAACCTTCCAAAATCCTAGTGAACAACTCTTACTTGATCTTTCACTCCAACTATGTGATTACAATTTTAGAACTTTCTTGTTCTTATAGATCTTGCCTCCTTCAAGACACTGATTTTCTAGGGGTGAGTACATGACTGACATAAGCTAATCTGGATCTTCCTTGAAATTCTTCCAACTGAAACTGGAGGAAGAGATTCAGTCCCTCTGTGGTTGTAAAGCTTGAGCATGTGAGGAACTAAAATGAGCAGCCATATTTTCAGCTATATGGCCCAGTTCGTATTTGACCCATTTCCTTGGATGTATAAGAGACATTCTAGCTTAATTTAGCAATCAAACAGCCATTTATTGAGAACTTCATATATGCCTAGAAGACACAGCCCACAGCTGCCAACAGTCCAATTAGGAAGACAAAATTAAGATATGTGAAAGAAAATAAAAGATATGGTATATAATTAAATGCTAATTAATGTGAGTCAGATAGTAAGTGCTACAAAAATTCTAAAAAGAGAGAAATCACTTCAAGCTGGATTGGAAGTGCTAAGGAATGTCATTTGGCTTTTGAAGGATATATAGATTTTATAGATTTGATGAGTTCAGTGGGAGGGAAAAGGGTCTTCATCTTGAGGAAAGCAAAAGATAAGGAGACAGGAATGGAATGGTACATGAGTGTGAGGAAGGGGATTTGGGAATGTAGAATATAGGAGAATTTAGGGTAGATTTCTCTCGGTCTGAAAGAAATTTTGAGGAAAAGTTTGATGCCTGATTTCCCCTTAGACATGGGTCTGCCACCTTGCTTCAGAAACTAAAGGGCTCTGTGCAGAGACAATGACTCTAATCTTGAGAGACTATATGGATTGGAATCCCCAGAAAGAAACCATAAATGTGCCCCAGATCGACCTTGCCCTAGTCTAACAGAAGGCCAAATGAATTGGGGAGCTCTTATTTCTCTAAACTGGTGCATCAAGATAGTGACTCAGCCAGATGTGAGGTCAGTCTCCTAGTCCTCAGTGCCAGAGTGCTGACCCGAGAAGGCTAGCAGACAGGTGAGTGCAATCATGGGCCTGTCTAAACTGTGCAACGAAGATTTGTCTCATATTTGAGCAGATCAAGAACTGTCACTGGGGAAATGGCTCTCCAATTTGAGGAGTATTAATCACCTAATTAACCAGAACACCTGCTAATAAAACTCATCCCACCCAGGGAACCAAATTAAACAAAGCATGAGGATGTGCCACACAGACTTGGCGGTGGCATCTGCATTCTTGGCTCGCTTCCTTGGGCACTGGGGCTCACAAAACTCTCCAGCCAGCTGTTGGACTTGACAAAAACTTTAGGATACCGCCCTTGTTTAGCAAACAGTAATTAGTGCAAACTCAGAGAAACTCCTTTTGCAACTTACCTGGCATCATTGATGCCCCTGATATGCTGGGTATTGTTCTGAGTGTTTCATATATATTAACTCTCTAATCTTGATAACAACCAAATGAAGTCCCCTATTGTGGCAGAGGCTAGCTTGATCCCCACAGATCCAGTTTCTTCTTTCTGGGAACACAGGGAGACTATATTTCCCAGCCTCCCTTGCAGTTAAGTTGGGGCCATATGCTTCATTCTGGCCAATGGAGCTTATGCAGAAGTGATGCATATCACTTCCAGACATGGTCTTTGAAACCCTTATAATCAGGCAGGTCTTCTGTCTTTGCCTGTTGGCTAGACAAATAGAGGGGATCTACTGAGGAATCACAGTGTCCTAAGAGGATGATGGAGCCACAGAAAGGAAGACACTGGAATTTTTGAATCAACACTTAGAAGGCAATGACCATGCAGTCTTTAATAGGAGAATAACCTAAGCTCCCCACTAAGGCTTGGGGGTTATTTATCATAGCCAATGGCATTACTTGCCCAGAATGATATACCAATACAATCTTGAAATTATGTTTTCTCCAAATCACACAGGATGAATCTTAGGGAAAGCTATTATCTATGTAGTATGATTCCAGAAACAACAGGAAATTCTCCCCGCCCTAAAATAAATACCTCTTCCTGTTGGTCAGTTAATGAAATAGTAGCTTTTAAATAGTAGCCCTAATTATCTGCTTTTTATTATTTATTGATTTAACATGTATTTGCTGTATATTTTTGGGTGAAGGTCACGTTATAGTGAAGGCAAAATAAAACATGATTGCTACTCTTATGGAGTCTTGTTTGGCAATAGATGTAAAACAATCAATTAAGCAAGAAAATAAATATATAATTAAAAATATAAAGTGTTGGGAAGAGAATCAACAGGGTGACATGATAAAGATTAATTGAGGCTGGAAATGTCTCAAAAAATGGCGATAGAAGGAAACTCAAAAGACAAGAAGAATCTGTCTCTGATATAATAAGGTATGGAGTGGGATAGGTCACTCTTCCAAGAGACAAAATGGCACATGCAAAAGCCCTATGATATGAGTTGGCCAGTTAGAGAAACATAAAAAAGGGCTCTATAGATGGATCCTAGAACATGAGGGAGACCTCTTCTGAGAAGTTCAGAATTATTTCTTCTTCACTATTGTACTGACCCTTGTCTATGTGAAGCACTACAATGAATGGTATTATCTCTATCATTTGTGTGTATGAAGAGAAGTCTAAAGTTTCGGACTAATCTGATCTGACACAAAGTCAGTTTTAATTCTAGGGATATTTGTAGGTAAAGGGACTGATAAAGGCAAGTTAATTAGGAGATTTGTAGCAAAGCTATATTGTATAGGCAGCATCATATTTTCTCCCTATAGCTTTTAAGTTTTCAACATGACTAGGGGATAAGGAGTGGAGTTGATGAAAACCACTAGAGTAGTAGGTTAAGGATCCACTCTTGGAGCCATCACCTCACTGAGTGATTACTCAACCTTGGGTAAGGAGTGTGAATGTCTGTAAAATATTTTATTTCCCAGGTTTAGCTAATGGTATCACAATCTACCCAGATGGCCAAGCCAAAAACCTAAACATCATCTTTAACTTTCCCCTTTTATTCCTTAAACTCACCACATCCATCAGCTCACCAAGACCTGTTGACTCCTTAACTTCAAATATTGTGAGATCCTATCCCAAATGCTACATCTTCTTGAATTTGTTCTGGCCATATGGTCTCTCACCCAAGCCCTTCAACCAGCTTCCCTGCTCACCACCTCCAGTCACATTCCAGACACTTAGAGGCATTTCCATTACTTACAAAGTAGACTAAAGTATGTGCATGGTAAAGAAGGGTCTTTGTCAATTAAACCTTGTCTCTGCCTGTATCTCTTACTTCATTTTTTCACAAATTCTTCTTCCCACCTCAAGCTGAGCCATAGAGAATTAAAACTTCCTGAAAGTGTTGAAGCGTTTACCATCTGTCAAGTTATCCTATGTTCTTCACACTTTCTATAATGCCCATGCCCACCTCCTCTGGTGAAACCATCCTGGTCCTTTGCCATGCAGCTCAAGCATCTCCACCTCTGTGAAGCATTTTACACTTTCCTCCATTAATACCCTTCTTATATTAGAGACTTCTTCATTTGATTTGTGGCTGTAGAAATCTCTATTCTGTACTCCTTACACTAACGTAATTATCTATTTATGAATATTTCTCCTGCCCAACTAGATTGTAAGTCTCTTGACAGATGGAATGTAATTGATTGAACTCCTTGAGAGAGCTGTTTGTCCTCACTGTGTCTAATTCCTCTCTTATTCTTTCTTTAATCCATCCCTTTCAGAATTTCTCCCCAACACCGAAACTGTTGTTTTCAAAGACCTCTCCATTTTTCTAGTTAATTAAGCCAAAAAAAGCTTAGAGTCATCCTTCAGTTCTCTATTCTTTTCACCCACAACATCCAAAATAATCATTAATTCCTATTTATTTTTTCTTCAAGTCCAGAATTCAATCATTTTTGTTTCATGTCTACCATTACAACAAATGATTGTCACTTCTCATCTTGATTCTAGCAGTCACCTCCTAACTCCTTACCTCTACCACTCCCCACCTTCTATAGCCAACCTTTAACTCAGCAGCCCCACATTATTAAAATATGCATCCAATCATATAATTCTTATGATCCAAAGCTTCCTAGAGAGACTTATGCTTCTAGATATGATGGAATAACAAAAACTAGATTTACCTTTTGACCTCAAGGCTGTAGAAAAGTGAACACAATTATATTAAAAAGATGATTTTCAAACATTGGAAAATAGGAAGTATATGACTACCCCCTGAAATGTGAAACAAATGAGGTGATCTGTACAATTATGCCATCTTTCTTCCAAGAGATAATTTCCAGGCTGAAGTCTAGGGATGAGAACTCAGCATTCTACGTTGAGGAGACAGAGACTGGAAAGACAACTGTGTCTAGACTTGTAACACTGTGTACCTAAGAGGTGGGTACTGAAAAGAAGAGAATTCTAGAATCTACTGAGATGTTCCCTTGAGTCTTTGAGTATTTGTGAAAGAAAAATACATGAGGCTGAGAAAAGAACCACCTGACAAGAATAGGCTGAATCATTCCCACAGTTCACACAAGACTGGGAATAGTTAGTGTTTCTACCAGCCACAGTGAAAGACCCTCATAATAACATAAGGCATTGAATAGAAACTTCAGAAAAGTATTGCCTTTGCAGTGAAGCTACAGATATCTCGAACCTACCCTAAGAAAAGCTTAAAGCAAGTTGCAAAAGGCTCCAACTGATTCTGTGTAACTTAACTGTGAGAAGAACAAAGTCTCACACTGTTTAAAGAAATCCAAGAGCATCTAACAGTGTAAATCTCATGATGACTGCCATCCAATAAAAAAACAAAAAACACCAGCAACCCAAAGAAACCTGAAAATATGCCTTATGGAAAAAAGAAAATCAGTACAGACAAAGAAATGGTAGTAAGGATGTAATTAGCAGACAAGGATATCAAAACAGCTATTATAAACATAATTTGTATATTTAGGAAGTAGAAAAAATGGAAGCTATAAAAAGAAGCAAATGGAATTTCTAGAAATATAAAATAGAATATCTAACATGCAAATGCACTAGATGGTATCAGCAGCAGGTAAAATTCACTAGAGTGTCTTAAACCCAAATTAAAAAAAAATACTCTTACAACTCCATAATTAAAATACAAATAGCCAAATTAAAAATAAACCAAAGACTTGAAGAGACACTTCATCAAGGAAGGTAAGGTGAATAGATATAAGTAACAAGTAGACACATGGAAAGATGCTCAAAATCAATCATAAGAGAAATGCAAACTAAAATCTCAGTGAGATACCACTACATAGCCACTAGAATGGCCAATATCAAAAAGACTGGAATTACTAAGCCTTGAAGAAGATACAGAGAAACTGGGGCCCCCATTCAATGCTAATAGGAATAAAAATGGCACAACAACTTTGGACAGTAGCTTGGCAGTTTCTTAAAAGCTAAACATATATTTAGCATATGACCTAGTAATTTTGCTCCTAAATGCCTATTAAAGAAAATGGGAAATATATGTTTACACAATCTTGTATAGCAATATTATTCATAATAGCTCAAAATTGGAAATACCCATATGTCTACCATGGATGATGAGATAAAAAACTAAAACTAAAAATGATATATCCATATGATTGAATATTACTCACCAATTTTAAAGAACAAACTTATGAAGCAGCTGGGTAGCTCAGTCAGTTAAGCATTTGACTGTTGGTTTTAGCTCAGGTCACAATCTCATGGTTGTAGGATTGAGCCCTGTCAGGCTCTGTGCTGGTGTGGGGCCTCCTTGGGATTCTCTCTCTCTCTCTGCCCCTCCCCCTCTCACCCATATATGAGTTCTCTCTCTCTTTCTCTAAATAGATAGATAGATAGATAGATAGATAGATAGATAGATAGATAGATGTATGTTTAAAAAAGGAACAAACTCCTGACACATGGAATAATGTGGATACAGTGCTGCAGCTCAAAAACATAATACATATACAAAGACTACAGATTGTGTGGATCAACTTACATCAAATACAAAGAAAAGGAAAGCTATATATATAGAAAGCAAATCAGTGGTTTTCTAGGACTTGGGATGAGGCAGGGTGGGCAGTGGAAAGTAACTGCTAACAGGTATAAGGGATTTTTGGGGGTGATGAAATGGTTCTAAGATTGGATTCTGGTGATAGTTACTCAATTACATAAATTTACTAAAGCTCAAACAGTCAACTGGACTTAAAAATTATTGTATTTAAATTATACCTCAATAAATATGATAAAAAGATAATTGTTTAAAGTAAAATAACAACAATGTATCAAGGAGTTTTTAATATATGCAAAAATTAAGGATATGAAAATAATAGCAAAAAGGACAGAAGAACGTAGCTGAAGTATACTCTTGTAAGATTACTCTACTATAGGGAACATGATATAATATTATTAGAGAGTAGAAGATAAACTATGAAAATTTGAAATATGTGTTGTAAACAATATTTTAGAGAAACTATCAAAAAAAATAAAGCAAAGACATATAGCAAAAATGCAAAAGAAATAAAATGAAATGATAAAAAATACTATATCTAAAGTAAGAAAATAGGGAAAAAGGCAAGAAAGAACAAATGAGGGGGGGCACCTGGGTAGCTTCGGCAGTTAAGCTTCCAACCTCATGATTTGTGGGTTTGAGCCCCCTCATCGGGCTCTGTGCTAACAGCTCCGAGCCTGGAGCCTGCTTTGATTCTGTGTCTCCCTCTCTCTCTGACCCTCCCCTGCTCTCTCTCTCTCTCAAAAATAAATAAACATTAAAAAAATTAAAGAACACATGGGACAAATATTAAATAAATAGCAAGATGGTAGTCTTAAACCCATATGGCCGTAATTTCATCAGACATAAATGGTGTAATCAATCCAATTTAAAGCCAGTGACTTGTGGGATTGGTTTAAACAAAGCAAGACCCAAGTGAATTATACTTATAATAAAGATTCTTTAAATATAAAGACGCAAAGATGGTGACACTAAATGGGTGGAAAAGAATGCAGCATGAAAACACTAATCAAAGAAAGCTAGAGTAGCTGTATTATTATTAGACAAAGTAGAATGTAAATAAGCATTACTTCCCCAGATAAAGAGATATTTTATAAGGATAAAGGGGTCAGTTCACCAAGAAAGCATAATAATCCTAAATGTGGATGTACACAACAACAAAGCTTCAAAATACATGAACACAAAACCTAGTAGAGCTAAAAAAAAAGAATAGCCCAATCTACAATTATGTTGTGAATATCAACACTCTTCTCTCAGTAATTGCTACAAGTGGACAAGAAATCATTAAAGTTATATGAAACTTAAAAAACACTAGTACCCAAATAAGACTCATTGACATTTAGAGAAATCTCCACCAATGACAGCAGAATACACATTATTTTCAAATCTGCTTGGAACATTCACTAAGATAAACTATAGTCTAGACCATAAAATAAGATTCAGTAATTTTGAAAGGATTTAAATTGTGAGAAAAATATTATCTGACCACAACAGAATTAAACTAGAAATCAAAGACACAAAAATATGCGGAAAATCATTTAAAATGTTGAAATTTAAACATCACTCTTCTAAACAAACCACGGTAAAAGAAATCACAAGAGAAATTAGAAAATATTTTGAATTAAATGAAAATGAAAATACAACATGTGAACATTTGTGAAATGAAGCTTAAAGCAGTGTTTAAAAGAAATGCTTTGGTATTAGATAAGAAGGAAGGATGAAAATCAATAACCTAATTTTCTACTCTAAGAAATTATATGAAGAAAAGCATGTCAAACCCAAAGAAAATAGGGGAAAGAATAATAAAGAGCAGAAATCTCTAAAAGTGAAACAGAAATGCAAAGGAGAAACCACTGAAATCAAAATTTGTTCTTTGAAAAGATAAATAAAATTGAAAATCTCTAGAAAGATCACTCATAAAAAAGAGAGAAGTCATAAATGACTAATATCAGGAATGAAACAGGAGACATTTCTACAAAGCCAACTAAAATTAAAGGAAGAATAATAGAATATTATGAAAAACTTTACCCCAAACATTTGATAATTTAGATGGAATGGACAAATTTCTTGAAAGACACAAGCTACAAAAGCTCAAGAAGAATTATTTCATCAGATACTGGCAAAGAATAACTGGAAATTGAATTTACATAATACAATTTACAATAGTATTAAAAAACATTAAATACTTAGAGGCAAAACTAACTAAATACGTACAAGATTTAAATGCTGAAAATGACAAAATGTTGATTAGTGAAATGAAGAGGAAATTATTTATAGATAGCTGTACCTGTGCTCATGGATTGGAAAATTCAATACTGTTAGGATATCAAGTCCCCTCAAATTGAACTATACATTCAAAGCAATCCCATTCAAAATCTCAGCATGAATTTTTTGGTAGAAATTTACAGGTTAATTCTAAGATTTATATAGAAAAACAAAGGAACTAAAACAGCTAAATAGGTAATTTTGTATAATAAAGTTGGAGGATTCAGATAACCTGATCTGGACTTACTATAAGGATATAATAATTGAGACAATGTGATATTAGATAAAAGAGAGACACAGAGATCAAGGGAATAGAATCAAGAGTTCAGAAATAGACCCACATATGTATGGACACTGACCTTCAACCAAAGTGCCAAGGTAATTCAACAGACAAAAGATCATCTTTTCAGCAATGGGTGCTGAAACAATTGGCTATCTATATGCTAAATAAGCAAATAACCTTGATCTTTTCCTGCACTATGTACAAAATTAACTTGAAATAGTCTATATCTAAATGTCAGTGTTAAATGTATAAAAACTTCTAGAAGATGACATAACATAAAATCCTTTTGAGCTTGAATTAGGCAAAGAGTTCTTAGATAATATACTTAAAGCACAGACCACAACAGAAAGAGAAGGGTAAATTGAACTTAATCAAAATTAAAAACATCTCTTTTTTGAAAGATATTGCATCTAAAATTTATTTGTAAAGGGAAGAAAACTAGGATAGTCAAAATAATTAGAAAAAGAACAAAGTTGGAGAACTTACACCACCTGATCTCAAAACTGAATATCAAGCTACAGTATTTAAGACAGTGTGGTATTGGTGAAAAAGTAGACATACAGATTGATAGTACTGACAGAGTATAAAGAAAAAGACCCATACATATACAAACAATAGATTTTAACAAGGCACAAAGGTAATTCAGTAGAGAAGGATGGTCTTTTCAACAATTTTTGATGAAATAATTGGATATCCACATTAAAAAAATAAAAATAATAAACATAAAAAACAAAAGCCCTCCACCCATACCTTGTATCATCGACAACAATGCATTTAAAGTGGTTATAGGGACGCCTGGGTGATTCAGTCAGCTGAGTGTCTGACTTCAGCTCAGGTCATGATGTTGTGGTTTGTGAGTTCAAACCCTGTGTTGGGCTTTGTGCTGACAGCTCAGAGTCTAGAGCCAGCCTATTGCAGATGGATTCTATCTGTGTCTTCCTCTCTCTCTGCCCCTCCTCCCCTTTCAAAAGTAAACATTAAAAAATTTAAAAAAAATAAAGTGGATATAAACCTAAAGTATAAAATTCCTAGAAAAAAAAAGGAAAAATTCTCTGTAATCTGAGATTAGGCAAATACTTCTTAGATATGAGATCAAGAGCATCATATATTAAAAAAATTACAAATTAGTCTTTATTTAAATTAAAATATAGTTAAAACAATCAAAAGAGAAACCAAAAACCCAACTAAATTGGGCAAAGATTTGAACATTTAACCAAAGTATATACCAATGATAAATGATAAATGAGCACATGAAAGAATACAAATTAAAATGGCAATGAAATATCACTACACAGAGATTAGCAGAAAAAATGGATAGTACAAAGTTCTAGTGACGGTCTAGAGAAAGCAAAATTCTCATATATTGCTAGTAGGAATGCAAAATTGTACAGACACTTTAGAAAATCATCAGTTTCCTCATTTAGTTGAATATACATTTGTCATATACGACCTAGCAACTCATCCCTAGGTATTTAACCCTCAAAACTGAAACATGCTTACACAAAAATTTGCATGCATATATTTATACTAATTTTATTCATAAATTTTATTCTCTGGAAACAACCCAAATGCCTTTTTTTTTTTTTTTTTTACAAATAGTTTATTGTCAAGTTGGTTTCCATATGACACCCGGTGCCAAATGCCTTTCTACTTGGTGAATAGATTAATAAACTACCTTACATGTAATCAATGGAATACTACTTGGCAATAAAAATTGAACCTGGATACACACAACAGCTTAGATGAATCTCAAATGAATTATATGAGTGAAATTAGTCTTTCTGACTAATTTATGTATGATTCAATTTATATGATATTCTGGAAAATGAAAATTACAGGGACAGAAAATAGATCAGTTGTTCCCATGGACTGAATGGTGGGAGGGTTTGATCACCCTGGGGCATGAGGGAATTTTTGTGTGTGATGGAACCATTCTATATCTTGACTATAGTAGAGACTGCATAACTGTATGCATTTGTCAAATCTCATAGAACCATACACTAAAAAAAGAGAATGATTCTTTATATATTTAATACACCTAAGTTAAAAAAAAATCTAGTCTGACCGCTCTGTTTCTGCATCTGAACTTTGAAATTATTATTGCATTGCTTTCTGTCCTCAACTGCTGTTCATAATAGTATTTCTTGGCTTAAGTAGAATATATCACGGTATATATTTATTTTCATTTTTATATATCCTGCTTTTCAAATCTGAGGATTCAGATCTTTTATTAGGCCTGGAAAATTTTTAGCATTATCTCTTTGAATGTTTCCTCTCCTATTCTCTCTACTCTCTCTTTATGTAGCACCTATTATAGATAAACTTGATCTTTCTCATTCTTACATTCCTTTCTATATTTTCCATCTCTTTATCCTCTAGTTGCATTCTGGAGAATTTCTTCAGATATATTTCTCAATTTTCTATTTTCACCTTGGCTGTGTCTGATGTTTTCTAACCAATCCACTGCCTTTTTAAAGCTAAATTAGTTATTGAAATAAAGAATACATACACAAATATGCAAAATATGCATAAATCATTAAATGTCAACCCAATTTCCACAAACCAAACACACTGTGAGACCACCACCCAGATCAAGAAATTGAGTGTTGCCAGCACCTGGTAAAACCCTTTTGCAACCTTTTTTCAGTCACCAGCCCCCTGCCAAGGCAACCACAATTCTGCTTATAACACCATAAAATAGTTTTGCTAGTCTTATGCTTAATATAAATGGAATTTTCAACCTGAACTCTTGGCTTCTTTTATTCAACATTATGTTTGTGAGAGCTATCATACCACTGTATGCAGCATTCATTTCTCATTGTGGTTTAGTATTCCATTGTATTAAGACATTACATATGATCCATTGTACATTTATGTAAATGTGAGTAGTTTCTCATTTGAGGTAATTATGAATAAGGCTGTATGAACAGTCTTGTACATGTTTTTTTTAAATATATGTATCTCTGCATTACCATTCGTTCTATATCTAGGAGTAGAATTACTGAGTCATAGGATAGATCAGTTTTCTTTTGATGTTATGACCAATTGCCACATAGTGGCCTAAAACAACAAAAATTAATAACATACAGTTCTGCAGATCATAAGTTCAACATTAATCTCACTGGACTAAGGTCAAGGTGTTAGAAGGGCTGCCTTTCTTCCTGGAGGCTCTAGGAGATAATCTGTTTCCTTGCCTTTTCCAGCTTCTAGAGGCCACCAGCTTTCCCTGGCATGTGTCTGCCTTCCTCCCAGTAACTTTGACTTGATTACTTCTTGTTTTACCCATTCTCTCTTCTGATTCCTTCTTCCACCTTTAAGGACCCTTGTGATTATATTGGGAACATCCCAGTCTATGTTAAGGTGAGGTGATATGCAACCTTAATTCCATCTGTTAACTTAATTCCTCTTTGCAAGGTAACCTAACAGAGGTTCTGGAGATTAGGACATGGATATTTTTGGGGATCCATTATTCTGTCTACCACATAGAAGATACATATGTTCAGTTTCATTTTACTATGTAATGTTTTCTGAAGTGGCTCTACCAATTTACACTTCTGTAGCAGTAAAGTTCCAATTACTTGATATCTTTGCCAATACTTATTTTTTCATTTTATTCATTTTGATATTGGATTGGTATCTTACTGAAGTTTTAATTTGTATTTCCCTCATTACTAATGATACTGAATATCTTTTTCAGTGCTAACTGGCTTTTGGAAAACTTTCTTTCTGAAATGCCTATTTGAGTCCTTTACCCATTTTTCTATTGGTTTATGTCTTTATTTATCTGTGGGAGTTCCTTTGATATTACTGATAGAAACCTTTATTAGATGTATATACTGTAAATATCTTCTCCCATTTGATGGCTTGCCTTTTCACTTTCATAGTAGTATCTTTTGACAAACAGAATTTCTTACTTCTAACAGTCCAACTGTCTTTTATTGTTAGTATTTTATGGTTATTCTATCAAGAAATCTTTGCCTAAAAATATTTACTAAGTTTTCATGTAGAAACTTTATTTTTATATTTAGATGTATAATACATCTAGAATTTTTTATAATGCAAGGCGTAAATCAAAATGTTTTCTCTATAGGTATCCAATTGATGAAAAATTAAATTATTTAAAAGAAACCTCACTTCCTACTACATTTCAGTTTCACCTTTGTCATAAAACGAGTAAACATGTGTGTCTTCTACTGAATTTTCAATTTCAAATGTAATACTTTTCCTTTCTAAAATCCCTATTGATTTTGTTTTCACATAGTTAAAAAAAGTTCCCAATAGTACCTGTATCTCTGTAAATGGCACTTCAAATATTCAAAATGTACTTTTTAATATAGTCTCTATCATATAGGTCCATTACTTCAGACTTTTGGGGTATTAATTCCCATTTTGTTATATCTGCAATTCTCCTCAAAGTGGATTGCTTCCCAGTGTAGTTTTCATTTTTGTATGTGATCTCTCTTTCCCGTGAGCACTGTGTGTGTGTGTGTGTGTGTGTGTGTATGTGCATGTGCATTTGTGTATAAGAGTCACACGCAATATGAGTTTTGGCTTGACACATGAAAGTTTATTTTTCTCTCATGGAAAGTCTGCAGCTCCTTCCAAGCAATGATCTGGCAATCCAGCTGTTTCCATCTAGTGGCTAAACTATCTCAAGATGGAGCTGCCACTGTCATTGAGGAATGAAAAGGAAGGGCAGAAGATCTTATGCCTTCTCTTCCATGCCTCAGTCTGGAAGTAACCTATGCCACTTGCACTTACAATCCATTCCTTATAAATTGTCGCATAGTCCTGACAAACCATAAGTGGCCTGAAAACTATCAGGGAACACATTAATATTTGGTGAGCAGCAAATGTTTCTGCTTTTTAATCAATGAATACTCTTTTCCCCCCTTCTTTCCAGTTGTAGAACACATTCAAGCCCTTCCCTCCCCAAGGAAAGCTACTCAAAGGTCTATCCAGTCATTTCATCCAAACTCAATCAAATTTGTACATGGTTCCTCTTTGCTTTAAGGCTGATACACCAAAAAGACAAATATCTGCCCCTCACTCCAACACAGTGGTAGAACACCAGCAGGATAATTTAAGTGAACACATCCATTCATAAATGGGAGAAAGGGAGGTGCAGAGCAGTCATTGATCTGTAGCCATTCTAAAATTGCACTGGGTAGATATTGTGAAGGCCCACTTCAATATGGATAGGAACTTCTTTATTATTATTTAGTTTCTTTAGGAATGTTCTATAATATCAGCTTCTTGGAAAGTTCCTTCTCTAGTTACTGGTGTCTGCTAACTCTCCATCATGATGGACTACATTATAGGTTGTGTATTTTGTAATTTTTATTTGTGAGCTGATTATCAGTAGGGATTTATGTGTGCATAAGTATGGTAGTCAATCATGTGTGCCCCAAGTTGTGGAAGTGTTTCCACCATGTGCTTTAGGGATCCATCAGTCCAATACTGTTTTGTTTTGTTTTTTAACAATTTCTCAGGTGGAGATGTTTATGTCATCCAGTTGTGTAAACTTAGACTCATACTTGTCCAAGCACCAAGCCTGGGGTATGATTTCTCATGGGAAATTCCTAACTTCTCTTGAGTCACAGAGCATTCAGTTAAAACTTTTCTTACCCCTTCCCAACTCTCTTCTCCAGAGGTGATTCATATTTTAAGATGGCTTATATCTTTCCCATTCATGTAGTTATACCTTGGGTGTTTAAAACCAGTGTACAATATTGATCTGTAGTTTAAAGTTTATACCAATGGCATCATATTGTGGTTATTTACTGCAACTTGTTTTCTTCCTAGTAAACATATTTTGAAGATTTAAATATGCTAATAAATACAGATCAGGCTCATTTATTTTAATTGCTGTGTAGTATTCCATTACAAAAAAACTCTCAAAAACTCAACATTTAACTATTTTTCTATTATTGTAAATATAGATTGTTTCTAGTTCTTCACCGTTATAAATTCCTGCTGCATGAATATTCATTGTACACATATGTGGAAGCGTATTTGGGCTATATACTTGTTATGCAATTATTAGGTCACAGAATTTGGAAATCTTTAACTTTATTGAGTATTGACAAATTACTATCCTAAGTGGTTATGGTACTCTACAGTCATAAACATTTTGATAGAGAATATGATATTGACTTTTTATTTTAATGTTTATTTTTGAGAGACAGAGAGACAGAGTGTGATCGGGGAAGGGGCAGAGAGAGAGGGAGACACAGAATCTGAAGCAGACTCCAGGCTCCAAGCTGTCAGCACAGAGCCCAATGTGGGGCTTAAACCCATGAACTGTGAAATCATGACCTGAGCTGAAGTTAGATGCTCAACTGACTGAGCCGTCCAGGTGCCCCAATCTTGACTTTTCAATATCCAAGTCAAAACTTAGTTTTGTTAGAGCTTTTAGTTTTTTTCCGTCTGATACAAAATACTCTCTCATTATGGTTTTCATTTGCAGATATAAGATTACTATGAGGTTGAGATTTTTTTCCTCATGATGATGGCTTTTCAGGTTTCTTCTGTGAATTATCAATTTTTCTATTTTGATTTAATATTTCCCTTATTGATTTATGAAGAAGTTTTGTAATTTCTGGAAATCTTTATCAGCTCTGTGAATTATAAGTATTTTCTTCTAGTTTGTGGCTTGGAAACCTTTCTTACAGTCTGAAGAAAATCTTACTTGGTTGAGATTTCTGCAGTCTATTTGCTAAAATGTGTTGTTTATGCTGTTCCATCTTGCTACAGTGTGGTATGGACACCAAAGGAGTAGGTGACATTTCCATGTTCCTCTGGGACCCATGTAGACACTGCTCTTGAAGCTGGGTTGATTTTCCTTACTGATTTATATCTGTAGGACTCTTGACTGTCAGTAGGATTCAGAGTGCACTGGTCACCCTAGACCTCCAGAAGCCACTTCACCTAACACTATCAGAATGGAGCTAAGAAGACTAGAAATCTAAAATGTCACAATTTCACAACAACTGACAAGCTTCCAGGGAAAGATTTCCTACATGCCTTTCACAGACCATAAATGGTGCCTAGGTTAGGATCCCTGAATGGGAAACTTTACATTTCACATGGAAAATTTACCAGCTATCAAAACCATTGCACAAGGTTTCTACTGCAACTTGTAAGGCTTAATTTTAAGACAGCATCTCAGAAGCAGGGAAATAAATGATATTAGAGCCTCCCCACATATGAGCTATCTCTTGATTGGAGAGCCTTACCTGTGCACCCCAGGCAAAAACTGCCTTCTCTTGAAACCTCATTCTCTCTGTATACAAAATTAGGAAAAAGAATTAGGTATCTATCACCATTCTTCTTTTTCACTGCCAAAATATACCCCTTTTCCTCCAATGCAATGTGTATTACTGGTTTAGTTGTGAATTGCACACTTTGACTACCAAGTACTCTCATGAAGAGTCTCCATGAGAACTGTGACATAGCTCTAAGACACTTACTAAATGCAAATTATTTATAGAGGTTGTGGGTGACTCAGTCTGTTGAGTGTCTGACTTTGGCTTGGATCATGATCTCACAGCTCTGTGAGATCCACATCCAGCTCTGTGCTGACAGCTCAGAGCCTAGGGTCTTCTTCAGATTCTGTGTCTCCCTCTTCTCTCCCTATCCCCTACTTTTTCTCTGTCTCTCTCTTTCTCAAAAATAATAAACATTAAAATAAAAATAAAATAAAATACAAAGTAATATTGAAGAAGAAAACCAAAGTGGGAGGCATCACAATCCCAGACTTTAGCCTCTATTACAAAGCTATAATCATCAAGACAGTATTAGGCCAGTGGAACAGAATAGGCACAAAGAAAACAGACAAAAACAGACACAAAGGCCAATGGAACAGAATAGAGAGCCCAGAATTGGACCCACAAATGTGTGGCCAACTAATCTTTGACAAAGCAGAAAAGAGTATCCAATGGGGAAAAAAAAAGACAGCTTCTTTAACAAATGGTGCTGGGAGAACTGGACAGCAGCATGCAGAAGAATGAAACAAGACCACTTTCTTACACCATGCACAAACATAAACTCAAAATGGATGAAGGACCTGAATGTGAGACAAGAAACCATCAAAATCCTAGAGGAGAAAGCAAGAAACAACCTCTTTAACCTCAGCCACAACAATTTCTTACATGACACATCTCCAAAGTCAAGGGAATTAAAAGCAAAAAATGAACTATTGGGACCTCATCAAGATAAAAAGCTTGTGCACTGCAAAGGAAACCATCAACAAAACTAATAGGCAATCGATGGAATGGGAAAAGACAGTTGCAAATGACATATCAGATAAAGGGCTAGTATACAAAATCTATAAGGAATTCACCAAACTCAACACCCAAAAAACAAATAATCCAGTGAAGAAATGGGAAGAAGACATGAATAGACACTTTTCCNACAAAGCAGAAAAGAGTATCCAATGGGGAAAAAAAAAGACAGCTTCTTTAACAAATGGTGCTGGGAGAACTGGACAGCAGCATGCAGAAGAATGAAACAAGACCACTTTCTTACACCATGCACAAACATAAACTCAAAATGGATGAAGGACCTGAATGTGAGACAAGAAACCATCAAAATCCTAGAGGAGAAAGCAAGAAACAACCTCTTTAACCTCAGCCACAACAATTTCTTACATGACACATCTCCAAAGTCAAGGGAATTAAAAGCAAAAAATGAACTATTGGGACCTCATCAAGATAAAAAGCTTGTGCACTGCAAAGGAAACCATCAACAAAACTAATAGGCAATCGATGGAATGGGAAAAGACAGTTGCAAATGACATATCAGATAAAGGGCTAGTATACAAAATCTATAAGGAATTCACCAAACTCAACACCCAAAAAACAAATAATCCAGTGAAGAAATGGGAAGAAGACATGAATAGACACTTTTCCAGAGAAGACATCCAGATGGTCAACAGACACATGAAATGATGCTCAAAGTCACTCATCATCAGGGAAATACAAATCAAAACCACACTAAGATACCACCTAACGCTGGCCAGAGTGGCTAAAATGAACTAATCAGAACACTATAATTGCTGGCAAGGATGTGGAGAAATGTTGGTGGGAATGCAAACTTGTGCAGCCACTCTGGAAAACAGAGTGTAGTTTCCTTAAAAAACTAAAAATAGAACTACCCTACAACCCAGCAATAGCATTGCTAGGAATTTACCCAAGGGACACAGGAGTGCTGATGCATAGGGGTACATGTACCCCAATGTTCACAGCAGCACTTTCAACAATAGCCAAATTATGGAAAGAGCCTAAATGTCCATCAACTAATGAGTGAATAAAGAAGATATGGTTTATGTATACAATGGAATACTACTTGGCAATGAGAAAGAATGAAATCTGGCATTTGCAGCAATGTGGATGGAATTGGAGGGTATTATGCTAAGTGAAATAAATCAGAGAAAGACAGATACCATATGTATTCATTCATACGTGGATCTTAAGAGACTTAACAGAGGACCATGGGGGAGGGGAAGGGGAAAAAAGGTTACAGGGAGGGAGGGAGGCAAACCATAAGAGACTCTTAAATACTAAGAACAAACTGAGGGTGATGGGGGTAGGGGAGAGTGGAAAATGGGTGATGGGCATTGAGGAGGGCACTTGTTGGGATAAGCACTGGGTGTTGTATGGAAACCAATTTGAAAATAAATTATAGTAAAAAATAAAATAAAATAAAATGCAAAGCACTTATAAATTCTCATTATTTATCCTAAATTTTATGTGAATTTTTTAATTAACTCCATATTATATCTGGATTTATTTTAATGAAAATATGATGCATTTGAAATTTAAATTTTAGGTAAGTTGACTCTCCAGAAAAAGATACTATGTTTATCCTGTGACTTTGAACAGCCCAAGTTCATGTGTAAAAACACCCATGGGGGCTATGGTTAGTGGAGCAAAGACTTTCTCTAACCATATATTTCACTACTGGCCAAACATATGTAGGACCATTCATTCAGTCATATGGTTTCCTTGTTGTCCTTTGAACTTACTATTCTATTTCTTACCTAAAGATTTTTATTGATGTCATTTTTCTATCCAGAGTATTTATCCTCCTGTTAATTTTTCTGAGAACTTGAAGACACTGCTTCTCTGGTAAGATTTCTCAAGCTCATGGAGCTCATTCTTTCTGTTCCCAAAGCATTGGTCTTTTTGCTGTGAACTCAGAGCTCACTGTCTTGTATTGTTGTTTCCTGTATTGTACATATTTATCACTAACTGGACTACAAGCTCCTCAAGGTAAGATCCACGTCTCAGAACTCTTTGTCTTTCTTGTACCTCATTAGGACAATCATCTCCAGTAGAAAATGTATGCTTTTTTTTTTTTTTAACATTCTGTAAGTATTTTTAGGCCAAGATAAGATTACCCTCATAAAAAAGAAGAAAAAGAAGGAAAGGGAAAGAAGAATTGTTTTAGTCCGTTTGGCTGCTATAACAAAATAATACAGAATGGGTAGATTACAAACAGAAAATTCATTCCCCACAGTTTTGGAGGCTTGGAAGTCCAATATCAAAGCACTTGCATGGTCACACTGTTGTGAGGTCTCTCTTCTTCCTGGTTCATAGCTATCGCATTCTCCCTGTGTTCTCACACATTGGAAGGGGGAAAGGGAGATCTGTGGAGGTTTGTTTGTTTGCTTCTTTGTTTGTTTTGTTTTATACAGCATTAACCCCATTCATGAGGGCTTTACCCTTAGGACCCTATCACCTCCCAAAGGTCCTACCTCCTAATACCATCACACTAGCCACTAGGATTTCAACAGTTGAATCTTGAAGGTACAAAAATATTCAGACTACAGCAAGAAGCTAACATTGATTGAGTGCTAATTATGTGCATGAACTGTACAAATGACATTAGCACACTGTACATATCATACTCAGTCTTTATAGCATCGCTGTGAGATAAGTATCATTTTTTTCCACATTTTACACATAAGAAGACTGAAGCTCTGAGAGGTTACATAACTCCCCATAGACAACACCACTGTGAGACAGCTGGAATGCTGGCCCCTAATTACCTAGCACTGGATCTTAAATTCCTAACTATTAAAGGGAGAGAGAGATAGGAGTATAGGTCAGACCAGTTTAACACAGGTAGGGGGGTTGGTGCAATACAAAATATTACCTGTGGTTAAAAGTAGGAGGCTGCATTCTTTCTCATAGGTGGAACTACTATTTTCTAGCAGAAAGTAGATGCCTTCTAGTAGAAAGGATTGTTTTCATGAGGTCCAGGAGAGACAAAGAGGTCTTAGGCATGCCTAACCTTAAGAAGCATGCAGTCCAGTTAGAAATACATGTGTATAATATAGGAGCCAATGATATAAGATGGTGTTCTAAACTCAAGTGGGCATCACTGAACAGCAAGAAGGCCCAAGGCACTGGTTAGAGAGCCAGAAGAAAGGGCACTAAGAACTCAAATTCCTCCAGAACCTACTTCCTTTCTTTCAGCTGACCCCTTATGGAAACCAAACTCCCACTCAGCCTGTCAGTCTGATACCACGCCTGGCCACAGCAATCATGCCTGCTCAGCATTCCCACAGATGGATATCGTTTTCTAGAATGGAGTGCGGAAAATGATATTTTTCTTCTACCATGATAACATCCTCACAATTAGGGGGGAAAATAGCCAGGGACTGATATTTTACAAGGTCACGCTTCATTTTCCCTGGTTTGATACAACCAGGGCTTGGTTTCTAAGAAGCCAGTGGGAACTGTGGGGGCTGACTATCTAGTAGAGTCTGTGCCCCTAGAGTTTGATAGGTCTTCTGTAGAGTTTCCTTAAGTGGGAGAATATAAAATTGTGCAGAGAAATGGTTTAACATGCAGCCAGTCAGTGAGGATTTGTCAGATCAATGAAGGCCAATTCTGAGAGTTCCCTGCTGGGTTTCCTAACGCCCTGGGACACTCAGTTAAACTATCTATTAAGACTATTTTCCCAAGTCATTTGTGTTAGATTATAGGCTATAAACTGCTTATTGTTGCCTGTCCGCCATAAATATAAAGCAATCATTTTTAATGCAAGCAGCTGTTGGGCTGGCTTCTCCAAGATGATTTGCCCAGGGACTCACATTCTGCTGTTTTCTTCTTCATCAAATGCATTTCTGATTGTTTTTCTGCTCTGCTGCATACCACACACGTGGTGGTGGTAGGGGTATAAATTTTCCTTGCAGAGCTTTGTTTGGACACATGGTTTCTAAAAATATCCAAAAGGAGTTGAAGGTGCAGAAGGGCAATTTAAGTTATATGCAATCTGGTGACTTAAGTCCTCAATACAGTGTCTAATTTCTTAAAATGACCTTGGAAGCACCAACTCATTTTTTTCTTTTTCTTTTTTTTTTTTTATTTGGATATTTTTTTTTAACAAATAGTTTATGTCAAATTAGTTTCCACATAACTCTCAGTGCTCATCCCCAAAGTGCCCTCCTCCATGCCCATCCCCCCTTCCCCCCCACATCCATCAGTCCTCAGTTTTTGTCAGCATTCAAGAGTCTCTCATGGTTTGCCTCTCTCCCTTTCCCCCACCATTTCCGCCCTTCTTCTCCCCCTTGTTCCTCTGTCAAGTTCCTCCTAATCCTCCTATACGTGCAAACATATGATATTTGTCCTTCTCTGCCTGACTTATTTCGCTCAGCATAACACCCTCAAGGTCCATCCATGTTGCTACACATGGCCAGATTTCATTGTTTCTCATTGCCATGTAGTATTCCATGGTATAGATAAACCACATCTTCTTGATCCATTCATCTGTTGATGGACACTTAGGCTCTTTCCATGTTTTAGCTATTGTGGAGAGTGCTGCTATGAACATTGGGGTACATGTGCTCCTATGCCTCAGCATTTCTGTATCCCTTGGGTAAATTCCTAGCAGTGCTATTGCTGGGTCCTAGGGGAGTTCTATTGTTAGTTTCCTCAGGAAACCAACTCATTTTTTTCTAACCTTCAGTCATAAGACTTGAGATTTTGGATTATACATAAAAAGTTTTGCAACGTACTAGGGTAGCATGCTACATGTTGAGGATATAAAAGTGAGCCAAAATTGACATGGTGCCTACTCCTTGCCTCTGTCGCCCACTCCCCGAAGCTTTATTGAGGTATAACTGAAAAATAAAATTGTAAGATATTTAGAGTATACAGTGTGATGATTTGATAAACATACATATTGTGAAAGGATTCCCCCAAGTGAGTTAACACATCCATCACCACACGCATTTATCCCTTCCCACTTTTCTTTTTAGTAAGAACATTCAAGTTCTACTTAGCAAAATTCAATTATACAATATAATGTTATCAAATAAAGTAACCATGTTATACGTTAGATCTTCAGACCTTATTCATCTTATAGCTGAAATTTGTACCCTTTTACCAGCTCTCCCTATTTCCTCCACTTCCCAGCCCCTGGCAATTACTTTTCTACTTTTTGTGAGCTCAACCTCATCCCTCTTATAGTCTAGTAGGAGAGAGAAACTGATCAAACAAATAAAACAATTGTGATATAAGTATGAAGAAAATTTGAAGAATTAATACAATGCCCAATCTAGTGACTTATGGAGACATTTGAGCTGAGGTAAGAAATCAACATTTGAGCTGAGGGTAAGGGGAGCTAACTCTGCAAGGGAAGAGGGATAATGAGGACAGGATTTCCAGGAAGACATAAACATCTTCATTCAAAAGCTGAGAGGTGGGAATGAACATTTTAAGAACTGAGTTAAGGTCAGGCACCAGATACAAAGAAGGGGACAAAGAGCACAGTGGAGCTGCAGAGGCAGGCAGGGTCTAGATCTGGCAGGGCCGTGGGTGCCTTGTGAAGAGGAGCTTGGGCTCCACCCTGAGACCAACAGGAAGTCATTGGTGGATGTAGCCCTTAAAGCCTCAGAAGGAAACTGCTGGTTTCCTTGAATCATACTTGAGGTTAAATGTTGGGATAATTTACAGAAGGAATTCTTTTTATTAGAATGGGAGAGTTAAAGGAACCAAGGAAGGATGTTGAGGCACCGAAGAAAAGCAACATTGAGAAGCTGTTTTTACCCCTAGGCGTGAAGAGACAAGGGGAGGAACAGTGAGAGCTGGAGCCAGGAAAGTGAGCTGCCCTGCAGAAGCTGTGGTCATGCAATGTCACAGATACTGACAGAAGTGCAGCGTTCCAGTGGGACTGAATATTTCAAACTCTCCTGCATTGTGTTCTCCAGTCTCCTGCTGGGTCCTTTGTTGCCTGAACCTAAACAGAAGCCAGAAAGCCAAAGGAATCCATTGAGACCAACATCCTTCTCACCCCGAACCAGGTACGAAGAAGGGAGGTACATATATATTAACACCCTTTTACAGATGAGCCAAATGAGACTCAGACAGGTTAGACAAATTGTCCAAGATCCATAGCTGTAAAGTAGAAAATTGCATCCTCAAACCCAGGTTTCCCTGCCTTTAAACATCTATGATCTTAATCACTACTCCATACTGACTCTCATCTACTTGGCACAGCATAATGCCAGGCCCTCTTGTTTGGGGTGTCAGGGTGGCGAGGGGGAGTTTGGGCATGGAAGAGTAGAAGGTGGTAAATAGTCAAAGATGGCAATAATCAATCCCTGTCTCTACATGCTACTCTTCACATGAAGAGAAGTTGTCTAATTTCCCCCTTCATGAATCTGAGCTGGCCTCAGTGACTTTATTTTAACCATCTGAAATCTGGGATTTCTGAGGACGTCACAAAAAGATTTGCAGCTTTCTTTTCCATATGTTCTCTCTTAGAAGCCAGCTGCCCTGCTGTAAGAAGCCCAAGCCACATGGAGAAGCCACATGTAGATGCTCCAGGTGCAACTTCAGCTGAGTTCTAAGACAAAAGCCAACAATAAATGCACCCATACGAGTGAGCTGTCTTGGACATCCAGGCCAGTCGAGCCTTCAGATGACTGTAGCCTTCAACGACCATCTGACTATAACCACATGTAAGAAATCCAAGCAGGAACCACCTGGATGAGCCTAGCCAACACTAGAACTCTGAAAGACACTAAAAAAATATGTTAAGCTGCTAATTTAGGGGTGATTTGTTATGCATTTATGGATAGTCAGAATATTGGGTAATGTTTCTGACTTCATGGAAACAATATTTAGACAAATGGAACATAAGCATACCATGCACATTCCCTCTCCCACATAACTGTTAATAAGGAGTCTCTTTCCTGGAAGCTTTCCCTCCTCTGCACAAATCTGGACCCCACTAATTCTTGAGCCCAGTCTCCTCATTAGTCTATAAGGCCTTTCCTTCCTGTGAATGCCTCAGGGTGCAAATGAAGGGCCCAGCCAGTGAAGATGGGGAGTACCTTAGATCAAAGCTCTTTGCCTTCCCCTCCCTCCTAGCTTCTGGCCATTCATGTTCTCCACAAGTAATGAATGAAGGTGTGGAACAGACTCTAGATGCTGCAGGACTCAGATGAGAAGAAGGCAAGCCAATGTTGAAGCAAAGGAAGATGTGGGCCTAGAAAGGAAAGAAAACCCCTATAAGTTATCCAAGCCTGGGACTAGAGCTAATCCTGTGTCTCGCAAGGTTTCTCAAACTCAGCACTGCTGACATTTTGGAACAGAAAATTCTTTGTTGTGGGGACTGTTCCATAACATTATAGGATTGGTTAGCAGCATCTCTGGCCTTTACCTACTAGATGCCAGTAGCACTTACCCACCAGTGTGAGGACTCCAAAAAAGTCTCCACTTTGTCAAAAGTTTTGCAGGTGGCAAGAATGGCAAAACTAAAAAAACTGCCCCCTCCCTTATTTCTCCCTTATTTGAGAGACTTTCCCTCTCAAATGGTGAGAAAAACCTGTGACTTTCTACCACAGCTGCACTTTACCCTTCCAGGTACAGGACCGAAACCACATCCCTTCATCTATCTCCACCAGGCTTCACCCTCCCCAGTCTTCCTCTGGCCAGATGGCACTCAGGCTCTCCAGGGGACATTTCATAGAAATGACATGGTGTTTCAAGCTGAGTCCATTCTGTACCCCAGGCTTAGGATGATACAGGCCAGATTCATGGGTGAGCCATCAGGCAGCTGTCCAGAGCTCCAGTCAATAGGGGCCACCAAAATGTTACTGGCATGAAACAAGTAGGGATCCAGTTAACTCAGGTCTCCACACATGACTGCGGACAAAACTTATGAGAAATAAATGGATTTGGCTGCAATTAAACACTCTCTCTTGCTGCCAGTCTCTCTCTGTTGATATATTTTTTATGGCAAGTGCATGAAATTTACATGGTGTGTATAAGGTCCCATCACTAACTTTGAGACTGGCCCTCTGAGAGCTTCCTGTAGCAGTCTTGCCTGCTTAAATTCTGAAACTGAAAAATTCATGATGCTGTATGTGCTCTTTCCTGGGGATGATTTATTAGAATGTCTACATTTAAGGAGTTTAATATGCCTCTCAAGAAATTGTCTAGTTCAGAAAATCACATGTAATATGTACATGGAAAATATACCTTTATCTTAAACATAAAAAGCATTTACTTTTATTATTTTTCCCATTCCTAGTAAATGTTGAATAGACATGTAAAGAATAGAAAAAATCATGTAAAAAGGACTAAAGTTATTCATCTGACATGGCTAACGTCTCAGTCTGACCTGGATGCATGGATGCATGCATAGTGTTGGAAGGGGAAGGGGAAGAAAAATTGCACTGAAAACCTCTTCTTTCTACTCCTATTTATTTTCATTTAAATCAGATCAAAGTGCATCTTCAAAGCTACTTTAATAATGTAAAAACAAGAAACAGTCTGAAATATAAGTCAGGAAGTGGGGAAGAACAGATCATATATTTGACCTTAGGGTTTTGAGGAAGATTGGGTGTTAACTGCATCTATAAGATTGTCTCAGATCTTTTCCAGCTCCATTAGTAGATCCAACCCCTCTTATTCAAATTAATACTTCCTTGATACACTGGCCAACCACTCTTTTCTGTACCCCAAACAAGGAAATGCTCATTAGTTGTTGGGGCTGAAGAAATCTCCCTACTGCATGCTTCCTGTATGCAGTCTCAAGGTTACAAATGTGTTACACCTCATCCTGCAAGAAGCAGAAGCCAAGATGGAATTAGACATGCAAGAGATCTACTGGAAAATGTCTGCAAGAGAAATAGAGGTAAAGTCGGAGAGGCAAGAAGAACTGTCAGACCATAGTACAGGGCTGACCCTGTGAAGGCAAGAGAGAAAGGACAGACAGCTGGGCTGGCAGTCTCAGACTGCAGCCCAGCGCTAGGAAATTTTTGGCTAGGCTGATGGAGAGTCCTAGAGCCAACTTATCTAACATCTCACAGGTATGGGCCTGCCTTAGTACCCCTCTTTTGCTCAATCATTGGCTGAGAGTAGCCCAAGGGAAGCAAAACTTCAGAATAGATGGCATGGATTTGGAGTACTGCATCTAGGGCTAATTATTAATTATGGTCCCTACGACACAGCAGGAATTCTGAGTGGTGCATTTTTAAGGCCACCATAGCTATGGAAGCCCTAGTATAGCAGAAGACAGTGGATGAATAGTACAGTAGAGAAAGGAAGAGTGATGCTATCAGGTAAGGGAGGCCAAGACTGATTTGACACAGTTCTGCTCAATACCCAACTCACATCTCAAATGAAGGTTCAGACTGTTTAGAGGTTTCTGACTACTGAGTCCCAGACAAGTACCAATATCTACCAAATCAGCTAGTGTGTACTAGCTTGGAAAGCAAGCACTATTGACCACATTTTACCTAAAAGAAAATGTTATTCAGGTTTCAAACAACCAATTTTCAATCTGACTTTGGAGTTGCAGACATACCAACACAGTGAGTTGTCAACAAGAGACTAATCTGGCTTACAATGATATAGCCATTATCAGAGAACATCCAAGAGTGGGATAAAATATCTACCTTTACACAATTGATATTATTATGTAGCTGAAAAAATGCAATTAATTCTTCTAGAAATATCCATTAAGTGCCTTATGTGTTGTCAGGAATTGTCCCAGGTGCTAGAAAAATAGGTAGACATATTTGGAGCTATTCAAGAATGAAGAACTAAGAAAATGCAGGGAGACATTATAGGAGATAGATTTAAATTTGCAATACCAAAGGATACCTTAAGACTTTTCAATAATTCTGTTATACATTGTCTTCCATTGTGCTTCCCAGCCCTTTGCTCTTATAGCTATTGTCTCACTGATCACACTGTATTCTGGTTAGCTATGTATGGATTTCTTTCCCCTTGAGAGTTTGCAAAATCCCCAAGGGCTGGGACCATATGTATTAGTTCATAATTAAATAAATAACTCAACACTCATATATTTATTCAACAAAGGTTTTTTGAGTGTTTTGTGCCTGCTGTTGGTATCTGGGAAGTCCAAGATAAATAATGCCTATCCTCCAGCTCACGTAAATTAGGGAGAAAGATGAGGAGACATCAATATATTTCTGAATGGTGTATGCTATAGTAGAGGCATTTACTGAGAAAAGAAGGATCATGAGGAGAGGGTGTCAGTGAAAGGATTCCTCATAAAATTGATGATTCTTCAGCTGCATCATGACAGATAAGTAGTAGTTACCCAGGATTTTATCTCTAGTTTCCAGCACAAAACAAGCCCTCAATTCAGTTCTGCAAAATGAATGAATGGATGAATGAATGAATGTTGAATACAAAGAGTGTAACTGAGAGTATTTTCTCCTGGTCAGCATCTATTGCCCTTCTTCCTGTTAATAGCACCTTACCAATGGCTCCAGAGGCCCATGACTCTGGCCTTTGCAATCAAATAATGAACAGCCCTCGCCAGTGACTAGTTCAGGAGACTGGACATAGTTGAACTTGGTACAGTGAGGCTCATCTCAGGACCTGCTTGAGCAGTCAGAGGATAGAATCTCTCTTTCTCAGTCTGGGGCATCTGGGGGTGTCTTGGTTAAGAGAAGTCTGCTGAGGGTGAAGTTCCATAGAGGAAGCAGAACTGAGAGGTGGAAAGAGAGAAACTGGGTCCTGGTAACATTGTTTTAGCTCCTGGATCCAGCAATACAAGAAGTAGGTCAATCCCTTAACTGTTCTTTGGGTGATTGTTAAATTACCTTTTCTGGGGGCTATGTGTGGGGTGGGGCTTAAGCCAGTTTTAATTGGCTCTTCTATTACTTGTGGCAAAACGTGTGTTGACTGATGGAGATAAATAGCCATCTACAGTATAAGTTGCCTCACAGAGTATAGAGTTGCCCATTTCCAGAATGGTTCATGTAAAATCGAATCTATCAGAAAAGGAAATGCTGTATCACTGGAGAACCCTAAATCCTTTTTTGGCCTTGCTGATTGAGGCTAGGTTTGTGTCTATTACCTGAGGGAGAGAGAGAGAGAGAGAGAGAGAGAGAGAGAGAGAAAGAGAAAGAAAGAAAGAAAGAAAGAAAGAAAGAAAGAAAGAAAGAAAGAAAGAAAGACAGACATGGAGGGAGAGAAAGATGGAGGGAGGGAGGGAAGAAGAAGAAGGAAGGAAGGAAGGAAGGAAGGAAGGAAGGAAGGAAGGAAGGAAGGAAGGAAGGGAGACATGAGTGGAAGAGAAACTGCACTATAACATTACCAGATTGGCCAGCCTCATTTCAGAATTACTATCTACTTCTTGTGAATGACAAACCAGAGAGAACTGACCCGCCAAGTTTTGTTAAAAAGAATTAACAAGTATGCACATTGGTTGAAAGAGAGGAGGCCACTGAGGCATAGCAACTGAGAAAGATATTTTTATTTTTCCTCTTTCCTCTAAGTGCACCATCTAAAGGAGGAATTACTATCAAATGCAAACATCCTCACCACAGTGACAACCTTGGCAGGGACCAGAGGAGAAAGTGCCCACTGGCCCTGTTCCCAGAGGTTTGAGTCAAGAGGCCAGGAATCTGTGTAGCACATCTGGGGCAGGAGAGCAGACGTCTAATGGGGCAAAGCCTAGAACCAGAGAAGGTGCATTTTATGAAACGGAAATACAAATAAATAGCTGACACCAGAAGACAGAGTGTCTCCTGACTGTTTAGAAACCACTGGTCTCTGGTTCTATTTATAAAGATGACATGTTCCACAGAACCAGTTTTCCCTGTTACTAATCGAGGCCAAAGCATCAACATATTCCAGGCACATATGGGAAGGGATGAGATGTGGGTTCAGGGCTCCGACCTTCTTTAATGAATTCATTCTGCATCTGGGTCAGGACACATGCAGAGTGTACTTTTTACTCAGTAACTGGGGGAGACATTGATGCATAGTCTTCCTCTAGATTTCTAGCCCTTCTCACCTTCCTGTTAGTTTCCTCTTTCTTCTTTCGTGCCTGCCTGCCACCCTTACCTCCTCCTCATTCTCTCCAGCAGAATGAACACTCCTGGCTGGTTAAGGGGCATAGATTCTGATCCAGGCTTTGCCCACCACTGGATATTCAATTTCAGACATCTTATTTAATCTCTCTGGACTCCAATGTTCTCATCTGCAAAATGGGCTTAGATAAGTGGTTACCTAATTCATGTTTCCCAAAATATGAAGAACTGGGCTGTGTGAGTGGATATTGAAAACCCTGAGACATATTTCAGTAAAGAATCATATTCAACTTTGTTTTGCCAAGCATGGCTCAAATTCATTTGAGAATAAAATCTCTCTCTCTTTAAAAAAAATAATAACTTGTAGCTACATCTCACTATTCTATGGTTTATTGGTTGAAAACTGCTGTTTTTGGCCAACACTTGGATTGGTTATCTAAAACATCTTTTTATCATCCTTCTATTTAGAGTGGTTAGGGACAAAAACTGTATTTTTCAGACTTCCTGCAGCTAGGCTTTTGCATTTGGATTACACTCTACCAGTAAGATGAACTCATGTGAGATGGGGAAAACGTTTTCATTTCTTGCCCAATCCTGACGGATATACTGACCTAGATGATCTATAAAAGTCTACTTCAACTCTATGGGATTTTTATGTTTTATCTCTTGGTCATACATTTTCTTAGGCAAAAAGCTCATTTAGATATCATGAATCTAGTTCATTTATTTTCTTCTGGGTCATAATAAATCCCCAGAAATAGACCCAGGACAAATCAAGAAAAAGTAAATGCTAGCTGGGATCCTCTTGCTCTAAAATTTCCATCATCTTCTATAGCTCATTTCTGATTTAGTGGGACATAGTTCATCTTGGGTTCTTGCAGCAATTCTAAAAAGACAGACTTACTAAAAAAGGTGTAACTGTAATCATGATGCCCTATGGATCCTCGGGCCACTGTTCTGAGGCTGGATTGAGCTGGGCACACAGACTGTTTCCCTAGGCATCCTCTATTAATTTTGCAGGGATGATTGTATTTCTTTTTTTTTAATCACCCAGATTAATTTTTTTTTTACAAATAGNATTTTTTTTTTTTTTTTTTTGAGAGAGAGAGAGAGGAAGGGCAAGGGAGAGAGGATTTTCAAGCAGGCTCTATGCCCAGCATGGAGTCCAACACACAGCTAGCTCATGACTATGAGATCATGACCTGAGCCGAAATCAAGAGTTGGATGCCTACCGACTGAACCACCCAGGTGCCCCCTCCAGGAACATCTAAAATGCTGCTCCACTTAAAGAAGACAGCTTTAGGAGGGCAGAGATTTAGCTCTGGCTCCTGATGACTTAGTAAGCAACCTTGGTCAAGACAAATAACCACTGTGTCTCTTAGATTTTCTGGGTCTAAAATCAATGAAACAGCTTTTCCCTAGCTCCAAGTACTTTAGACAAATTGGAGACCCTATATGTAACATAGGAGTTTTAAAATTGAACGTGTCAGGAGGGTGTCGGAACCAAACCTACTCCTGACCTTGACTCCATGAAGGTTAAACATTGGGGGTTGGACTCATCAAAACACGAGATGAAAGAAATTTCTGGGTGGTTGGTCTTTTGGCAAAATTGTAAAATGGTTAAAATTTGTCTTTTTCTCCTTCCAAATGATAAAAGTTGGTTTCTAGCTTTCAGCACCAGAAAACTTTCCCTATTCTATTCTGCCTCCTAGAATTGTGCTGTGTTTTAGATTTGTCCTTTTCAGAGCAAGGAAAAATCGCAAGCTCATTTATCCCAAGGCTGTGGTTTTAACCCTGGTTTCTCATCAGTCCTGGATATCTTCAGAGAGCAAAAATGCCAGGGTCCCACAGCTAGAAACCCAACAGTTGGTCTTGGATGGGGCCCAAGTATTAGGCTAAAGCTTCCATGGGTTGAGAACCACCAGGGTATTGTTACCTAAAAGCACCTCTTCAAAGAGAATCACGGAAAAAGTTCCAGGGATCAACTAATCTTGTCCCACTCCTACTCAAAATTTCCATAAAGCAGATTACTGCCATTCACTTTTACTTACAAGCTTCAAGCTAACCAAACTGGAAGTACAGTTCTTGCCATAAATAAGAAACTCATAAAGTCTTGAAATAATGCCAAGTTTAGTTCAATATGAAGTTTATATCTAGTAGCTGGTACCTTGTTCTGGAAATTCCGTGCCCATTCTGCCTCCTGGCTTGATTGTGCTCAATTATCCTACCCTTAAATATCCCCCAGAATCTGGTTTACATCCTTTGCCTTGTGTCCTGTTCCTCACCTAACTCTTCAATACTAACCTGATGACAAACACATGGGCTTTGAGTTAGATCTTGGTCATGTCTTGACTCTACAACTCGGTAATCAGAATTCCTCGGGACAATTATTTGAAGCCTTGGTTTCTTTGTTTGCAGAGTAGGGATGATTTTACCTATTCTATCAGTTCAGACTTTGACACATAGTAAATATTCAACAATTGTAAGGTCCCTTTCCTCTCAAATCTCACTGTTTACTTTGTACTTATTTCTACCTATTATTTATATGACCCATAACCCAAACGGTTTTTAAAAGTAGGATTTCGAGTATCAGTAGAAAGATGTTTTAGGCACAGAAAGAACTTTGTGTTGCAGTTGAAATTATTAGCCTACTGGTCCCCAGTAAGTCTTAGTTCCCACCATAAGGGGTCTGTCCAAGGCATTCAGGGCAATGACAAGATGAAAGAAGCTAATGGATTCAGTGGGAGGAGTGAACTGAAGAAACCCCTCATAGTCACTAGTGGGAAGCTGAAAAATAAACCCTGGATATAAAGACCTGGAAAGGGCAGACCACCAGATGTCTAACTAGGAAGCAGAAATCCTGGCTAGAGTCTGTTTCAAACCACAGAATATGAATTTGGGGAAGAAAGCATTAAAAACAATAAATTACCAAATTTAAGATTCAACTGCCTCAAACTGTAACACTTAGGCACTTGTAAAAGAGAAATATTCCAGATGGCAAAGTGGAAGGATGAATTAGAGAGAAGGAAGTGGCTAATATCCTGTCCAAGACTTTGAAGCAATACAAAGAGAACTTTCCTTGAAGGAACAGGCTAGGGGAGCCTGGTATTTCTAGGAAACAGAAATGGGGTGCCATTTGATCATGGTCAGCTAGCCCCACTGTCCAGTCCTGGGTGCTTAGGGCTTAGGTTTTGTTTCAAACTGCTTTCCATCTTCTAGGAAATTCTGTAACAAATGGCTTTGGTGCCTTAGGAGGGCATCTACAATGACCACTTAACATGGCTAGGACTTTGATTTGACACGGTCCATCTAGCCTCACTGCTTAATTCAGGATCCCATGGGTCTATGTATGATTTCAAATTGTATCACATCCCTTTTCATCTTCTATCTCCCTTTATACAAGGTCACTCCAGCCCTGGAACCAAGGAGATTGAATCTGAATAGGTAAAGGCAATTTTAACTTATTCCTTCACTGAAAACAGGAGAAGGAAACTGATTGTATCCTGCTCAAAAGGGCTTCTCAAAATATAGTCCTCAGATTGCATGATCTGACTACATGATGCCTCAGCATCACCTGGGAGAATGCAGCACCCCAGATGGTCTGTGGTGAGCCATAGGTGCTGGCTGGCCTTTGCTCCATAGGACGGGGTTTGTTAAAAATTGTCAGGAATAAAGTTTATTTCAAGAAATACCAAGTTAAATTTAGAAAAAAATGAGAGGGTAAAATGATTACTATGCTTGGAAACACTTGGTAATTCAGGATAAAAATAAGTACAACACACCCAAATACAGGATGATACTTCATGTAACCAACAGATATATCATTTGTCAGATCGCTTATGCCTGTACAAAAGGAGATATGATAGTTTGTGTGGCTTTGCTCTTGAGCTTCCAAAGTGTGAGAGTTGGCCTGACAAATTATGTTGCATCATATTGTACCGGCCTGCTGCTGGCCAACAGGTATGGTATGGACAAGATCTATGAAGGCCAAATGGAGGTGACTGGGGATGAATACAATGTAGAAAGCACTGATGGTCAACCTGTTGTTTTCACCTGCTATTTGGATACAGGGCTTGCCAGAAATACTACTGAAATAAAGTTTATAGAGCCCTCAAGGGAGCTGTGGATGGAGGCTTATCTATCCTTCACAGTATCAAATGATTCCCTGGTTATGGTTCAGAAAACAAGGGATTCAATGCAGAAGTACATTGGAAGCACATCCTGGGTCTAACAGTTGCAGATTTTATGTGTTACCAGATTATATGTGTTACCTAATGGAAGATGCTTACAAGAAACAATTCTCTTATTACATAAAAGAACAATGTAACTCCAGACATGATGGAGGAGATGTTTAAGAAAGCTCACACTACTCTATGAGAGAATCCAGCCTATAAGAAGAAGTCTAAGAAATAAGTTTAAAAAAGAGGTGAAACTATCCCCCCAAATGTCTCTTGCCCAGAATAAAGCTTGGGTAGTTCAGAAAGCAAGCTTCCTTAGAATTTTGGAGTGGGCTGCAGAGAGCTAATAAACCAAACCACAGTTTTTTATGAAGATTTTTCAGATAAAGACAATAATAAACTTATTCACCAAAGAGCTAAAAAAGGGGGAATGCAGCAACCCAAGTCTACCAAATCAAAACCTGCAATTTAACATGATCTTTGGGTGTTTCATATGTATGTTAAAGTTTAGGAAACAGCATACTACTAGATTTTATATGCAAAGAAGGAATATGGGCCTACCAAGATATCTGTATGCATCAGAAAGGACATTGCCCATATCCAATCATTTCAACAATACTGTACCCCATTACTGTACCCCATTGAGTCTACAAGTTCCTAATAGCATTGCCAAGGCCTTTTTCTCAATACTAACAATAAAAGGCCTTTTGGTCTGAAATTGGTTCCATAAGAAAAGGGTCATTCAGTGGTCAATCTCAGCCTCAGTTATTCTGTTCTATTTTCTCTCCTCCTGTCATGGGCAATCCATACCAACTGAAGGAAAGTCATAGCATGAGAGAAAGTTGCATAAAACTCTCTACTGGTTTGCTACCAGACTCACAATAGATCAGATTCCTAATTGTAGTCTCACAGGGCTATTCATTCTCTGGCACCTGACTACATTTTAGAATTTATTTCTTGCTCTCTCTCTAGTACAGCCCTAGCCATTCTTTGGAATACACCAAGTTCATTCCAAGCTCTAAGCATTTCTGTTCATTCTTTCCTCCATGGGAATGCTCTTACTTCCTTTATGTCTTACCATTGCTGAGTCTTCATCATGTAGGTATCAGTATAAAAATCAATGCTTTCCTAGAAAGACCAACACTGCTACTCTATCTGAAATCCCACCCCAACTATTCTAGGTCTATCAGATTATTTTGTGTGATTTTCTTCATTGAATTTAATGTTATCTGGTATTCTAGTGTTTATATTTACTGATTTACTTCTCCCCTACCACATATAATATAAGCTTTAGAAGAGAAGATTCCTCTTCCTGACTGCTGATCCCCATTTGTCAATACCTGACAATGTATTTTTTCAGTGAATGTTTACTGAATGTGAGTGAATGATAGCAGTAAGGTGAAACTACTGGCTTTTCAGTTATCTGTGCATTCCTACTTTCTCTGCTCGATTCACCCCAATTATGCCTACAGATAACTTAGAAGGGCTTAGATGGCAAAGCGTGAATCACTGATGCTTTAGGTCTGGCCCACAGGATTTAGACAGGTCACACTGTGGTCACTTTAGGGCTGTGTAGTATTTCAATTCAATACAGTTCTATAAACCCTTGTCCATGCTCAAGGCACTATGGAATAAAGGCAAAATATAAACATAAAGCCAAAGGTATTCCAGGAAGACAAAATGGCATTTACAAAGGTATAGAAGCAAGAAAGGGGGTTGGGAGAACTGCAAATTGTTTAGTGATATCAGGATGCAAAGTGCACAGTTTGGGCAGGCAGAAGGAAATAAGGCTGGGAAAGGAAACAGAGAGCTTATAATAATACATCTCCTTGAGATGCTGGACCTACTTTGTTTGAGGTTAGATGCAAATATCTCAAATTCTTTTTAGTCCAAAAGAGGCAGCAGTGAGTTTAGCTGAGAGCATGTTGTAACCTCTAGCCCTCCTCTGTGCTCCCTTTGGGCACCATGAGCACCATACCCAGCAATCTCAAAAGCCCTCACATGCTGGACCCATTAGGCACTGCATACTCCACTGTCTGAGTCATTTCCCCCCTCTGCCCATGGTGACAAACCCAGAGGAATTCTCCATTAATTGAATCTGAGATGACTCACTCTAAACCAGGGACTTGAAACTTGAAAATCTCAGCAGTAATACCTTGGAAGTGAGACTCTTGGTTTAAGTTGTCCAGCTTATTGTCTGGGGACCCAGTGGGTGTGAGAGGATACAGTGAGGGTATCTAGGGGGCAGGAGCTTTGGGTTTTCTCAGAGAGCTGAAAAGACAACAGCACCCACTGTATGTCATTGCTTGTTTAAACTCCAGCTGGTTGCCGAAGGCTAAAAAATGATATTCAAACACATTTTGTTTGGCACACCTATTTTGTTTACAATATTTGATGCAGTATTTAAAAATAAAGAGCTTTCATGTTAAATTATATATTTCTGGATTCTCTCAAAAATTTAAAGGATCTGGCAATAACCTACTCCAAAATGGGTTCCCTTTATACAGGCTGTGTGCTCCCAAGGTTTCCATGGTCTACACCCCAACTTTTACATTCTGATGCTCCTGCACTTATACTCAGAATGCTTCATTTGTTTATTGTCCCTTTTGGTCCCTGTAAGATTTGACTTTGCAACCCCTATTCTAAAGCCATCATCAAGAGGACAAACTCTTCTGATATTTTCAGTAACAGGAAAGGACCTCAAATTATTATCTTTCTGGAAAATTTCACCTGCTCAGTGCTGAGAAATTTATTAGAAAATAATATAATAAACAGGCATGAAAATGACCAATCTCTACCTCCACTTCTTCTCTCCTGGCAGAACACATAGTACTTATATTTTAGGCTGGGGTTTAGCTTCTTTATTGTCTTATGTTCTTCATCATAATTGCATCATGGTGTATATTTAACTGATGCCCAATAAATAAGTAAGGAATGAAATGGCATTGCTGCTCTGGGTCTTACGCATCTAGTACTCTCCCCCAGGAGACCTGACAACAGGATATGACATTTTTTTTTCTCCATCTATTCCTGCTTTAATAGTCTCCTTCCTTCCATAGGTACTCACCTGCCTATTTTTCTTTTTATTTTTTAATGTTTATCTATTTTTGAGATAGACAGAGATAGAGCATGAGTGGAGGAGGGGCAGAGAGAGACAGAGACACAGAATCTGAAGCAGGCTCTAGGCTCTGGGCTGTCAGCACCATGAATCGTGAGGTCATGACCTGAGCTGAAGTTGAACAAATATTTAACTGACTGAGCCACCCACGCGTCCCCCATCTGCCTATTCTTCTAAAGCATTCCTTGACTTCTCCAAGTTGGAAATATTATCTTTCTCTTCTTTATTCAAAACTGTTACTTATTTATTATGTAACTTCTTCAGTTTTATTTCCCTCATGGGAAAAGTAATAGATACTTCATAAGATCATTACACATATTGTGTCTGGATGTGCTGAAAATAACCATTGCAAACATGTATATATCACTTACTATATGTCAGGAACCCTTCCAAGTGTTTTGTATATGTTGACTTATGTAACCTTCACAATATTGCTGTAAAGTAGGTACTGATATTATAATCCCCATTTTACAGATGAAGAAGCTGAGGGAAAAAAATTAAGTAACTTGCTCAAAGTCACCAGCTAATAGGTCTGGAGCCTGGCTTCAAACCTCAGAAGCTGGGCCCAGTATGTATAGCCCTAATCACTAAATAATACCGCCTCTCTTCTGGAGTGAGGTCTATAATACGTGGCCATATTCTTTGTGTTCAAGTTTGAAAATTACCCTTCAACATTCATTCTTACCAGTGCTATTTTACATTGTTAGTTACATACAGCCAGGTTGAATCCTACTTGCTTTTAAAACTCTTTGACTAGCTGAAGAGAAAAGTGGGTAGAAAAGTCTCAAATAACATAAATATAACTAAAGGTGGGATCCACAGTCCTTCCTTCTTTTGCCTTATTTAGGCAGGAAATTCTTCAGGCAGAGAACACTTTTGAAAAACAGCTTTATCAGCAGATCCTTCCTGAGAGCTCTTTGTCATCCAGAAGTACCATACATCCAGCCTAGATGCAAAACATCCTCGAGGCCAAGCAAAGACTTGGAACTATAAGAATGCAAATGGCATTGGTTTTCCATTTCATCATTTTCAGATATGGATCTATTTCCCAATCTTATCTGTACACTTTATTACAGACACTCTTATATTTGTCCTTAGTTTCTTCATTTGTGAAATGAAAGATTGGAAAAGACCATGAATGGCAAACAGATTTGCTTTTGTACGCCATATCTAATTGATTAGTTGTATTTGCCTTGGAGAACTGTAAGCCATAAACTTGCAGTATATGAAGTATAGAAGTATGTGTCAGCATATTTTCCAAGAATTTGCCTCCCTGGATTAAATGACTCCCCAGACTCCTACCCAATTTTATGCTCATGTGAAAATAGCTACAAAGAGAAAAGAGAATAACAAAGCAGGAGATATGTATAAGATTTTTTTTAAAAGGACTATGAGGAAAAAGGGTATGTCTGTGTAATTACCATTTATACTGGAAGCAGTGAAGAGCAGGATTGATACTGCAGAAAATCCAATCAGTAATGTGGTAGACAAATATAAACATCATGTAGAGAAAAAGAACAAAGTGAGACTGGGGCAAGGAGTTGGGTGTCATTATAAAAAGGCAACATCAGGGATCTTTGTGGTGATGGAACTATTCTGTGCCTTGACTGTGGAGGTGGAAAATGGGCCAACACATTTAACAAAATTACATATAACTAAGTATGTATGTACACACACACACACAGGAATGAATACAAGTAAAACTAGGGAAATCTAAGTAACATTGTTAGGCTGTAGAAATGTCAATATCCTGTCTGTGATGCTATATTGTATTTTTGAAAGATATTACCCTGGGAGAAAACTGAACAAAGGGTATATGGGATCCTTATGTATTATTTCTTACACCCGCATATGAATCTACAATGATCTCAAAGTAAAAAGTTAAAACACACACACACACACACACACACACACACACACACACAACTATAAAGATATTTAGAGAGAATAAGAGGTAAGAAAATAGAGATCCAATACACAAATAGTGTTATAAAATGGAATTAAAAGTAATGAACAAAGATAAAAATAGATGAAAATGTTTCTATGTTGAAAAATGTCAGTATTAGTGGATTTAAAAGACTCCTCAAAATCTAGGCCTAATGTGAGAAAAGAAATTTATTCTTATAAATATTGTGTCAAACTTTCTATATTATGAGACTTGTAGCCAAAAATGACAACCAGATGAAGTATCTAGGAGCCAAGAGCTTGTGAACAGCCCTGGGGGCTACAGTGGAAATTCATAAGCCAGTAGCATTAATAAGCCCCTTTTTGATTTGATTTAGAGATTCCATTCCCCTTTAAAGCCATGTACTGGTGACAAACCTGAAAATGCTGCTGAATCACAGGTGCTGCATGAGGAACATTTGCACTGAGAGAGATTAGATAGTTCCCTACGATTCTGAAGGATTTCCTACCATTCATAAACGATTTCTTGAAAAACATAAAGGCAACTTTTACAGTTATTATTTAGACACAGACCTAGACACAAAGGAAATTCAATCATTCCTGTACCTGCCCCCAGAAACATTTCTTTAACCTTAATGCCATGTGTTCAGTTACGGATGTTTATGGACATGTGACAGACAGAATGGACTACAAATGTACAAAAATTGGGCATGACCCCTACCCCCAAACAGCCTCTTAGACATAAGCAAGTAAAAACAATAAAGGCTGTGATTTATTAGGTGTTACCTGCATTCCAGATACTGTACCGGTGTTTTTATATATGATTTGATTTAATGATCTCAATGATTGTATTCAAGGCAGAACTGAGATTTTATTTCATGTTTGTGTGACCCAATGATTGTAATATTCTCTATGCTCACTGCTCACCATTTTCAAGATGAAGGTCAAATCACAAAGCCACCATAATATCTTCCATGAACATGTACAGATTCATCATTCATTCATCAGTACATATGTATTGGCATCATCTATGTACCAGGCCTTATGCTAGGTCCTAGGACACACTAATGAGAAAAACAGACAAGAATCCATCCCCAAGGAGCTTCAAGTCTAATAGGAGAAGCTGTTATTACTCAAATGATCAAATTAATATATAACTGTATGTATCCATGGCAAGGGCAACAAAGAGAAAGATACACGTTGCTTTGAGAGAACATAGGGAACCAATTTAACTTAATCAGGGAATCAGAGAAAGGTTTTCCAAAGAAGCAACTCTTTTAAAGAAATCAGAAGAAGGGTTAAGAGTTGTCTGGTTGAAGAACAGAAGGAAAGCACTCCAAGAAGAGGAAACAGCAAGGGAAAACTCCTGTGTGGGTAGGGGGAAGGGAAAGGGGCATGGAAATAAGATGGACTAAAACAAACAAACACAAATAGTAAATAAAATTTAAAGGAGAGAGAGAGAGAACTACTGTGGAGAGAGTGAAGAAAGAAGATTGGTGCAAGAGGAGGGTAGGAACTTAGGAAATGCCAGGACATACCAAGTCTTGTGGTCCACATAAGGGGTTTTATCTTCATCCTAAGAGCAAGAAGAAGCCATCGAAAGGGTTTAAAAAGGGAGTGCTTAGGGACGTGATGGGTTTTGAATTTTCAATGAATACTTTTTTTTTTGTCTTCTATAGCCAAAGCTGTTAGTGTCAACTTCTCAGTTATAGTCTATCTTATAATGCTTATTATGACATCAAATGATAAAATGTTATCTTTCTAACTAGAGGGGTGACATCATGAAGGTTGGACTTATTTCTTAAACTATACTTTATTGGATTTAAGCTATCCAAATAATATGTGTGTTTACTGTTGTATTCCACTAATAAAGAGAAAATGCTGCCAATTAGACTTACCATTGCTTATAAATATCATCTCTATTCCAAAGATTTTAAAAATGTGAAATAATGTGCATCTTTAACTAATGGAATATTATACTTCCTTTAACACTCTTACAGTGCCTAACACAATACTGAGTTGGTCAAAAGTGAAGAGTGTTGCCCTTCAAATGAGGAAACTGAGTTTGTAACCAGTTCTGCCATGCACCTGAACTAGAATGACTTTTTGGGTCCCCCTCCACTTTTCTATAGTATGGACCACGTAACTACTGAGGCTCCTCTCAGATCTACATTTTCTCTGTGCAACAGTTTCCTGTCAGCAGCTCTAGAAAGAAGGATTTGAGGCTTTTCTGCACTAGACAGAGTGCCTTTCAGAGAGGTACAGCACCCCCACACTTTTCCAGGTAAAAGATAGTAGGGAATGTTCTTGAAAGACATGCAGCCCTGAATTAGAGATAGAAAACTGAAGACTCAAGAAATACAGTAACCAAAGAAAGTTTCTGTTGGCCTCATGTTAACCAGAATATGGGAGCAGAGCATGGGCTATGCTATGATTTGAACTGTGTTCCCCTCCAAAAGGTACTGAAGTCCTAACACCCAGTAACTGTAGATGGGACCTTATTTAGAAATCGCCGGTCTTTGCAGATGATCAAATTAAGATAAGGTCATTAGGGTGGGCCATAATCCAATATGACTATGTCCTCACGAAAGGGGAAATTTGGACATAGAGACAGACATGTACAGAATGAGGAAATGTGAAGTCCAGGGAGAATACCATCTGCAAACCAAGGAATGCCTGAGGCCACCAGAAGCTAGGAGAGGCATGAAACAAATTCTCCCTCACAGACCTTAGAAGGTACCAACCCTGCAAATGCCTTGGTTTTGGACTTCTAGACTCTGAATTTTGTTTAAGCAGCCCTAGAAAATTATTATAAGCTATTTCCCAAAAGAACTATATTACTGCTACAGTGATTCAGGGTCTTTTACTTTCCATCCTCCTCTGCTTCTGATAAAGTAGCGGACTATCACAGACCAGGGATCAGAAATACATGATTGTTAAGAGAGTACAGTTTGTCCGTAACATTCTCTCACATCTGCTTTCTACACCTGACAATTCCTTCCCATGCCTCTTGCCTCAGGTATCAGCACCCAATTCTGCTTTCCCATAGCCAAGAATACCTTCCAGTGCCCTTCTCAGTCCTGTGGACTCTCTCAACCTTAATTCCATTCTGCATCCTCCCCTCTCATTGGCCTTGATTTCATGTGTGTGTTTAAAAATTAGTATTTAGCACCAGAAAGGGATGGAGAATTTTGCATCACAGATGATAAATCTTGTGGGTGTCTGACATAGAACTTTCTGATAGGTGAAACACCTGTCAGTATGCAAAATGCATTACTTCCAGGAGCCATTCTGGTGAGCCCAGAGGACACTTACCATTTGGTTTGATGGTTAAGACAATGTGGGACTTCCTCCATCCAAAATTTTCTCTCTCCTACATTGGCTTTTCTTTTCACTTTGAATTAATAGTAGTCTATTTGTAGGTTGAAGGCCTCTGGAGGAACCCAATCCCAGTCACATCCATTAATAGGATCTCACCCATTAATGCTTCATAAATTGCTGTCCCCTCCAAGGCCAAGACTCTACTCCAACATGACTTCTTTATCCAGATCCATAGGGGAGGAAGGTTGATCTAGAAGATAGTTAAGGTCTCTGGCAGCTGTAAGACTAAATGATCCTAGAATTTCATTCTTGTTACATAATCGCTGCTCATAGCCCCATGTCCCCTATAGTCACTTTCTCTTCTAATTTCCAAAGCTTTCTCATTTCATACCTGACTCTGAAGTATGCCTGGAAATGGGGGAAATATTGAAATTCAAATTTTGTGCAATATCCAGTATGAAAAAATAATTATAAATATAGCTTTCATTTACTGAGAGCTCACTGTGTGCCTGAGTTGATGTTAAGTGTTTTATAAGCACTTTTTTTAAACCCTTGCTACAAGCCTAAGAAGTACATATGATTAGGAATCCAGTTTTATAATAAAGATTGAGGCTCACAGATTTAAAAACTTTTCTAAGATCAGATAGGAAGAAGCAGAAATGGCATTCAAATCTAGATAGATCCAGGAGGTCATGCTCTTAATCACTATGCTATGCATTTCTGGAAATCAGAATGTGTTTGTTTATGGGTTAGAAAAATCTCCTTCCACCAGGGAACTTGAATCACTTCTGAAACTTAGGTAAGAGTTATCCGAATGCAGAGTTTTAACCTTATAGAATATCTCAGAAATTGTGTCTTTCCCCTCATTTCACCACTGAAATCTGAGGACTTCATCGACAAAACACTTCTCAGTGGATAAACATCTACAGACAAAATTCTCATTAAGTGCAAATTTCTGGTCTCCTAGGCCATGATACAAGAGAGGAGGAGAAGCTTGCCCTAATCCTTGTATTACTGGTTCCCAAAGCTGAATGAGCATCAGAATTACCTTGCAGGACAGTTAAAACACAGATCCAAGGTAATGATGGAGAAGTGACAATTTTCAATTCACTTGCATTTAAATGTTCATGCAATGCTCTGGGAACCACCTTCTGAAAACTCATGGTCTTTAAATCCAGAGGATGCTGTAATATTAGGTGAGTAGGCCTCTTACTCTGGTCATTGCATAAGAACTGGGCTTTAATACAGTGGTTCTTAGCCTTGGCTGCACATTGAAATCATCTGGGAGATTTAAAAACCCACCAGAGTCTGGTTTAATTGGTCTGAGGTATGGGTCGGTCATTAACTGTTTTACAAGTTCCTTACATGATTCTTATGTGCAATCAGTGTTGAGAACTTCTGTCTTAGCACTTCCAACTTTATGATTGTGGGTAAGTTATATAAACTCTTAGTGCTTCAGTTTTCTCATCTGCATAATGCAAATAATAATGGTAGTTAATGATTTTTGTATTAAATGACTTAAATTTAAAATATTTAGAAATAGGTGCATCATTTAATAAATGTTATATAAATGTTGCCTGTAACTGTCATTGTAATTACTGTAGTTGTAATTAGTGTCTTCTTTCCTCTTTTTTTCTGTGTATTCTGATTTTCACCAACTGTTTTATATATGGACAAGATTTTAAGTTTTTTTCTAATGAGCTATATATTAAGCCATCAAAATTAAGTAGGGCCAACTGGCCCACATTTCCTTCTCCCCTGGTAAAAAGCAACCACTTTGTTCTTACAGTCATCACTGTTTAGTGGAAAGAGCACTTTCCATTCTTCAGAGTGAGAGCTTTATTTCAGGCCTTTTTATACTATTCCATTGAGTTATATGTCTATCCATATGCTAGTATGACATTGTTTTGATTAGCATAGATATGTACTAAGTGGTTTTTTTTATTTTTAAATTTTATTTAGTTCCAAGTTAATTAACTTATACTGTAATAATTATTTCAGGAGTAGAATTCAGTGATCCATCACTTAATATACAACACTCAGCGCTCATTCATCCCAACAAGTGCCTTCCTTAATGTCCATCACCTATTTAGCCCATCCCCCCAACCCAACACTCCTCCAGCAACTCTCAGTTTGTTATCTGTATTTAAGATGTCTCTTGGGGCGCCTGGGTGGCTTAGTCGGTTAAGCTTCCGACTTTCGCTTAGGTCATGATCTCGCGGTTCGTGAGTTCGAGCCCCGCGTCGGGCTCTCTGCTGACTGCCAGCTCGGAGCCTGGAGCCTGTTTCAGAGTCTGTGTCTCCCTCTCTCTCTGACCCTCCCCTGCTCATGCTGTCTTTCTCTCTCCTAGAAATAAATAAAACATTAAAAAAAAAAGATGTCTCTTGTGGTTTGCCTTCCTCTCTGTTTTTATCTTATTTTTCCTTCCTTTCCCCTATGTTCATCTGTCTTATTTCTTAAATTTCGCACATGAATGAAATCATATATTTATCTTCCTCTGACTTATTTCACTAAGCATTATACTAAATTTTAAAATCAGAAATCATTAGTCCTCCAACATTGTTCTTTTTCAAAATTGTTTTAGCCATGCTTATTCCCGTGTACTTCTATATCAATTTTAGAACCAGCGTGCTAATTTCTGAAAAGATGCAAACTGGGATCTGAATAGTAATTTCATTGAATCTGTCAATAATTTGGGGACATATTGTTATCTTAACAGTATTAAGCCTTCTGATTCATGAATGTGACATTTCTTTCCATTTATTTAGTTCTTTTAGTTTCTTTCAGCAATGTTTTATGGTTTTCAGATTATAAGTGTTTCTAATTTTTATTTATTTTTTTTACTGTTTACTTATTTTTTTTTGAGAGAGAGAGAGAGAGAGACAAGAGTGTGGGGGAGGGAGGGGCAGAGAGAAAGGGAGACACAGAATCTGAAGCAAGCTCTAGGCTCAGCACTGTTAGCACAGAGCCTGACACGGAGCTCAAACCCATGAACCCTGATTCATGATCTGAGCAAAAAAAACTGGTCATTTAGCTGACTGAGCCACCCAGGGGCCCCTAGATTATAAGTTTTGTAGTATTTTATTAGATCAATTGTTACGTGTTTTATTTTTTGTCTTCCGTTTATTCTTTTTTAAACGTTTATTTATTTTTGAGAGAAAGAGAGTGTGAGCAGGAGAGGGGCATGGAGATGGAGACAGAGGATCCAAAGTGGCTGTTTGCTGACAGCAAAGAGCCTGATGCAGGGCTCAAATTCACAAACTGTGAAGCTGAAATCAGACACTTAACTGACTGAGCTACTCGGGCACTCCTCTATTTATTCTTTTTGATACTAATATAAATGCAATTGTTTTCTTAATTTCATTTGCAGATTGTTCGTTGATAATGCATAGAAATGCAATTGATTTTTGTATATTGATCTTATGTCTTGAAATTTTAGTGAATTTACTTATTATTCTAATAGTTTTTTAGTGGATTCTTTAGGATTTCCTGCATAGAAGGTCATATCATCTATAACTAGAGATCATTTTATTTCTTCCTTTAAAACTTAAATGTCTTTTATGCTGAGCAAAATAAGTCAGGCAGAGAAGGACANAAACCAATTTGACAATAAACTATTTGTAAAAAAAAAAAAAAGAAAAGAAAAGAAAAAGAAAAGAAAAGAAAAAAAGCAAAGCACCAAGAAGTATCTATAGAAGCAAAGCACCAAGAAGTATCTATAGAATATCCTTCCTCTTGATACTCTGGTTTTGATCCTTATACTATGGTTATGTAAAATGTTAACATTGGGGGAAACAATTATTCTAAGGAATAAAATTAATGATTTGGCCTTTAAAAAAAACTTAAATGTGTTTTTAAACTTAAATGTTTCTTCTTTTAAAACTTAAATTAAATGTCTGTTTAATTTTCTTGCCTAATTGTGCTGGCTAGACCTTCTAGCAGAATGTTCAATAGACATAGCAAGAGCAGGCATCCTGGTCTTGTTCTTGATCTTAGAGTGAAAGCATGGACTCTTTCACAATGAAGTGTCATATTTACTGAGGTTTTTTGTAGACAACCTTTATCAGGTTGAGAAAGTCCCTTTATATTTCTAGTTTGGTAAGTGTTTTCTTTTTCTTTTTTATGAAGGGGTGTTGATTTTGTCAAATGCTTTTTCTCGTTTATCGAAATGATCATGTGGGTTTTATCCTTTATTAATATGGTATATTACATTGATATTCACACGCCAATACCTGTATATATCAAGCTACTATTAAAAAAACAACCAACTTGGGGCGCCTGGGTGGCTTAGTCGGTTAAGAGTCAGACTTTCGCTAAGGTCACGATCTCGGGGTTCGTGGGTTTGAGCGCGCCGCGTCGGGCTCTGTGCTGACTGCCAGCTCAGAGCCTGGAGCCTGTTTCAGAGTCTGTGACTCCCTCTATCTCTGACCCTCCCCTGCTCACGCTGTCTCTCTCTCTCTCCCCTAGAAATAAATAAAACATTTAAAAAATTAAAAAAAACAACCAAATTTTTATTATGTTATTATAAATTTCCAACACATAAAAAGTAGANGTGTTATGTGGAAACTAATTTGACAATAAACTATTTGTAAAAAAAAAAAGTAGAGAGAATAATATAATGAACCATCAGTTTCAATTATTACCTATTCTGGGACCAATCTGATTCATCTATATGCCTTCCTTAGCTCTGCCACATTCTAATAATTTTGAGGGAAATCCCAGAAATTATATTTTTCATCTGTTACTATTTATGTATGTATCTCAAAAGGTGCAAGAATATTTAAAATTGTCATATCATCATCATCATATTTAAAAGCAATAATTCCTTAATATCATAAAATGTCCAGTGAATAAATCTCTTTAGTTAACAAATTTGACTCAAGATCAAAATAAGGTCTATATCTTAAAATTGATTCACATGTCCCTTAACTCTCATTTAACTTTTTGGATCACCTTTCCACATCTTCCCAACTCTTTTTTTGCATGAGAAAAGTAAGATAATTTGCCAATGCTTCCCACTGTCTACATATTACCAATTTTATCCTTATGGTATAGTTTAACATGCTCCTCTGACACTATATTTCCTGTAAACTGTTAGTTAGATTTAGAGATGTGATCAGACCCAAGGTTGATTTTCTAAGCAGTGTTTCACCATAGGTAATATTGTCCCATTTTATACTTAAGAGACACATAATATCTGATTGTTCAGTTTTTGTTTTGTTAGTAGCTATTACTACTCACTGCCTAGATTCATGTGTTCATTAAGGCTTTCAAAGTAGTTACAGTCTAATTTTCCTTCTGTAAGTAATATTTTCATTCCATACAAAACTAAAGGGTGCTTGAGGGAGTGGACTGGAATTTGTTGGAAGAAGTTTTCGGGTATTTCCAGAAACTAAAGCTTCATGAAGGGTTGTCAGAGTCTTAAAAACTATTAAGCAATATGGAACTTCTCTCTATTACCTCCCCAAGCTTGCCTCCATTCCTCTCAACTTAACTTGTTTAGTTGTTTCATAGCCAAATATGGTTGCCCCGTACTTCCTGAATTTATATTTCCACGGCCAAACAACATGCAGAGATATTGTGCAAGGATGTTTCAATGTCATATCCCCTAGCTGATATATTCTGATTACTACAGTTTAGACCAACTAGCTATGACTATTAATACAATATGCAAAGTCACACAGTTCAAATATGTCCACCTGTGGATCAGGTCAGGGAGAATTCTTAGAGAAGAAGTGTATGCTTCTGTTTTCTTTTTTCTTCCAAAATTGTATTTAAATTCTAGTTAGTTAATATATAGTGCAATATTGGTTTCAGGAGTAGAATTCAGTGATTCATCAATTGCATACAACACCCAGTGCTCATCATAACAAGTGCCCTCCTTAATATCCATCACACACCTGCTCACCTCCCTCCATCAACCCTCAGTCTGTTCTCTATCTTTAAGAGTCTCTTATTGTTTATTTCCCTTTCTCTTCCCTCTCCTCTCTCATGTTTTTTTTTCTTAAATTACATATATGAGTGAAATCATGTGTTATTTGTCTTTCTCTGACTGACTTATTTTGCTTAGCATAATGCACTCTAGCTCCATCCACATCCTTGCAAATGACAAGAAGAAGTGGGTGTTTGGACAGACCTTCCAAAACACTGGTTATTGGTATCTCCTCCTTCCATGTCAACCCATGGCTTCAAACCACCATTTTTATACACTAATAAATTTCTCTCTCCTCCCTTATTTTAAATAAGCTTCAGATTCTCATATAAAATTTCCAACTAAAATATCTCCTTAGAAATACTGTAGACCCAAATCTTAACATGTCAAAGACTGAACTCATCATCTTACCACCCAAAAAATTGATCTGCCTGCTTTATGCCCTATCTCAATGAAAGTAATCATAATCAATGCCTTGAGCCATATTAAAAAATGTGAGAATTGACCTAGATTCTTCACTCTATTATTCCCATGTCATCCCTCTTAGCACCACGCACTCAAATTCTATGTCCTTTAATATCATTTGCTTTGTTCCCTCTACTTGATTCCCACTAATGGCCAGTGCTCTAGTCAGTAGCCATTGTTTCCAACCTGATTACTGCTATAGTCTCCTACCTGGGTTTCAAAATGGTTCTTCTCCCATTTACTCTCTACACTTCTCATAAAAGCCATCTTCCTAAAGCATAGTTTTAATCATTTCATTATGCTGATTAAATTCCTTCAGTGGGCCACCAGAGCTTTTAGAATAAGATTTCAAATTCCCTGTCTTAGCAACCAAAATTCTTCATTATCTGGCTCCTGACGACTCCTCCAGCTTTGCTCCCATCACTTCTTCACAGTCAACGTATTGTCTAGTCATCCAGAAGCATTTTTAGTTTCTCAGATTTGTCAGGTTATTTCATGCTTCTCTACTTGCTTCCCCTGACCTGTTTCCACTATCTGTGAATATTTTCATCCAACTAATAACTAGTGTCTCTTCAAAACTCAACCAAGAAGTTCAACTTTCATCTTCTGTGAGAAACTTCCTAGAGGACACATTTAGCTTGATTTTTATCTCCAAAATTTAGCCCGGTTCCCGGTATAGAGTAGGTGTTTGATACATGTTTATAATATAAGTAAATTACAAACCTACAGATTTCAGGCAAAAGTGCCTGGGCTTGTTGCAGCTCCATTTTCTCAGACATTCTAAGCAATAACTACCCCCCTGCTTCTCAGTCAACACATGTTTCCCCCAAGACTCTTCTGATGGTTCTTTGAGCTCTGTGTATTGCAGTTCATGGACCATAGGCTGAGAGGAATGAACCAGTTAGCTTTGACAGTCAGCACTGCTTCTGAGTGCCAATGCAGACAGAAGAAGCCCAAAAAGGCAAAGAAAAGTGTAAACAGATTCATGGAATCTCCAAGAAATACAATCAATGCTTCCTTGCTTGATCAAAGAAAATACAAAAATGAAGGACTGATCTTTTGTAGTCTAGAATTACAGTCTTTACTATGAAGTCTTTGCTGATACCTGCAGCTCACACTGTTTACTTTCTTGACCATCTAGGACAACTCTCTATTTCTGTTATTTATTTTACTTTTTTATTTTATTTTATTTTATTTTATTTTATTTTATTTTATTTTATTATTTTATTTTACTTTTATTGGGAGACACACTGCACACGTGCAAGCAGAGGAAGAGCAAAGGGAGAGAATATGAAGCAGGCTCTACACTGTCCACACCGAGCCTAATGAAGGACTCGATCTCATGAACTGAACCGTGAAATCATGACTTAAGCCAAAATTGAGTCTGATGCTTAACCGACTGAGCCACCCAGGTGCCCTTCTGTTATTCATTTTAATACTTGACTACAATTTGTGTAACTCTTTACCTATCATCTAGTTTTCCACAGTTACATGTAAGCAGTTTATAGAAAACACACACACACACACACAAACATAGCATACTTCTCAATGTGAGAAGTACCAAAAACCTATGGAAGGATAAATAGAGTTTTTCTAAGAAAGAAGGGATGATTCTAGAACCTATTGTGTCTAAAGTAAAAAAACAGCAACAGTAACTATTGAAAGGTGATTTGTGAGTATATTAAAGGTGAATTTGTAATCATCAAGAGGCTACTTAAATTCACAAAGGATAAATTATGTTAAATGAACCTAATTGTCTTTTCTAACTGGTAAACTAAATTATAACAATTCATATTCATCTAGGATTTTATAATACAAAGCAATTTAAACTGTTCTCAGTGAGGTACCATAGTATTATGGAAAGATAATATATTTTTAAGCAAAACAGATATGAGTTTGAATCTTGGTGATACATTTCTTCTCTGAGCCTCTTTTCTTCATCTGTATGTTTATTTTATTTATTTATTTTTTTTTTTTTGGGCTCTCTGTCTTTTTTTTTTTAATAGTTTATTGTCAAATTAGTTTCCACATAACACTCAGTGCTCATCCCCACAAGTGTCCCCACAAGTGTCATCTGTATGTTTAAAACATATACAACAATAAAAGATAATCTGTGTCTCGATCCAGTTACTGAAATAAACAATATCTTCGTTTTGTGGAGAATTTATTCTAACTATTACCATTCTTTTTTTTTTAATTTTAATGTTTTTATTTCTGAGAGAGAGTGAGAGAGAGAGAGAGATCAGGGGAGAGTCAGAGAGAGAGAGGGAGACACAGAATCTGAAGCAGGCTCCAGGCTCTGAGCTAGCCGTTAGCACAGAGCCCGACGTGGGGCTCAAACCCACAAACCATGAGATCATGACCTGAGCCAAAATTAGACGCTCAACCAACTGAGCCACCCAGGCGCCCCTAATTATTACCATTCTTAATTTTCTCAGTAAACAGTGAAAAATGTAATAGTGTTATCTCTTTTTTGCATATGAGAACATCCAGGGTAGGTTTAATTTTTCACATGTCACCTAACAAGTTCGTTAAAGTACAAAGATATGAATCCCTGTTCTCGGTTATATGCTTTCCCCTATGCCATGGAGAAGGGAGATAACTTTATTTCCTCATTTCTTAAGCATGTATATGAAATGGTAAAGAACTAAGAACTGAATGATATTACAGTATGGAGAGTTTATAGCTATTTAATTGACTAGACCTCCATAATGTTGATCAAATTTCATCTGGATGGGGATAGGGTACACTCTCTTTCACCCCACAGATCTCCGGAGTGGCCTATCTTCTTCAACAGTTTAATTAACTTAAATAAAAGGAATTCTGATTAAATATGTAAACAGAGAGTGCAACAAGTAGGCAATATGCTGGATATCAAAATCCAAACTTATTTTAAAATAAATAGGTAAGAATAATGAGTCAAAATAATGAAACCAATTTTACCAGAGATCAAAAAAAATCCTATATTTATGATTTAAAAAATTTAACATGCTCACTTCAACAGCACATACGCTTATATTGGAATGATATAGAGAAGGTCAATGTGGCCTCTGTGCAAGAATGACACATAAATTTGTGAAGTCTTCCAAGTTTTTTTTTAAATTAAACTTCATGAGTACAGAATTGGGAACACATGGTTTAACAGCAGCGAATATGAAAACAACTCTATGATTTAAGTTGATTCAATATGAATCAGTAATATGGCAAATCTATCACTTAAACTTTGGTTCCGTTAAAAAAAGTTCACACACAATAAAGATGATGGTCTCAAAGTGTTCTGGGCTGGTCAATCGTAACCTGCAATTCCACATTTAAATCTAAACATCAGAGGCGCCTGGATGGCTCAGTTGGTTGGGTAACTGACTTCCTCTCAGGTCATGATCTCATGATCATGAATTCGAGCCCCACGTCAGGCTGTGTCCTGGCAGCTCAGAGCTTGGAGCCTGCTTCAGATTCTGTCTCCCTCTCTCTCTGCCCCTCCCCTACTCATGCTCTCTTTCTCAGAAATAAACAAATGTTAAAAATTAAAGGAAAAAAGATATAAACATCATATTTTGAAAAGAACCTTGACAAACTAAAGGCCATCTGGAAAGCATTTCCAGAATAGTGAAAAGCTGAAAATCTTATTAAAGAAATACCTTGGAGATACTGGGGAAGTCTATACCAGAGGAAAGAAAACATGTGGGAAACATAATGAAAGATCCAATTAGAAGAAAGATTTTACTTAGTCTGTGTAGATCCAAATAGTGGACCAAAGATCTCTCAGGGCAAACTGATGGAAGTGAATGACAGTGAAATCTACCATTTACCAAGCACAAAGCTAATATGTATCTTACATACTTTATTTCTCACAAAAGCCCTTTAAGTAGCAAGCACTGCTCTTCTATTTAAAGATTTTTTAAAAATCAAGCTTAAAAAATTAAAATAACTTGCCAATGCCCTAAAACTAGTAAGTTCCCAATCAGGGATGAATCCTGACAATGCTATGATACAGGTATAATTTCAGTTACAAAAACAAACAAACAAACAAACAACCTGAATTACCAAATTTGTTAAAGGTCAAAGGTAACTAAACGGTTACTTTAGTTAGTAAATTAAACTAAACAACGGAACTGACTTAATAAACACTCAACTTGTGCCAGGACCTGGGCAATACATCTTACAAGCATAATTTATTTTAATGCAACAATGGCTTGTGTTGGGTATTGTTATTCCCTTTTACAGATAAGGACACTGAGGCATAGGTAGAAAAAGCAACTTGCTTAAGATCATAAGTGACTGAGATGGCATTAAGACCAGCTCTATGTGACTTAACCACTGTGCTATGCTACCCTCCCAGAGAAGCAGAAATAATTATCTACTAACTAAAGCTCTCTAAAAATGCTTCAAGAGGTAGTCAGGTCTTCATCACTGAAGTGGTCCAAGTAGAGGCTGGTGGGCACTGTGTGAGGGTAGAGCTGTGATGAGAAGCCTGGAAACTCCAAGCTTCTATGATTCTGTCAAATGTGTTTTTCAGATTCATTCTTCACAGGATGTGTTGAGTACCAAATAGGTGCTTAGTTAAGAACTGTTGACTTGGATGGAATAGAAGTCCTCTCTCTAGAAGGGAACCCCTCAGCGCATTGCTGTGGGAGTTGTGGCTTTGCAAGTGAACTTTCTAGCTATTTGTGTCAAGGCTGAATTAGAGGGAGGCGGGCTTCCCAGCACAGCTAGCAATTAGAGTCCAACCCACAAATTCATGCACTGGACTGGCTGCTTGCGTGGGAAGGAGAGGGAAGGAGGCACTTTCAAGAGGAAGCAGAATAAAGTAGAGGCAGCCGTGGGCAGTAGCCCTACAAGCTGTGGCCACAAGAAGAGCCTGGACAGCTGGCCTCGGTCTTGATTTGGATTAAGATGTTTATTCTGCTCTGCCTCCCAGGCCTCTCCCTTCCTGCCCCAAGGACTGTCCACTTGAGTGTCTGAAAAGGTGATTAATTAGACACAGACTCTCAAGGACCTGCCAAGAAATGTTCTCAGACTAAGATTCACATTGAGGTTGAAAGATACCCTCCCAGTGGTACCATATAGAAACTCGCTCCCCTCGCTTACTCCTATAGTTTGAAGGTCATGATCCATGAAAAGATCTGAATTAAATGCATGCCATGCTGAGCTTTTGCCTGAGCACAGCTTTAACTGGCACTGTGAAATGGTAACATAACCCAAGTCTTGACTGGTGGTTCCCTGGGAGCAAAGTTTCTCAGAGGAACATGCATAGATTGTACATTTCATTTTTAGAGAGAGGATAAAAAGCCCTTTTTCTGAATGCCCACCCCACTGGTTGATCAGAAATATCCAATCATCACTTCCTTGGGTGAAAGAAAGCAGTGGATCTCAAACATTTTGCTATCAAATCTCACTTATACTTTTAAAAATAATAGGGGTTCATGGGTGGCTCAGTCGGTTAAGCATCCTAAGTCTTGATTTGGGCCCAGGTCATGATTTCATAGTTTGTTAATTCGAGCCTTGAGTGGGGCTCTGCTATGTGGGTGCAGAGCCTGCTTGGGATTCTCTCTCTCCTCCTCTCTCTGCCCCTCCCTCCTGCTCTTTCTCTCTTTCTCTCTCAAACTCTCAAAATAAATAAATAAAAGAATAATTGAGGCTCCCAAAGAGCTTTTGTTTATGTAAGCTAGACCTCTCAATATTTATCATATTGGAAATTAAAACAGAGAAAAATTTTAAACTTCATGAATTCTTTTTAAAATAACAATACACTATCATATGTTAACATAATATTTTTCTGAAAAATAAATATATTTTCCAAAACAAAAATATTTGGTTGAGAAGACTCTCACTGTTTTACATTTTTGAAAATCTCTTTAATGTTTGGCTTAATAGAAGGCAGCTGGATTCTGAGATCTGCTTCTGCTTTCAATCTGTTGTGATATGTTATTTGAGTTGAAGGTTATGAAGAAAATCCCACCTCACACAGTATGTAATTAGGCAAGGGAGGAGTATTTCAACAGCTTTTTTAGATAACTGTGGTATTTTTTTTCTTTAAGCACACCAAAACAGGTTAGTTGTAGTATGGAATCTGACCCCATAACAATGAACTTTTCATAGTCTATTACATTAAAATCCATTGATTTGTCCTGCACTTTGAATAGATCTTTTACCGATGCATGGTTTTGTAATATTATTCATTAATCATTTGGAAAATATTGATTCACTGAGTTATGCAGATCTGCTAAATGTTAATACATTTCATTATACAATATAAAATTCACTTCTCCTTCTATCACCACTGATCTTATCAGAAAAATCTTTAAGTATTGGAAACTTGTCAAGCTCATGGTGGCAGATAAATTTTTTTTAATTCTAATTTTCACTTGAAAGCTCAAATTTTATCATTGAAATAAGATATTGTCAGTTATTTTCCTTGAAGTGACAGACTCACTTTGTTCATTTCTGAGAAAACGTCTGCCAGATATGCAAGTCTGAATAACCAGTTTGTCAGTCAGTTTTTAAAGAAAAGATGGTGTTCCATAGCAAAAGTGGCTGATTTAATTCACAGCTCAAAAAAATCTCACAAGTGCTTTTTCTTGAGAATTTGGTATGTCTCAAAATTGTTTTATGTGTGCTTCCCATTTTGTCACAGGAAATATTAAAAATATGTATACTCAAGGGTTGGGATTTTAATAAAATAAAAAATACAGCTTCATCATAAATGTTTTTAAGAAAACTGCCTTTTTTTCTTTCTCGTGAGTGTGTGATGTTAAAGAATGCAATGATAGCTGAGTATCCTGCCTTGATTTGTGCTAAAGTGGCAGCAGGTACATCTACAGTTACTTCTGTACCATCAGTGCAAATGTTAGCTCTGTGAGAATGGCCGACAACATCTTAGTATTATTATGAAAACAGTTGTTATTTTGTAGACTTCCTGAAAGGTTCTTAAGGACCCCAGAGGCTCATGGACCGCACTTTGAGAACCTTTGGGCAAAAGTGTTGAAAGACCTTATTAAAATACAAGTGTCATCTGGGAAGGATGAGCAAAAAAATAAACTCTTGACAGTCACTGTCAGGTTTGTGTGGAGGGAGGAGAGTTCTGCAAGTATGGCCTTCAACTTCAGGAGTCAGATAAATCTGGGATAGAATACCAGATCCCACACTTTCTAGTAAAGTCATGTAATTTTTAGGACTTTTCATCTGTAAATGGAAATAATAATCCTGAACCTTTAAATTTGCTCTCAGGATCTGATATAAGTACCTAATGCATAGTGCATACTCAATGTTAACTGTTCTTATAGTTTATGTTCTTATAAACTAGAAAGAATGAGATTAAAAAATGGCTAAGTTCTTTAAAAATTTTTTAAAATATTTATTTATTTTAAGAGAGAGAGAAAGAACATGAGTGGGGGAGGGATAGATAGACATAGAATCCGAGGCAGTCTTCAGGCTCTGAGCTGTCAGCACAGAGCCCAATGTGGGGCTTGAATCCATGAACTGTGAGCTCATGACTTGAGCTGAAGTTAGATGCTTAACTGACTGAACCACTCAGGCACCCCAAAAATGGCTAAGTTCTTAATGAGTATATGGAACAGGAAGCTACCTGAGAGCCACAGGATAGGAAATTCCTAAGTATTAACTAATATTAGCCATCCAGGGGGTACATGGGAAAGAGGAGAAGAAAGGACTAATGACAGCCTTCACTTTTTCATTCATCTATTCAAAAAATATATGATGATAATCTATTGCATGCCAGGCTCCAATATTGTACTAAGAAAAGCCACAAAGAAATGACAACTGGTATAGCAATCAGGATGTGGATTTCATGTCAGGAGACATGGCTTTTTGTCTCAGTTTTGTAATAGCTGTGCCACCTAGGGCATGCCTTTTAAATCTTCTCAAATTTGGTTTTACTATTTTAAAAATGGGAAAGATAATGAATGCTTCATTGTGATGTTTCAAAGAACAAATCTTAAAATGTGGTTAAAGCAGTCCTTAATTATTTTGGTGCCTGTGGTTCTTAAAGTGACTCACCTTTTTAAGCTCTTGTAAAGCAGCATCATGTAGATGAAGGAATCCCCCTATCCTTAATTTCCTGGACTCTAAATTAGAATAATAACCCTTGTCTACTTTTGAGGGGTCTTGGTATACACAGTGTCAATATAGTTAGTGTGTGGCACATGTAGGTGCTCAATAAATGGCAGCTACTATTTATGATTTCACAGTGAGATTGATAGATTTCCCATGGAAGCTGACATATAACAATCCAAGAAAACATATGGCTGAGAAAAAATTTTAGCATGTTGCTGAATTAAAAAAAAAATACACCAGCAAGTATGTAATATTGATAGAATGAAAGGTCTGATTGTCATGCAGAGACTCACTCTGTGACCAAACCAAGTGAGGGCGTCTTATTGTCTTCCTACCTCTATTCTCAGGATCCAGCCTCCAACCTGTAAGCAGTGTTGGAAGCAAGAGACATGTATAAATGACAAATTATGCCAGCCTGAGCAGATGATTAGGCAAAATATAAGGAGTGGACTTTGGGGGAAACAAAAGAATTGAAAGGATTAAGAAAGCATTGCAGCAGACAGATGAAATAGTACCCAAGAAGGGATGTTAGGTGTCTCTACTGACATTAGCAACAGTGCATGGAGCATCCCAGGAGGCCATAGCTAATAATCCAGGCTTTTGGATTAGCTGAAAGATGACAAGAATAGCATAGAGAAGACTTCTCTACTCTCTACCTCATAATAAAATATATATAAGATAGAGGATACCACCAAACTCAAAGACTGAACATTCTCCCAGATTTCTCATGAGAGTTTGACACACTAGCAGTTAATCTGTGTGGCTGTGGGCTATATTTTATAATATTTTAATATAAATATTTATATGGTATCTATTAAATTCCAGGAACAATTATAAGTACTCCACACATACTATTTTAATCCAAGTAAATCAGAGTCCCATTTTATAGATAGAGGAATTGAGGCAAAGTAATTTGCCTAAAACATTCCATTAGTAAAGGGCACATTCTCAGAATCTAAAGAATCTAAACTACTAAAGAATCAAGCTCCAGAGTTTAGGCTTCTAGTCATAAAGCTCTACCATTATAAAGAGAGTTAAGTGAGACTTCAATTATTTTTCTTCTCTTAATAGTACCCAGTGATGATGCAATGATAATAAAAAAGAGGAAGGTATCCATTGTCAAGGTAATCTTTGCACTACAGGGTAATATTTGCAGACTGCAAACAATATGATGACTTTTTCTCTTTAAGATAAAAAGTAGTATATTTTAACTCCCAGTTCAACTTGCTGAGGGATCATCTTAAATCTTCACAAGGGCAGTTCAGTGGAATAGGAAAGTGAAACATCTTACTAATGACTCCTTCTACCCAAGCCTTATCCTTAATTTTTCATCCTTCCCCCAAACTCCCTGAAGAATTTAACCAAGCTTTCAAAGTTGCCCCAAGGGATGAATGGAGCCACAATCTTCAGGAATCATTCATGTACTTGAAAATAGAAAAGAAATAGCAGGAGGATGGTAGGAAGAGAGACATTGATTACATTTCCTCAGAAGCTGCTCATCATGAAATATATTTTGGAGATCTGAAACTATTGTTCAAATAATTCCATGTAACCAAGTAGCCTCTAGAAACCCCCTTTATCATATCTGCCTCTCAAAGTGTTCCCTTGCCCAAGAGCACCATCCAGAAAGTGATGTGGGCTCTCCATCAGACTCTAGTCAACCAGGTGCTGAAGCTGCCTGCTCACCTGAACTAGCCAGTGGGCTTTAAATCGGAGAAACAGGGGCACCTGGGTGGCTAGTTGGTTGAGTGTCCAACTTTGGCTCAGGTCATGATCTCACAGTTCATGAATTCAAGCCCATGCTGGGTTCTGTGCTGACAGCTCAGAGCCTGGAGCCTGTCCTCAGATTCTATGTCTGCCTCTTTCTGTGACCCTCCTCTGCTCACTCTGTCTCTCTCTCTCTCAAAAATAAAGAAAACATTTACATTTTTTTTTAAATGGGAGAAACAGCTTATGAGGATCATCTCAACTTGAACCTGGCACCTTCCAACCAAATTAGAACAGCTTCTTAATCCTGGATACAAGTTAGAATCACTTAGAACACATTTGAAAAATACACCTGGAGCCCACATTCTACCACAGTCCAATTCAATCACACTCCCTTAAGAGAGGACCTGCATATCATTATTTTATGAAAGTTCTCCACGAGCTTATGATACTAGGGTTGACTGGAACTACTAGGGACATTTAAAATTTCTTCTGCACAGCCATCACAATTCTAGTGGCTTTCTGGTCTCTATGGAAGGCTTCTTAGTAGAAGAGGAAGAGCTATCCCAGTAGCATCAAAACAGCACAGGTTTTGGAGTTCTGGGTTCAAATTTTATTTCAAAGAGTTACTGATACTGTACAATTTGAGGCATCATCATTAAGCAGCACACAGATATAAATTAGACATAGGGTTCACCTTCAAATGAAAGAGGCCTAGGATTGAGTCCAGGTTCTTCCAATCACTAGCTGAGTGACATCACATCTATATTTCTTCATCTGTAGAATGGGTATATTAATGCCTTCATTGCAGGGTAGTGTGGTTTGAGATTACAAATTCTATAAGTAAACCATTTAGTACAGAGTTGGGCATATGTTAGGTTATTACTATAAGGATTTTAGAGTCTCTCACATATACTGTAACCCACTATCAAGCCAAACTAGGCCTGTAAGGGCTGAGATTTCTAAGAAGGGATTGGGGGTAGGTAGAGCTATATCTGAGAGGCCTTGTAGAACATTATAATTATTGGGAACATTATGCTAATTTATGCATAATAGGAATAGTCCAATTTATACTTTGAGAAGGCCACTCTGGCTGCTGTGTGAAGATCAGGTTGCAGGTGGATAAGAATGGAAGCAAGGAAACTGGTTAAGAGGCTATTGTAGTCACTCTGGTGAAAGATATTAGAGGTTTAGAGTAATGAAGTGTTAAGAGGTACGAGGAGACATAATATAATGAGATAAGCTTTGAAAGGAGCAGGAAAAAGGCTTGTGTATCCATTGGACATAAAGGGTAAGAGAGGAGAGAAAGTTCAGTGTGTCTCCTAGGTTTTTGATTTGAAGCCCAAGGTGGATTATGGGTCTATTTATCAAGATGGCAGATGGTTGGAGATGGATTTTGGAGGACAACTGAAAGTTGAGTTTAGTCATGTGAACTTTAAGATTCACACGATTCATTTAAGTTGAAAAACATATAGACGGTAAGTATATAGATGTGAAGTTCCAAAGAGGAAAGTGGACAGGTGATATATATTTGAGAATCATCTTCATAAACATGGTGTGATTTCATGAGAGTGGCCAAGATCACCTAGGTGAGAATATAAAGTGAAAACAGAAGGAGAAGAAAGAAACATAGAATGGATTCCTACATAATACTGAAAGAAGCCTGCTGTGTTTCCTATTAGAGTATACATTCCCTGAGGCAAGGAATATGCCTTATTCACTCCTGGGTTCCAAGTTTCTTACTTTATTAGGCTCTTGGTAAATATTAAAGGAATCAATCAGGAAATCAATGAAGTAGGTGATGTCTCAAGAAGTGTCTCTGATTCTGATATTCCAGACTGTGAGCATCCTCGTGTATGTGTTTTCTGTGTAAGTTTTAGAAAGCCAGCTCAGCCCCTGGGGAAATATGAGGGCTCTTAATTGTTCAGAGAAGTCTAACTACTATAACTCTATGACTCCTACCATCTTTTGCTTGAGGAAGCTATTTGATGTTCAGCCCCCACACAAACAGGTATTTAAGGCATTAAGAACAAAAATGGTTTCGCTTAATTACATGCTTTCAACCCATTGGTTCTGTTTAATAAGGTTCATCTCCTAAGACACTTTAATAAAGATGCAAAATAATCCTCTCTGAAAGGGACTGACATTTCTACAGAGACCAAGATAGGGCCAGTTCATCTCTGATAGCTGTCACCCCTACATCTCTCTGGTAACTTCTTCATGCCTGCTCTGAGCCAATGCCTCTCTCCTCTTTAAAATTCAGTGAACTCTCCCATTACTTCTTGTGCACCTCTGTCTCCCACAAGGGAAAGAAAAAAAAGCAATTCCCTCTTTCAGTCTCCCTTTAAAAAAATCGACTAGCCACCTGGTTTAGATACGCCAATAATGGTATGTCAAAGACCCAAATGGAGGCTGTTGAGACACCCTTCATAAAAATTAAAATTAAAAAGAGAAATGTTCTACCTTATCTCTTTTCCCTCACCTCTCAGGGTGGGAGGGGTGGGAGAACAGTCAGTGCAGGGGTTAAGAACACTGGCTTGCAAGCTAGGCTGAGTTGGCAGCTCACTCACCTGCTCCTTAGCTGTGATCCCCTTGAGTACACTGTTTTACCTCTCTATACCTTAGTCTCCTCATCTATAAAATGGGGAGAATAAAGTTACCTATAGTCTAGGGTTTTAGGGAGGAAGAAATGAGGTAATAGATATTATGCATTTAGCACAGTACCTTGCCCAAAGTAAGTACTTAGGAAATACACACAATTGGACCTGAAAGAATTCCAAGTTCCTCTGTCCTTCAAACTATCAATTATGAACGCAATTTCAACTTCGCATTCTAGGGAACTCCAAAACTGTCTACAGAAATGATGACTGGTGGACCAAAATTGGGGCTTTCCCAAGTTGTTATTATCATTCTGGATCTCTCTGATTGCTTTCTTATGCTTTAAAAAGTCCAAGTCACATCTTGACATCCATAAGCAATCAAATGTAGATTTAAAAGTATGCATGTGACATTAATATAACTTTCCCCAGATACATAGAGATAAGAAAACATGTCCATCACTCAGAATGGGAGTCATGTGCCTAGGGTGTCTGCATCCCGTTTGTGGTGCAGAATATTTGCTGGAGTAACAACTAAGGATTCTACTGGTGCATGCATATGTAAATTAAATCTCTAGCTGTCTGAAATACCTTGAGGGAGAAGAAATAACAGACACCATGTTATTCATGTCTGGCATTTATATTACATGTAGGTCTTATCTAGGCATAATTCTGGAACTCTATAAGGTACAGTTTTTACATTACTAAAGGTATTTTCTCAGACCTCTTGTGTCCCATCTGGGAGCTCTATTCTAGGAGAGATATTAACAAATAAAGCTTGTTTAATGGGCACATCTAGGAGACAGAAGAAGGGGTATAAAGCAGGAGCTCTTTTAGGAAGATACTCTTGTTGTTTAGGAAAATATTTTGATAAATAGTTTTGATGTGGAAGACTCTGTGGGCATAGTTTTGAAGGAGAGAGCCCTGTCTAAGTAATGAGCAGAAATCTGAATATTGTTAGAAAAAAAGAGTAGGAAATGGGGAGAGAATGAAGAGAGGGGAATGAAAGCAATATGCTTAAAGACATAATCCAAGGAAAAAGGGGGCAAATAATAAATTCCCACTGGCATAATGATTAAGAGATTTAAAGAATTGTATCACCAAATATTTATTTATTTTCAAATCATGTTTAACAGTGGAAATTTCCCTATCATCACTATCAGTAAATTCTCTCATGCACCCAGGTATGACATGTGTGTGGTTTTAAGGGTTCAAGAGGATGAGCTTATATCAAGATCACAATTGGGTAGGGGCACCTGGGTGGCTCAGTCAGTTAGGTGTCTGACTTCGGCTCAGGTCATGATCTCACGGTTCGTGGGTTCGAGCCCCGCATCAGGCTCTGTGCTGACAGCCAGCTCAGAGCCTGGAGCCTGTTTCCAATTCTGTGTCTCCCTCTCTCTCTGACCCTCCCCTGCTCATGCTGTCTCTATCTCTCTCTCAAAAATAAATAAAACATATTAAAAAAAAAAGATCACAATTGGGTAGAGAGTTGAGAAAAATCCAAGACAAATAAATGAGTAAGACAATTCTATGGAACTAGAAACTCAAAGCCAGAGGTTACCTTAAGAACATAAATTCCCAGGAATTCACAGAAACGTTGGGTTGGTCCCTGGATTCCCCACAGGATGTGGGACAGAAGGCTTTAGCCAATTTTATTTAAATCTCAAAGGACAGACTGTCCTGAATTGACATCTGGTTTATATGAGGAGTGATGGAAGTTATTGGATATATCTGGCCTGGAATGGAAGATACCAAGTGTATCTATGAACTATAGTGCAGTATCTGAAGGAAGACTCAGGCAAAATAAGAAAATTTAAAACAAACAAATTTATTCCGTGCACTTCTGGAGGGTAGAATCAGAGCTTATGCCCTAAATTTTATAGATCATTTGCCTTAACATAAAAAAAAAAAGAATTTTCTAAGAATAAGAATTTCATAAGCCAACCAAGTGATTGGCTTATAAAAGTGGTGAGTTAATTGTCTTTTCTCTTTGGAAGTTCCCTAAAAAGGATTCCTTTAATGAGTCAGATTGGATTAGATGACTTCTAAAGTCCTTCTTTAACGCTAATATTTATGTGCTTACATTTTAACAAATATTTATTGGGTACAGATAATGTACCTGGCACTGTCAGGCACTGAGGTACTAAAATGATCCAAATAACTCACCCAAGGGAAAAGTAGTTCAGTGGATTCTATAATTCCATGACATGCCTCTGTTGATGTAGGCAACTAACAATATTGAGTACATACCGCAAGCCAAGTATATTACATAATTACCTATCCAATCATCCTATCAAGACAAATTACTATTTACCATTTTGGAGATGTAAAACATAAAGTCAGAAAGGTTAATAAGAACTTACTCAATATGTGATTTTGGATGATCACACTTCATTTGATTTCATTTCTTCATGGACATAATAATAACATTCAATGCTTAGAGTTCTTGTGATGATTATAGCAAGTTAAAACATGTAAAGTGCTAACTTAAAAAGGCGGGGGGACGCCTGGGTGGCTCAGTCAGTTAAGTGTCTGACTTGTGATTTTGGTTCAGGTCATGATCCCCCAGTTTGTGAGATTGAGACATGTGTCAGATTGAGCCCTCCTCACTGACAGCATAGAGGCTTCTTGGGATTCTCTCTCTCCCTCTCTCTCTGCCCCTCCCCTGCTCTCTCTCTCTCTCTCCTTCAAAATAAATAAGTAAACTCCTACACTGTTGGTGGGCATGTAAACTGATACAGCCCATCTGGAAAACAGTGTGGAGGTTCCTCAGGAAACTAACAATAGAACTCCCCTATGACCCAGCAATAGCACTGCTAGGAATTTACCCAAGGGATACAGAAATGCTGAGGCATAGGAGCACATGTACCCCAATGTTCATAGCAGCACTCTCCACAATAGCTAAAACATGGAAAGAGCCTAAGTGTCCATCAACAGATGAATGGATCAAGAAGATGTGGTTTATCTATACCATGGAATACTACATGGCAATGAGAAACAATGAAATCTGGCCATGTGTAGTAACATGGATGGACCTTGAGGGTGTTATGCTGAGCGAAATAAGTCAGGCAGAGAAGGACAAATATCATATGTTTGCACATATAGGAGGATTAGGAGGAACTTGACGGAGGAACAAGGGGGAGAAGAAGGGCGGAAATGGTGGGGGAAAGGGAGAGAGGCAAACCATGAGAGACTCTTGAATGCTGACAAAAACTGAGGACTGATGGATGTGGGGGGAGGGGGGCATGGGCATGGAGGAGGACACTTGTGGGGATGAGCACTGAGTGTTATGTGGAAACTAATTTGACAATAAACTATTAAAAAAAAATAAAATAAAATAAACAAACAGAAAACCATCTAAAGTGCTTAGTAATTCAGTGATCACAGTAATAGTTTTATTACTGTCATTATTGCATACTTTCAGTAATGGGTCTGAGTGGAACACAGGTCTTGTAGTTTAAGAAGGCCTTAGCCTCACATAAATGGGCAAGATGGAGCAGTGAAGAGACTTCAGTGTCCTTTTATTTCTCTTGACCAAGAAACCAAAAGTCATTAGAACTCCTGCATAAGGAAGGACAGGCACCTGAATCTGAGAGCTGATATTATCTCATTTCAAGTGTCACTAAACTCAGCAATCACTCCTGCCAATGAGGAACTTTCAGCAGAAATATATCAGAGGAGGAAATTAAATTACCCTATGGGATTCATGACCTTTTGTTCATTCCACATTTTGAGAAATTAATGCATTTTCTTGTCTCTCCTACCTACCATATATACTACTAACATATATATTAATGCAGTAGAAGTAGATAAGAGGCTGAGCAATACTTTTCACAGCATCATACAGGTTTAAGGAGATAAAAGTTGAAATTCCAGGCTTGCCAAACTTAGGGGTCCTAAGAAAACGTGCTAAATTAAGGACTAGAACCTGGAAGAACTAATGCAGAAATTACAGTCATATGAAATAGTTTGGCCATCTGCATGGCCAAGAAAAATTTCAAGCCTTGAAATTGGATTCAGATGATCCTATGTTGCTAGTGACCCCAGGTATCTAGAAAAAGCAAATGAGAACCTTGTCTTGACAAAGATAAGAACATAATAACCATCAAATTATTTTTAAAAATTAATTTTCATACACAATAGCCAGTATACAATGATAACCAGGCCAATAGGAGACCAGACAACATAAAAGGAAAAGGAAACCAGTAAAAACAACTTAAATAGGCAAATGTTCCCAATAGTGGAAATTCTAGGCATAAGTTATGAAAACAGTTAGCTTACTATTCTCACCTATATTAAGGGTGGACTTAATATTTTTAGCAAAGAACCAGAAATTATTAAATCTAGCTTTGCAGATTTAGAAAATAACTAGAAATTCTAGAATTAATAAAGAAGCTCACTGATTGGATTCAGTAGTTTATTAAATAGATCTAAAGAAAGAATAAGAAAACTAGAAGAGAGGTCAAAAGAAATTATTCAGGAGGAATAATAGTAAGAAAAATGTATATAAAAACGGAGTAGAGCAAGTAGGATCACAGAGGATATAATAAGGAGAAATGGAAGGAGAAAAGAGCTGATGGAAGAAGGCATGATGACTGGGAATGGTAAACATCGATTAAAATACTGATCTACTGATTTGAGGTAACCTAATAAACACCAAGCAAAACAAAAATAAACCCACACCTAAAAACATCATATTGAAAATTTTTTTAAAGAAAATATTCTTTAAAGTAGCTAAAGGAAAATGAAGATAGTCTTCAAAGGAGTAAAATGAGGATAAGAGCTGACTTTCCACACCAACAGAGAAAGCCAGCAGAGAGTGGAATGACAGCATTTAATTTGCTTGAAGAAAACAGTTGACAGCAAAAAATATTCTTCAATAATAAAGATGAGAGAAAAATTCTGGAAATATAGCTGTAGTGGTGGCAATGGT